>NC_034014.1:8515019-8728700 GCF_000346465.2 Prunus persica
AAAACCGTCGTTTAAATATTTTTATTACGTCTAAAAAAAGTCCGCGTCCTAAGTTTTAAACCAAACGACGGATTAAATAAAAATATCGACGTCTGAAATTTTGAAAAACAAATAAAAAAGGCAAAGTTATGTGAACATACCTTGTCGTCATGCTTTTCTTCATCTTCTTTCTCCTTTTCTTCTTCCTTCTCTTCATCTCTTTTTTCTTCTTCCTTCTCTTCATCTGGCTGATGTTTCCCCATTTTGGCAGTATCATCCTCCAAATGTAGGGATCTCACATCACCTCCAGAGCAGCTAGCTTTGTCAGACATTGGATTTTTGGGGCTTTGGCTAATTCTTGGTTTAAGCATGCTTGGATCAAAATTGGGAATTAATTGGGAAAGCTGACTCAGGAAATGCTCCCTCTCAGCCTCTACCAATTGTTTTGTCCTAGCCTCCATCCTTAAGGCCTCTTCCCTTGCCTTAGCCTCCATCTTTTTAGTCTCTTCTTGAAGGAGAACTCTTAAACTGTCCTTCAAACGGTCGTCAAAGCTCACCCTCTGTGGTTTGGGCAAATTGAAATATTGCCTTGGGGAAACACCAGCACCAACTCCCCTCAGTCTGCCTGGATGCTCGGGGCCCAAAGCCATGGTCAGCACATCATTGCTGCCATCTACTCTGACTTTGCCTTCCGAGACTTGTTTCTGCAATTCATCCTAAAAAAAGATAAACAAAAAAACACACGACGGTTATTTATGTACAAACGACGTATTATATAATTTCACACGACGCAATAACGTATAAACCGACGTTATTATAACTTATCACGACGGTAGTTATACCGACGTGGTTATTTATTTAAAACGACGAAATGAATAAACAACCGACGTCTTATGCTATAATTAAAGATAACAGAGTAGTGATTCCTATTTAGACCGTTAACGACGTTTTTAAAAAAGTTTCAACGTGGTAATATCATTCACACGACGCGAAAATGAACCACCGACGTCTTATGCTATAATTACAGAAAACATAGTAGTGATTCCTATTTAGACCTTTAACGACGTTTTTAAAAACTTTTCGACGTGGTAATATCATTCACACGACGAAAAATATAACATACGACGTAATAAGAATAATTCACAGTTTAATAAAAATTTAAAACAGAGTGATAGTAGGCTTACAATTAATTTTGCTTTCTCTGCCACCTTTGGATCAGGGATGTTACCATGTTTGTCCTGTCTAGCTCTCTTCCATAAGGTAGATCGATCAATTTCTACCCCAGGCATGGTTTCCTCCAATTGATCCTCCAATCCAGCATATCCTTTTCGAGACAATCGATGATTGTACTCGAGTTTCTCCCTAATCTGTGCATGTTGAGAATGCACAGACTCAAAATCTTTGGATAGCCTTGAAGCTACAAAGGCATCCCATTGTGCTTTCTCTATGAATTTATATGTTTCAGGGGGTTGGCTTAATTTCTCCCTGTCATTGGTGTATGGAAGGATATAATGCCTCGTTAGTGTAGACTTGAAATCCTTCCATTTCTTGGAAGCAGAAGCTAAAACAGAGGTCTTGCCCCCTTGGCCTACGACAAAAGCCATGTCAACTGCTTCCCAAATCTGCTCCTTTATATCCTTGGGGATTTGGGACCATTTCTTGTCCACAAGTGGGATCCTGGAGCGTGCCAACACACCAATATACGACTGCATCTCAATATGTGCTTGGCCAACACCTTTCCCCCTTTTATTGTACTCAACAATTGGCCTCAGTTTCTGAAGCTTTCTCTTCACAACACGAGGCATTGTGCTCATACCTCGACCAGTCTTTGAATCATCAGAGATTGTTGTCTGGCTGGTTTGTTCTGTCTCAGCAGATGATGAAGCAAACTTCATCTTCTTCGAAGACTTCATCTCCTTCGAAGACTTGTCTTGAGGAGCTACCATTCCAAGCTTCTTGGAGCCAGAATCCTTAGTTTGTTGTTGAGAAACCATTTTAACAGACAAAACTGCAAGTGAAAATATTTCAGGAAAACATTAAGAACACAAACGACGGTATTAAAAAAATACGACGTATGATATGATTTTAGACGACGCAATGAAATAATCTCAGACGTAATAAATGTTTAAAACCATTATTTATATAACGTCGTGGTATATATGTTCACACGACGTCAATAGTAATACACCGTCGTGGTAAACTATTATTTATATAACGTCGTGGTATTTATGTTCATACGACGTCAATAGTAATACACCGTCGTGGTATTAACATTCACACGACGTAAAACAATAAGATATTTTGTCGTCTATATTAGATACCAACCCTAGTTTCTTTTTCTTTATATTTTATCAAATAAGGGAAAAACAAAAACCATTGTTCAGAGAAATCAAACCTGCAATTAAACAAGCATATAAAAAAAGACTATTATTTTAAAAACAACTTTGTCAATTTTCAGACGACGCTAGAACAACTGACGAACCGTCGTGGTCTACCGTCGTCTTATTTAGTTGATGTAGATGTCTTCAAAGTTGGAAACTTTCCCTCTTTGTCTGTATATTTTATCAAACTTGGAAAGAAGTAAAATGATTTTGGCCAGAAAAAAGGTAAAAAGATTTTTCAAACAAAAAACGTATGAGCATGCAAAACAGTAACCAAAATAGTGAAAATGAAAGCTTACCTTTTGCGTGCAATGAAAGCAAGAGGAAGATGATCGATGTTTAAGTTCAGAGACGACGAAGAAGACGAGAGGAAGACGATGAGAAACTCTGACAATGCTCTGACAAGGAAAAAAGACGAAAAGGTTTCTCTGGGAGATTGAAATTTTTAATCGGGTTTGGAAACAGTGCATGTGTAAGTCGAAAAGTTGCTTACATATAAAACCATTTCAAAAAAATAATACGGCGGTTACATTTAACTACGTCGTTTTTAACTAACACGACGCAATATTTTTCGTTCGACGTGGAATAATTTCATTTAACGTCGTTAGGTTTAATATAACCGACGTGGATTTTAATTTTTCAATTATGAATAGAATTTTTTTTCCCGTGACCTTTCAGTTTATTTTTCAATTACAGTGCGTTATAAATAGAGTTTTTTTTCCGGAGGAAATTTAAAACGAAGGAAATTAATATTCTGCAATATGTAAAGTTTCTTTTTTGGATGACAGATTTAAATAAAATAAGAATATAAAAACAACAAATGTGTAAGTCAAGTAGACGAAAAGTTGCTTACATATAAAACCATTTCAAAAAAATAATACGGCGGTTACATATAACTACGACGTATAAATTACAAAATACGACGGTACATTTAACTTCGGACGTGGTAAATAAATACGACAGTAGTTTGTAGGTACCGTCGTAGTAAACTCAAAAATTAAAGTACATAAGTAATAACTCGCGTCATGGTAGATTATTTAACACGTCGTTTTTATTAATTTACCGACGTGAATTTTTGTAATATACGTCGATCATACCGACGTTGATTTTACAATTTAAACGGCGGTTGTTTTGTAAGGACCGCCGCTGGTTTTAAAAATTTATTCTATAAATTTGTCGCTTTCATTCATTTTCGGTTTACATTTAAGGTTCCAAGTTCTTCCTCTCTTACTCGCATCAAATATATGTCCACAAGAAGAAGCTTGTCAACTAGCCTTCTCACTTCCTTGATCAAGCCTGATAGGACAATTAGTGCTTCTGAATACTCCTTGCTTTCCATCAAAAGAGATGCAAGCCTGGCCTCCACTCGCTGTCGAAGGAAAGTTCGCTTCTCAGGGAAATCTGAAGATCAAATGTGCCTGATCCTCTGCTTGATTTTCTTGCCTAAGAAGATCCGTCGGATTTGTGATAGCCTCTTCCTTTATCCGTAGAGCTTCAGAAGAAGAAGATGGGTTTCAAGAATGCGATAAAGAATAGCAATGGCTTCAGATGGCCTCTAAAGCATGAGCAATTGAATCAGTAGTTTCTGGGAGATATGATGAAGACATTGTCAATGCTTTGAACTACACAAGTCCTGCAGAAAGATATGTTAAAGAAACTGAAACAACGGCGGTTTTCTGTTCTACCGTCGTCTTTTCTCGTCGTCTATATTAAGTTAAGATGGCGGTAGATTTATAATTACCGACGTAGATTATTTTGTTAAACGTCGTTAAGTGTACTACAACCGACGTGGATTTTAATTTTAAATTATAAATAGAGTTTTTTTTCCCGTATTCTTTCAGTTTTAGTTTTCAATTCCAAAGCGTGATAAATAGATTTTTCTTTCCCGAGGAAATTTAAAATGAGGGAAATTAATGTTCTAGAATTTGTAAACTAACACGACGCAATATTTGCAAATCTGTGTCATCTGTTAAGATTATGATGTGGAACAGAGTTCCATCTGGTAAGATTTCGTAACCCTTGGGATCTCAGACAAATCTGATTATGTCGGCGGTGTTCTATATAAACCGTCGTGGTTATTTCAATTCTTGTCATTAAGTAGATCTACCGACGTAGGATAAGAAAATCAAAGAAAAAAATTGTTAACAAAAATTCTTATTAAGACGACCGTTAAAATTAAAGGTACGACGTATAAAATGAATAAATACGACGATAAATTTTATTGTACGATTTAAAGATAACGTCGTAGAACTATACGAGAATGACGTCGATATATTTATATTTTCCGTCGTTGTAAATTAATTTAATACGGCGATATTTTGTATTTTAAAGCCGTGGATTTGTTTGTAATTATACGGCGTCTTATACGAAAACCTCGTCGTGTTATTTTATGAGTAAAAACGTCAGTTTTTATTGAAATCGTCGTCTTTACTTTCTACGTCGGTCGATTCATAACTTCTGCCGTTCTTTGTTGGCATTGATTTTACACTGCGGAAATCTGTTTCAAATAGACGTCGGTTGTTTAATTATGTACGTCGTTGTTTTTGAACAGCCATTTGAAACTCCATTTTTTAGTTGTCTAAGGTTGTATTACACGACGGTGTTTTTAGAACCGTCGTCTTTTTATAAACCACGACGGTTTTCACTTAGACCGTCGTTGTTTTCTGGTCGTCTTTTTCACTTTTTGTAGTAGTGAAAAATGTCATTTTCATGTGAACATACTGAAGAAAAAAAATTAGATTGTGATTGGAAAAGTGGATAAACAAAGATGAAGACATTGCACCAAAGAAGAGAAAGTGACGAACGTACGTGACAACAAAAGAAAAGAAGAAAAAAGAGGGAGAGAGAGAGAGAGAGAGAGAGATAAAAAAGATGGCTTGAAATTTTTTTGGAATAACTTCGGTTTGGTTAGATGAGATCTGAAAAAATGGAGAGGAGAGAACTAAAAAACGGATTGGGATTTTTTGGCTTTAAAATGGAGACAATCTGAAATTTGGAAAATGGAAACAACGAGAGAAACTGCATAGAAGGTGATGAACCAAAAGAAAAAAAAAATTAGAAAACATTTGATTATAGAAAGTGATAACGATGAGGTACAAAGGGTGAGTTTTTTTTTCTTATTTTTTAATACAAGGGATATAGGGGAAGGGGGAACTAAAACGAGAACCACTGGTACAAGAGTAGCCTCTACATTTAGCTCATTGCGAGTTTTTATTTATTTATTTTGATACAAGTGATAATATATATATAGAGCTTCTATTGAGGGATCCCTCAAATTAGCTTATTTGAAGGATACCCTTGTAAGACCCACTCTGTATTGTATTTGATTAATCCAAACTGTCTCTTTTGTAGATACTCATTCAAATAAGCTAATTTGAGGGATCCCTCAATGAAAGCTCTCTATAAAATTTAAACTTCAATCGTGCTCTCTAGGAGCGATAGCATATTGAACTCACACACACACACAGATGCTAGGATTCGAACCCAGAACCTTGTCTGAGGGAGTAAATACTCCAAACCACTACACTAGTGGGTCCTTTACATCGTGCTCTCTAGTTTAGGGAGTCATAAATGTTATAACTCTTTTTTTATTAGTCCATCTCTATTAAAAAGTAAAATAAAAAATAGTTAGCATTAAATAAAGGTTTGAAATACTTATTAAATAAAGCAGCATTAAATTATAGGGAGCCACTATGAGTCCTTTTTCTCTTCTCAGATTTAGGAGCTCCTAGAGGTCTCCCTATTTTAGGAGGTGGATAGGGAACATAGTTGGAGTTGTATTTTTATAATTCCTCGTTAAAATTTGTCTAAGGAAGTGGTTTAGAGAGCCTATTGTGGATGCTCTAAGGAGGCAGCATCACTGCTCTGGCCAACTAGCCTACCCCATGTAAGTTCCACGTTAAAAACCAAAATCAAATACCTTCAAAATTAGAGGCCCGTTTGGAGTCGGCCCATTTAATAAACAAGACAAGCCGAGTCCGCCCATTTATGAACATCATTAAGTCCAGCCTGAGCACATAACCCTAACCCATATGTGACCGGGCCAGACCACTAAAAGGGCCGATATGGGTCCACGCCAAGCTCAACTTATGTATTGCATTTTTTTTTTCTTTTTTACAATTACAATTATGTATAAACGAAAAAGATTTATTATTTCTTGGAAAAAGAAGCCACTGACTTTTCTTTAAGCGCATTTAAATAGAAAATGGCTAGAATATTGTTCGAGTTTCAAAAATTAAGACTTGCAAAATAAAATCATTATTTTCTTTATTAAAAAAAATCATTGAATTTTAAATTATATTATTAGAGAAATATATAAATATAATAATATTATGCATCATTTTTCTCTAAAACGAATATAATTTAATAACTGGCATAGCCCACGACGGACTTCAGACCAAATTATCTCGTCCCGACCCATCCAAAGATAAAAATCATGTCGTGTCATGCCATATTTATCTGTTGGCTCGGTCCGTTTGACACCTCTGCTTAAAATCAGGAATGAGATCAACTAGGAAAAGTAGTTAATTTGATTCCAATTCCTTAATTACCCCATCTAAGTTCCCCAATTCATGACTTCCCCCACTCCGAAGGTGTATTCAATTTACATTTTAAATGATTTTAAAAGTGTTATAAAGTTGATGGAGTTTAATTAAATTTAATTGAGTTTGATTGAATTCTACAAACTCCACATAGTTTTTGACTGAATTCATGTATAGATTTTAACTAAGTTTGTTAGAGTTTTATTATTGATTTTAATGGAGTTTATAGCACTAAAAAAATAAACGATTTAGGGGTGATGACGGCGGTGGCGATGGTGGTTTGTGGGTGATGGTGGGGGAGGTGAGGGTGGTAATGGTGGTGGCAATGGGAGTGCGGTGGCGGTGATGGTGATGATGCTGGTGGTGGAGGTGGTATTGGTGGTGAGGGGGTTAAGGGTGGTGGTGGATGTGATGGCGGTGGCAGTGGCGATGATGGTGATGGTGTTGGCAGCGGTGGTGGTGACGGTGAGGATGATGGTAGGGTTGGTAGTAGGGGCGGAGGTAGGTGGCACTACAAAAAAAAGGAAGCAATAGTCACATTATTTTAAGTAACTAATATACTTTGGTGACAATTATGGGTGGTCAACCCTCTTAACTAAATTAGTCACCATTATTTGTGTCTAATGATTTAAATATAATAAATTTTGTTGTAGCTGACACATGAATAGTAATAATGCAATAAAATATAAGAGGATAATCTTTCCCATAATAAAATATTTACAATGATAATTTAATAAAAATATATGGACCGAATTGCCCTTTCAGAACTAACAGAAGTTTTAAAAAATTGACATAAATTGAAAATTGTCCTTAAATTGCTTCACATTGAAACCACGGGGACAAAATTGACCAAATTGAAACCACGGGGACAAAATTGACCAAATTGAAACCACATGGACTAAAGTGGTAAAAGTGACAAACTACAGGGACCAAAAGTGACCTTTTGTCAAAATATAATACACAAATATAACACAAATAATAATGGAAAGGATTTCTATTTTTAAAAAAAGGATAATGAAACGATGTTGGACAGCGCAGTTAAATCAAATAAAGTAATAAAATATAAATATAGTTTGATTAGACATGATGGGGGGCCCACTTTGGAGCAACAGGATGGTCAACACAATTTGTTACGAAATTATTTTTTAATCGTGACAAAACCCAATAGTTACAGCCACAAAAGTAACGGGATTAAAACTTGTAACTGTACCGTTACTAATGGCTTTAGTCACGAATATTAGTGGCTAATACTGCCAAAAGTCACGAAAAAAAAAAGTGATTGTTGTGTTTTTTTTTTTGTAGTGTGGTGGTGGAGGTGGTGGTGGTGGTGCTAGGGGTGGCAGCAATGGTGGTGGTAGTGGCGGCGGCGGCGGTGATAGCCATGATAAGATGGTGGTAGTAGAAGTGGTGAAATCATATCTTGAGAATAAAAATAATATATCTATCAAAATCTCTTAGGGAAAACTGGCCTAAAATTAGTATAATCAAATGAAATCCACCACTTTTTGTATTTCCTTTAAAATCAATGAGTTTTTTTAATACACCCAAACTTTTATGAACTCTTTTAAAGTCGTGATTGAATACATCTAAATTTGAATTGAGTTTAAAAAGTCTGAATTGAATACACCTAAAATTGTATAGACTTCTATAAAATCGTGATTGAATACACCTGAAATTTTAAATTTCTTTAAAATCTTTTAAAATCTAAATTGAATACACCTTTAAGTAAACATGTGATTAGTATTTTGTGAATCCTAATAAGGGGTTTCAACACACAAAAAAAACTTACAAGATGTACTACATTTGAATATAAAGAAGGAAAAAATTGTTTACAACGAGATAGGCTCTTATTATCGCTCTTTTTTATTTATTGTGTAGCTCTTATTTTCATATGATTACAGCATGTGAGGAAAACGCCAATTTGAAAATTGAGTATCCCAAGCAGTATCAAAATACTTCAATTTTAGCTCCTAATTCCACACTGCATTCCCATTTGCCCTACCCCATCTTACCAAGAGTGGGTTTTTTTTCCTTTCACAAGGCCAAGCCTTACTCTGAAGTACTAAGTCTGACAGTTATGGCAGTTGAGATAGTTGTCCATAACATAGCTGCTCTCTGTTTTTAGTACATGTCTTCATATGCCCTGTGTGCCTCTCATTGCCTAATTGTAAAGGTGATCATTTTTTTACTTACAGGTTACAGCTGAAGATTTATTCTCTCAGACATTCTCATAATATCCGAGTAAATCCTATCACCTCCAACCTGTGCACCAGTTGCTCCGGCAGAAATCCGTAGAACATCTTCGATTAGTGCAACATTTCCCATGATGTCAACATGTGCACCACTCTCTATACCCCTTCCCTCAAGCAGACTAGCCGGTGGCTTGTGCTGGTACTCCCTTATGTAGGTAGCAATACCAGATGGGTTGAACCTGGTTCTTCCTCTCCACCCTTTGGCGCACATGAGTCCAGCACTCAATACAGGCACACTGTCATCACCATCCACAAAATATACTCCATTTTTCAGACAGCTGCCTGCCTCTCCTTCTGCTGAGCCATCAATCCGAAATGGAATGCTCTTGCACTTGTCAGAAGGAGACATCTTGTATACATATGATCTTTCGGTGGGGATTCCAACACCATATAAAGAGTATATTTCCATATCTGGAGCAACTGGTAGCCTAAACCGGGTATTCAAATTAATCATTAATGCCAAGTTCAATGGAACCGAAAAACAAGCAAATGAAAGGTGCAGAAGGAAAATGGTTTGAGAAACATTGCTTGGCAGCATACATTCCATTATGAAAGCAGTAGTTGCTTTAGTACTTGTGATTCACTTGATTCAAAACGTTAGTAACAAATTGGAGACTGGACCCTAATAGAATCATTTGGAAGCAAAATGTGGTGTTTGCAAGAGAAAAAGAAGGGGGAATGAAAAGAAGTTCTTGACACCAAGGAATTAGTATTAGTTGTAGAAATTAAGTGTAAACTTCTAAATTGTGTGTTTTAGTTTCTGATAGCTATGCATAGTTTTTGAAAAATAAATTAGAAATAACTAATTAAATTTATTCTCTCAGATAGGTTATCTGTGCTATACAAAGAAGAGTACGCTTATGCTATACAAAGAAGAGTACGCATTGCTCAGAAAAGTGAAATTCTATCAGAAAGTGCTGAACGATATGCATGCTTACTTGGTCTCAAGTGGATTGGACCAATACTTGTAATGGGCATATTTGGGATCATCAAGATTATCAGCTATCCCATGAGAGAAGTGAGCCTCAGCCCGTTGCATCATTTTTGGAGCCACAAAGCGCAGTAGATCAAAAAGAGTTTGAGCTGTGTAAGCCTTATTTTCTGTAATTTTTCTGATGCTTTCCCTGCTTAACTCATCATATTCAGTCCACACCTCTCCACATGAAGATGTGAAATTTGTGGCAGAATCTTTGTGCGGAAGATCCTGTTAAGCAAATTATTTAATATCATCCTTATTAAGGAAGACCACCAGAAATGATAGTTTCTCAACAACAACAAAAGTATTGAAATGATTGATCAGAAAGCAATGGTATTAAGTTGGGCATATGTTAGCATTCGCCATATATGAAAGTGGAATGCCCATCAATGACTTTTCAAGTTTTAAAGTAATACGAAAAATTCATGCATTTGCTGTTTATCTTGTTTCTAGTTCAAGGGGAACTTCATGCAGAAACTTCTTCTTTTTTAAATTTGGTCTGCTCTGTTAATAGAAAGCATGCTGAAAAATGGTTCTTCAAAGTAAATGCATCAAGATGTTTTTCAAGTGTGAAGTTTGGTAATCAAATGTTCTACCCTTTTTTCTCCCAGCAAAAAGTTAACCTAAGATAACTAATAATATCTATTCTGAATGCACTACAGAAAATAAATTACGACTTTTAAGAGAACATGCAAATGGAGGATCTACAAGTAACTAGAGTATGATTTGTGTAAAGAGGATGTTTCTAGATTCAACCTCAAGGTTGGATGGCATCAAATTAATTCTTGATAACAGAGTTTTATACATTTCTCCTTTTGTAGGAGAGTTGTGTATTATCAGTTGGAAGAAAGGAGATGAATAAATAAAAAATATAGATTGATTTTACTGCCACAAACAGTCATTTGAATCATTTGTGAAGAATGGCAGATAGGTTCAATTCACATGAGACTGCCAAACTTCCAATAAAAAAAAAGATTTAGAAAGACAATAATCACGTCATTAGAAGATATCTTCATGTCAATTCATTGGGAAAAAATATATATATATTAAAAGGGCCACTGGCATCAAAGTTTTTGTCATAGTTGCATCACCTTGGCTGTTTAAGTATCTTAGCTGCACCCCTGTGTGGAATAATTGGTTATGAATTTCAACAGAACACCAGAGAATTAAAGAAGAGTACCTTGAAATCATGCCTAGGAAGCTGTGGAGAAGATATTTGTGATGTTTCCTTGCCAAAAGAGATTATTCTTCCATACTTCACAGGTTCTTTCACTTGGAAAACTCTATTTTCATCCCTGTTGTTGAAATTAGTGTCACCTGACGTCTGTAGATATCCTTTCTTTGCCAGGTCACAGCTATGCCCATCTTCAGGAGACCAGTCCAAATTGCCCCAGATGGCATCTCCACCTTTTGGCAATAAGGAAACTATGGAATCCCAGGTTCGAGATGCCCGCATGACATGCTCAAGGGTTTGAAGCCGGAGAATTTCAGAATCTAAAACACCAGGATCCATAGCTCTGCAAGGACCAACAGTCAATTCCATCATGCAGTGGTCATATTGTCAAATTTCTCATAGGGCTTTGAAAAACTCTAAGAATTTGAACACATCATATCTTAAACCACATAGTACATTACTAAACAATTATCAACATAAGGGCTAGTATCTTATATTGTGTAACACAATTAATCAGAATGCCAGTTCACATGAGGGATAGATTGCAAAGACAAACCTGATATATGCGACATCTTTACCCTCAGCAGAAAATATATTACTAACAGCTTTTGGAACACCAAGAAATGCTGGACCGATATTCATGATTGCTTTGATGTGCTTGGCACACCAACTTGGACCACCACCGCCTCCCATAGGAGGAGGTGATTCAACCCATTTCATGAAGTGGAGAAAATAAATTACACCCATAGAATGAGGTACCACCACCACTTTCTTATGGCCATTGGTTACGTACATAAGCTCAATTTTACTCTTCAATCTTGTAAGAGCTTGGTCTCGAATCTGCTTTTTCCCAATTAAAAAATATATTAGTGGACTCAGCTTAGATTTTTCAGCTTTGTAGAATTGAGCATATGCAGAGTGGGAAATGGAAAGACATATTTGGACACAAGAACGAAATTATTAATTCTGCTTCATATAGTGTTTGGAAAAACAAAAAGTTAAAAAAGTATTGAATTAAAAATATGACAAATGGAACAACAATGCATTCAATAAACACATGGATTTGGAGTTCTGAAAGAAAATAAGCCATTGAGATCACACACAAAAAATAAATCATCTATGATAATAATAAACAAAGTATGCTGATGATGATTCAATACAAGCTTTGCACAAACTCGACTCAGCATATGTATGCAGCAACAAGTGAGCTCTAACAAACAACTGTTGTGTGATTTGGATTGGTAAAGTGGCACAAGGTGAGAATGATAGAAGCTGCAGGAGAACAATTTTTACCTCTGTGTTTTGGAAAGATAGCCTCCAATCATACGCAGCCATATGCATATTCTTCCCTTCATAACCAATTTTTGCCAAATTTTCAATGAGAACAGCCCAAACAAAGTAGCCAGGAGCAAAATAGTCAGCTGCAACGAGTCCTGGAACTGCTCTGACTCGAATTCCTGGAGGGTCAAGCCCTGTTTCATTGTGTAGAGATAGGTGCTCCAACCAACACAAGGGCCTAATTTGCATACACAATTTACAATTAGATTAAAAACTATCTTAAAACACTAACTGTAATTCAATTATGAAGACAAACGTACCTTTTGAAGATCTCTGTGAAACCGCCACCCCAAAGACGCTTCCTGAAAAGTCCTTCAGCACAAGGCCTCCCTTCCCAAAGCTCAAGGCCACCAGTTACAATGCCAGGCACCAACACAACAGGGTGAAGAGGAGTCAACCCTTCAGCTTTAAGCCTTGTCCCAGGTGACTCTGGCACTGGAAAACCAGTCAATGTAGCTGGCAAGCTGTGATACAAAAACAAGAGAACCCAGCAAGTTGTGCACATGTACCCAATTACCCAACAGCAGCTATCTATGCACCTCCATTCTCTGTGTTGCTTCTTGTTCTTGTTCTTCCTCTGCTTCTTCTCTAATAAATTCTGAGTCTTGGAACCAACACCACCCTCATCTCTGTTTTCAATTTTGGGGGTTTCAAAAGATTGAAATTTTAAAGAAGAGCAAGGCTCAACATAGCACAGCTTGCGAAACCGAAGAATGGAAGCCATGGGTGACCAAGATGGCTGAAAACTCAATACAATGAACAAGAGCAACCCATCAAGGGAAAACGAGAGATTGAGGCACAGAGTGAGGCCTTGGTGGTGAATTATAGAGCAAAACAAGGTTATGGGCTTACATGGCCGCTATGAAAAAGCTAACGCCACGTGGTGAAGAAGGAGATATGGGTTTAGTCTGTCCTCGTTGCACACACCAGAAACAAACAAACCCAAAAGAAAACCAAGAAGCAAATTTGTGTTTTTTTTTCCTTCTGCCACCAAATACAGTGAGAATGATCAAAAGGGGTTTTGGAGCAAATGGCTATGTGATGAATCCCACACCTAAATCTGTTTGGTTTATTACAGAGATACTTGTGCTGGCTTTTGCTTGCCGAGCTTTATCAGCTGTCATCATTTTGAGCATAGACGTTTGTTTCTTTGCTTTTGACGTGGATGTCCTTTTTTTGGTCTTTCGCTACACCTCTGAGGACTGAGGACTGGAAAACAGAGTCAGGGGAAAGGAAAGCCCTTTTCTGAGTTTGGTCTGAAATGTAATTCCCGAGGTCGGCAGCGAGGTAGCGTTTTGTTTGGAGAGAGTGAGTGGAGCTGAGAGAGACAGAGAGAGATCTACAAAAAGAGAGAAAACAGAGAGAATCCAAAGAAGAATGGGTGGGTGGGCATATCATAAAATTGATGGTAGAAATTAGCGCACACTACCAAAAACACAGATACCCAAATTTTCCGTATGACTAGTCCATGGAGCCATGGATATATATATATGTATGTATGCATGTAGAGAATCGTGTTTGTGTTTGTGTTTGTGTTTGTGGGGAGGAGGGCACAATGGTCAAGGAGATTGGGTTCTGAATTATTATGAGTATATTCTTCTTTGTAGTCTTGTGGATCCAGGGGTTTGCTAGCTTTGCAGGTGAGGAACAGTTTTTGCAGAGAAGAATCATATCAGTAGGGCCATAGAAGGCTTGGATTCTATCCTCTTTTTTTGTCTGACTTGGATTCTACCGGTTGTGTTCAATCGAGCCTTCCTGTCAATGGAAAACTTTAATTTTGTTACCCAGAAAAGAAGAAGACTTCATGAACATTTGCCTCCTGTTTTCTCTTGGGCTTCTATTTGTATTTTGTTTTCTTTCTATTTTTCTGTTTGGCCTTGTGTTGAACCATATTTTTTGGATTTGGATTCATCTAACAAAGTGAATTTTAAAAAAGTTCACAAAGTTCAAAAAGTTTAGCTCTTTTCAATCCTTGCTTATTAAGAAACATTTTAGGGGTGTATTCAATTGTGATTTTAATGGATTGTTTTGAAGCTTAAAAGTATGGCGATATTCAATTAGGATTTTTAAGTAATCAATAAAAATTTGATGGTATTCAATTAGGATTTTTAAATAATCAATACAAGTTCGGTGGTATTCAATTAGTACTTTTAAAAAATAAGAGAAAGTATCGTGGTATTCAAAAACTTACTGATTTTGAGGTATTTCATTAAATGATGTATTGTGTGAGACTTTTGAATGTGTGATATAAATACCAAATCACATAACAAATCCCATCTTCCTATGCATGATTCTCATATCATATATGCTCTCATACTTTATTTTTCCCCACTATTTTTGTATGCTTTCGATTGTACATAAAAAAAACTTTTCATAAAAGAGACGATAAAGAAACATTAACAAGAAAGACGATATTGCCTCTTGTGGAGCTAATGGGCATTTTCCAATAGCTCTTCTTTCCTTGTAGACATGCTTATTTGGAGCAAAAAAAAAAATTTATACTTTTTTTTTTTAGAATCTCTTGGTAATTGTAAACATTTCCTCACAAGGAGTTACAGCCCCCACAACTCTATCGATGTGCCCACAAGTTGCTTGATTTAATGCCTTAAAGAGGCTTTTTTTTTGTTTTTCTTTTTTTTTTTATGCGTAGCTGCTGCACATACAGCGCACATTGCTAAATATTTTTTCTAATTCCCTGTCCCAAAAAGTTTGGGACCAGGACAAAACATATTAATAAATAAATAAATAAAAGGATGCCTTACCCATAATCTAGAAGAAACGTTGATAAGGTGCAAGGTGTTTTTTTCACTCCACAGTTTTGGTCCAAGCTTTGACAAAAACTAGGAGTAGTCATGGGGTTGGCCTAGGAGTTTTCAATATGTTTCTTTATTTTGTATTTCTGGCGCTATCTGTTTTACATTAGGTGTTGGTGGTTTTGGATGTAGCTTCTAGCCTCTGCTTATGCTTTTGTATTTCTATTGTTGGTTTCTCAGTTGTGTTGTGTTTCTTTAACGTATTCATTCTGGCCATGTGTGGCTATGTTGGGAGTTACATTGTTGATGTCGGTGTACTCTCCCTGGACTAACCTTTGATGGTTACTGTGCCTCCATCTTTATATTAACCCTAAAAATTGGGTATCTGTATCCTAAAAATTGGGTATATTCCTTCAGGTTATGTATTTAAGTGAATGATAATTGGTGATAGAGTTCAAGCTTGTATAGAAATATAGGTAAAATCATGTAATTGAAATATATTAAAATCATGAGTAAAATCATATCATTACAAATCCAGTTGAAATCTATTACATTAAAAATCATGTAATTAAAATCTATTAAATTTTTTGAATACACTCCTTTATATCCACACACCCGACAGGCCTACCAAAAATCATGCATCTAAAGATTTCTTTGGTCAAACATATATGTCTAGTCACATACAGGGAGCATAGAAAGCTTGAAAATCTTTTTCCTTTTTTATTTTTCTAGTCAAGTAGAAAGCTTGAAATTTATACACACATGTAGTTGCCCAGAAATTTGCGTGACAAGATTGAAAAATTCTTTACTTATGTAGCTGGCATGACTTATTTCTCGTGACAACTTAATGACTCAAATGACTCTTGGCTTCCTTGCCATCCTCTTTTTCTCTTAGGTTCCGTTTGGTTCATGAGAAATGAGATTTGAGGATTTTTTTTATTTTTTATTTTTTGGTCTAAAAACTTGGGGATTGGAAATCAATTGCTTTCTCATATTTAGTGAGTCTAGGCATGGAAAATCGTTGCATGGTCCATAGGAAAATAGGGAGAAAGTGAAGCCATCTTCCCAACTTGGGTTTTGTTTTCCCACCTCATAGGAAAGTTTGGGAAAATAAGCCAATATTAAATAAACATTTGTCATGACCATGTTGTCCCTTTAGAATTACAATATATCATTAAATGTATTTTTTTTAATTTGATTTAATATGGGTATAATTAAAAATTTATACAAACTTTGTTTTCCATTCCTACTCAAAATAAAACATAAAAAAGAAAATAAAGTGATATCTCCCGATTACTTTTTCAGCATTATCAAAGGTGGAAAAAATATCTTCCATTTCCCAGCATTAAAGTAGACTTTGAAGTTTTTGCAGGAGACTTGAAGCTTCTACGGGAAAAATCATGACACGTACACAGATATGACAGTTACAACCCACCGAAAATTCATGCATCGTATCATATATGAAGAATTATAGAGGACATTGAAGTTTTTACAGTCCAAATCTCAATACACTCGACACGCATACCACAAGTCATGCATCTAACAGATCTTTGGTCAAACATATATATGTCTAGTTGCCAAGAAATTTGCATGAGAAGATTGAAAAATAAAATGATATTATAAAAAATTATGGGCTATGTACCTTCCATGACTTTTGAATTAAAATGATATAATTTATCAATCTTTTGTTTTTCCTTAGCTTTGATTAACTAAACCATTTTGCCTCAAATATATATACAACCTAAGAGCAACCTAACCATATCTCATACTCCCCACCAATGTTTGTATAACTTAATGGCTCAAATGACTCTAAGCTTCCTCGCCATCCTTTTTTTCTCTTACTTTGCATCTACAAATCATGCGTGCCACCAAATTGAGAAGAGCTCTCTCATGTCCTTCTTTCTAACTCTCTCTTCTCCTCCTTTAAATTGGACTTCCATATGACCAATTGTTGCTATTGGGAGGGAATCACTTGCAATCAAGATGGTTGGGTTACCCGTTTACACTTACCCTCCAAGGGGCTCAAAGGAGGCATTCATCCCTCACTTGGAAATCTCACACATCTCACCCACCTAAACCTCTCTCATAATTCACTTTACTGCCCAACTTCAAAAGAAATTGAATTCTTCTTGCCCTTGAACCGTCTTGAGATCCTTGATTTGAGCTATAACCTTCTTTCTGGAGAGCTTCCACTTTCTCTACCATCTAATATCCAAATTGTGGATTTGTCCACCAATCACTTTCATGGAGTGGTTCCATCTTCATTCTTCCAACAAGCTAGGAATTTGACTAGTTTCAATGTAAGCAACAACACATTCTCAGGGCCTATCCCTTCCTTTATTTGTCCTCATTCTTCTCCCTTGATCAAGCTATTGGATTTTTCCTACAATAAATTCAGTGGCAATATTTCTCGTGGATTAGGGGAGTGTTCCACGCTACAAGTTTTTCGTGCTGGCAACAATAACCTCTCAGGATTACTTCCAGAAGATATCTATAATGCTACCACTCTTCAAGAGATTGTATTACCTGTGAATTTGCTTCATGGAACAATTAGTGATAGAATTGTCAACCTCACCAACCTTGCAATCCTTAACCTCTACTATAACCAATTGAGTGGTGTGTTGCCTTTCCATATTGGAAAGCTCTCTAAGTTGAAACTCATCCTCCTTCATTTCAACTATCTTGAAGGTTCTTTTCCCCCAACTTTGATGAATTGCACAAACCTCATAGAACTACATATTGGAGACAACAACTTGGAAGGAGATATCTCGGCACTTAATTTCTCCAAACTTGGTCAACTTAGTAAGCTTGACCTATGGAGTAACAACTTCACTGGCACCATTCCAATGAGCCTTTACTCATGCAAATACCTTGAAGCAATTCGATTGAGCTTAAACGATATCTAGAGGGACAAATTCAACCTGAGATTATTTCATTGAAATCTTTGTCCTTCCTGTCGCTTAGTGGCAACAAATGGACCAACATCACAGGGGCAATGAAGATATTGATGCGTTGTGAAAGCCTCGTATACATAACGTTTTCTTACAGCTTTATAGGTGAGGAAATTCTAGCTGATGATGGTCTGGTTGGTTTTGATGGATTTAAAAATCTTCGAATATTGTCTTTGTGTGGTTGTGAGCTCACTGGTCAAATACCCTTATGGTTTTCTAAGCTCAAGAAGCTAGAGATCTTAAACCTGGATTTGAATAGATTCACAGGATCAATTCCTAGTTGGTTAGGGACTCTTCCAAGGCTCTTTTATATCAACTTAGGCTCCAACTTCATTTCAGGTGAATTTCCAAAGCAACTTTGTAGACTAGCAATGTTGCTATCTGATCGAACTGCAGCTCAAGTAGATCATAATTACCTTGAACTGCCTATCTTCATCCGATTGCGCGACAACGTGAAAGCTTTACAGTACAATTATTTGTTTTATTTTCCACCATCAATATACCTATACAACAATAGCATAAGTGGCAATGTACCTACTGAGATTGGCCAGCTGCGGCTTCTCCATAAGTTGGATCTTAGCTTCAACAACTTCTCTGGCAGCATCCCAGACCAAATATCTAACCTCAAAGACTTGGATACATTGGATCTCTCCTTGAATCATTTGACTGGAAAAATTCCAGATTCACTCAAGAGTCTTAACTTCTTGTCATATTTGAATGTCTCATACAATGATCTTGAAGGACCAATACCAACAAGCACTCAGCTGCAAAGTTTCAATTGTAAGATAATTTATTATCCCAATCCTTTCAGAATTGGTCTTCTATTCATTATCGGATTGCAAGACTCAAGACTAATCAAGAGCTCAACACAACTCTCGACCTGCAGCCTCTGTGTCAGTGTCCCATATGGATTACAAGGCTAAAGGGGTTTCTAGTTCTATGAGAATTAGGATTAAAAGTTCTATAGCAATAAGGATACCTCAAGGAGTCTCTTGATGGGCAAGACTCCTTGAGTGATGCATATAAATAGAACAGCTCCCTCTAAGAGCCGATACACACAAAATCTCAGCCTTGCTTGGCAGCCTCTTTGTTTTGAACCCCTGCAAACAATTAGCCACATGAACTGTTGCACCACTATCCAACCACCATGAATCTGAAGAAATCTCAATTGCATTAGACTCAAAACAAACATTTACTTGACTAGACTTACCTTTAGCCTTCTGTTTATCTAGCCAGCGTTTGTATCTGTCACAATTCCTCTTCATATGACCAAATTTCTTGCAGAAGTAACACTTGAAACCTTCTGGTTCTAGCCCCTTACTTCCCTTTTCTTCCTTGTTTTTCTTCCAAGCAATTTTACCCTTTCCAAAATCCTTTTTGGGTTTGAAGTTGTGAACCATGTTAACTCTTTCTTCAGCCTTATCTTTCTTCATATTTTGTTCTTCCTGCACACAGATGCCTATGAGGTCAGTTACTGTCCATATTTCCTTCTGTGCTACATAGGTGCTTCTAAGGTGCTTGAAAGTGCTTGGTAGAGAATTTATTGCAAAGTGTACCATCATATTTTCATCCACATTGACTTTGAGTGCTTGCAGCTTGTTCCCAAATTCCAGCATATTCAATATGTGTGTTCTTACACACTTCTCCCCATTGTATTTTGCATCAGTAAGTTGTGCCATCAGAGTACCAATTTCAGCTTTCTTGGATTCCTGAAATTTTTCCGCAATAGAATCAATGAACTTCTTGGCATTATCAGATGGTGTGATGCTTCCTCTGACAGATGGTGAAATTGATCTCCTCATGATTAGAATAGCCATCTTGTTGGCTTTAGTCCATTTTGCATATTTTGCTTTTGCTTCAGCAGATGCAGTAGCAGCAGGTTCTGCAGGAGCTTCTTCTTCAATGACCATCTCATAATCCAGCAATCCTAGAGCAATTTCCACATCTTCCCTCCATTTGGTGTAGTTGGAGCCAATGAGAGTTTCAATCGAGTTGTGATTAACTGAAAAACACATAGTATATATATATGTGTTTAAAACTGAAAAAAAAACCCCAGAATCTTTAAAACATGATCAATTCTCACCTTTAGGTGAAGAAATCAAAACATGTTCATCAACACTAAGATATGAAAATCACATAAGTTTCCTGTACAAGAAAAGTTCCACATCTTTGGACAGAAGAACAATCTTGATAGCCTACATGTTTCATCTCTTATGCTGTTCTGCTGAAATTAATTACACGATAAATCATTCACATCTTTGGACAGTGAATCATTCATTATGCCTTTATTTTCAACACAAGTTTGATCATAAAACTTTGAATGTACAGATCTTGTTGTGTCTGAGTTGCTTTGGCTTGCTCAGAGCACGGCAAGAACTATACAAACTTTGATCAATTTCTGTTTTGTCACAGCAAGGTGTTAACTTTAACTCTTGCTGTAACAAGTTTCTTTAACCTTGAAAACTTTAATTATCCTTCAATTTTCAAGTTCTAAAAGCTTCAACAAAATTGGTTGGGTAGAAGATAAAATAACTTATGCTCTGATACCACATGTAAACTTAATTAGTTATAATAACTTGAACACTAACCTTGTTCTGCCATTGAAGTCTTTTGTCAAACACCTGGGAGACAGCTCTTCTCTAAGATCACCGAATGCCTTATTCTCAGATTCCAGATGGGGTGAATCTTCCTCTGATGAGATTTTGTGTGTATCGGCTCTTAGAGGGAGCTGTTCTATTTATATGCATTTCCACATCTTTGTCAAACACCTGCCTCTGCATTTGAGGGGAATCAGAAACTTTGCGGTGCCCCGCTTCCAAATGAGTGTGGACTAGTTAATGGCAGTGATGCAGATAACAAGAACAGCCAAGATGTGGACGATGAGCATCACATTCCATGGTTTTTTATTTCCTTTGTGTCTAGATTTATTGTAGGGTTTTGGGGAGTATGTGGTTCTTTAATTTTAAAGACGGCGTGGCGATATAGATATTTTCAATTCCTAGACAATGTACAAGATAGGCTCTATGTGATGAGAATAATATGCATGACCATGATGAGGAGAAGGCTTAGAACCTAGATTGTGTGTATACATACTTTATATTCTTATACATTTTGTAAACCATAAGTATTTTGATCAGTTTATTTTTTTCTGCCTTATGTAAGACAGTTTTTTCTTATAATTCTGTCTTTTGTTCTCTTTCTTTTTAAACTATTCTCCAAGTCAAATGAAACCAACGAAAGAATACTTCTGCCTGTGAGAGCCGTGAATATACTTGTTCTTTGATTTCCTAAAAGCATCCCTCAGACTATCTTTTTGAAGCCTAAGCTTAGTTCAGCTAATTTTCTATTTTGCATGACTGGTTAAGGCATTGGTTGGTGTCCTTGGCTACACGAGTTTCCCAGCTCTTGGTTGGTTAAGCCTTGACTCCCCTCTTGTTGCTGCAGAGTTTTGGTTCCTTTTCTAATCATTTCCTTCCTTGGTCTCTTCTGTTTGATTTTTCCTTAGTTGCGGTTGGGCCTATCGGCCTCTGTTGTACAAATGGAAAGGAAAAGAAAATATTTGCTTTTCCGCTAGTTCATTTTTCCTTTCCTTGGGGTGAACAAATGGAAAGGAAAAGAAAAGAAAAGAACTATTTGACATGAGAAAAAAAGGGGATGGTAATCAAAGAAAAGCTGCAGGAAGAACATTAACATGTCTCAAGATGTTGAAGTTTACCACATGGAATGGAAGGCAATCTCAATCCCTTGGAAGTGAGAGCTACCCGGTCATCTTCCTTCTCCGATGGTCCAACCCCAAGATTTGAACATGCTAATTTGTTGGTACCACCATTCATGAAAAAAATATCATATTCCAAGGCATCCACAAGAGTATGGCATTGGCATGGCACCACAGAAATCTGAATAAAAGTAATCGGGTGCTACTTGAGAGACGTGTACAGAACACGAAAGTATTTTTAAAAATATTTATATAATACTCACATTAATCACTAATATGGAAGTTATTATGGGGTTTAAAAAGTTATAAAATAAGAATAAGAACCTTAAGCTGGATGGTGATTTAAAAACTTAGTTAAGGTAACTGGTCCATGGGTTCCACTTTTATTCAGGGCTCATCCTCATTTTAATGGTAATGTCCTTGGTGTCTGTATGTATTTAGACGACTCATCTTCAATCCTCTGGGATCAACTCTTGTATTTCCAAACCATATGGACAGCAACGCTGCACATGAGGCCAACTGAAATACATATAAATGAAAATCAATTAATAAAACACTCTTTCTCATGCATATGAAATGAAACGAGATGACCAAAACGAAATTATACCTCTATTGATAAGATAAATTATTGTATGGTATACGGTTACATGGTATAATTCATTCATGTGTTATAATATGGGTAGATGATATGGTTAAATTTTTCCACTTTTAAGATGTAGTATCAACAAATACTCACTTATATTATGACACGTGAAAAAGTTATAGTGCCACATGAACATACTCTAGTATCACACTATAATTACTTGATTAATACACCAAAGAAAGAAAGAAAAAGGTCAAAAATGGGGATCCATCCTTCTTTTTTTTTTCGAAAGAGAATCTTGACGGAACGAAGAATTATTGATAAAACGAAATTTTATAACAGGGGACAAAACGTCTAACCTCGACTCAAAAGAATCACATTATAGGACGTCTTGAATAAGATTAAGGAACACCTAAAACCAAATAAAGTTATCCTTATTATATAGACCAAATCGAGTAAGTCGATGAAAAACACCATTACCTTATGAGTAAATTGAAAAAGAGAGAGGAATCTGTTTCCTTCTTTGGATCCACCCAATTAGGGTCACCAAAATAACTCAGTCCAGTTCAAAGGAATCATGGGTCCACCCAATTGCCACTCATATGACCTAAGCAAAGCCCAAAACGCACATGTTCGAAACTTGCTAAGATAGACTTCAGATCCACCGCCCAAAAAAAACACACCGAAAGCTAAGGCATGCAACCAGAGGGGATTGCTACTCAAAACGCCGCGTAGACTAGAAAGGTGTCAAATCTTTGACATCCACACACATCACTACTGTAATTACGCGCGCTAAGATGCACCGCGAGAGAAAGAATTGTGTTCCTCCGACGCGCTCTAAACCCGCGTGCTATTACTTACTTTCTCTTTTGGATTTGTCGGTGCCGCAGACCGTAATTGCTAAAGTAGTAAAAAATTGTCGCTTTTGGACAAAGAACTTGAATTTTTTTTTTTCTTCCTAAAAAAGAATTCAGATATTTTTCATTGATTCTTACCTTTGGATTTGGAGGAGGAATGTTTATTATTTTATGATTTTGACCCAATTGACTTTTGGACAAAGGAAGAACTTGTTTTTATTTAAAACGTGTTTAAAAACATGAGAGTAGGGGGGGATTTCAAATCACTAGTGACTTTTGCTTTCTTATCACAAGTCAATTTTTTTAAATTTTTTATATATAAATATTTTCTGAGCTAGACTATAGAGGGAAATGAGAGTGAGAATGAGTGAGATGATGAGAGGGGATGATGGGAGGGAGGAGTAATAAAACTGAAAACAATTTCAAATATATTTCAATTTTTTTGTTTTCATTTTTTTTACTCCTCTTTGCCATCCTCCACTCTCATATTCCTTCTCAATCTCATCTTCACTCTCATTCTCACTTCCATTATTTTTCTTTTTCCTCTACATTGTAGCACAAAAAATGAAAATAAAAAACTAAAATTGAAATGGTTATCAAACAGACCCTTAAATTAGTGATTTTCACTCCGCTTATCATTGGACAATTCGAACGAAGATACTCTATAAGCATTGAGAGGTGTCGTACTTTAATATGAACATCTATTATCAAAATTTGAATAAATGGTTTTATAGGGAAATTTGAATAAATGTTGTTAGTGAGGTTTTCTTCAACAATCATGATTCTCTTAGGCCCCGTTTATTTCATTGGAAATGAGGCTTGAGGATGGAATATCAATTGCTTTTTCATGTCTGGTACACCACACCACGCATGGCAAATGGTTACTTAGCACATAGGAAAATATGAGGGAAAGTGAACCCCCCCTCCTCCCCCATTGGGTTTTGTTTTCCTCATAACGGGAAAGTTTTGAAAAATGAGCCAACATTAAATACATATTTTTCATGACCATTGTATCCCAATTAACAATTTAAAATTACATTCTTTTTTTATTTGATTTCATATAGGTATAATTGGAAAATTAAACAAACTTTGTTTTATATTCTTACACAAACCAAACATGTAAAAAGAAATAGAGTGGTATTTCCTAGTTACTTTTTCAGAATTATCAAATATAGAAAAAGAATCTTCCATTTCTTATCCATTGGGAAAGATATGGGAAATTATTTCCCATTAAATCTTTTCCGTGAACCAAACATAATCTCAGAAAATTCAATTGCATAAAGAGTAAGTAAAGCATAATGTTCTAACGAAGGAAAAGAATAATATACTCAAGACTAATGTCAAGTGAAACACAATAAACAAATTGATGATATCCACAAGCCAATCCAATTAATCAACACAATAAACACATTGATTTGTACAAATTTAAGGTTGAAAAATTGTAATAAGTGAGGAGTAGGTAGTTCCTTTTTGCTCTAGAAAGTAAGTTGGTTGGTTGTTTTTTTTTTTCTTGATCTTGGGATATGCTATAAATGCAATATTTTGTTTTTTCATTCAATGGAAATTAAGATATAGAAAAGGTATAATTTATAAAAGAAAAGAGGAGATTGCGAAAAAGAAAGGTGGAAAGGGGTTTTAGATTTAGGACAGTCGGTGCAGCATAGCGCGTGCATTAAATAGAGTGGGCAAGTAGGTTTCTATAACTGAAAACCAAAATATGACCCACGTGATGGAAGGGAAGACAGCTCATTGGAAAACCACACTTGTATTGCATTTTGCGATCGGTTGAATGGACCTAAAACACGTTCCTTTACCGCTTGCTAATTTCCTATATCTAAAACCACACGCTATTGTGCTTGAATCATGGCGATTCTGCTTCATTTCAATTTTTATGCCGTTATACTTTGTAATTTTTTCCAAAAATTTTGAATTATTATTGCTTGAATTATTCGCTTTCTTTGCTTTCGCGGCCTTTCGACCAATGGGCCTCGGCTCCTTTTCGATGGGTGAGTCTTAACTCATAGGAGAATCGAGAGGTGAATCTGATGTCATTGAATCATGGAGTGGCGTCTCATTTAACATAACGGCGGGACCCGTCGGAATAATTATGAAGTGTTTGCAATATTTCACCACCTCCCAACATTCATGATGGTTGAAACTTTTTTTGGCACCCCCCGTTGCACCGAACCACATTTGTGCTTGAATCATCTATTTAACAAAAAAATGGAAATGCAATAAATATTTAAAATGCATTGGATATGCAAGTAACAAAAAAAAATAATAGTGGAAATGCAATTAACCTTACAAATAAATTAGAAGTGCAAAAAAATTAAGAAACAAGTGGAAATGCAAGAAATATTAACAACATATTGAAAATGCAAGAAATATTAACAAAATATTGAAAATGCAAGAAATATGAACAAAATATTTAAATTGCAAGAAATATTAACAACATATTGATATTGCAAGAAATATGAACAAAATATTTAAAATGCAAGAAATATGAACAAAATATTGAAAATGCAAGTAATATTAACAAAATATATATATTAGGAGATTAAACTTAATAAAACAAAAATTATAAAATACTTACCTCGTTAGTACGATTTTCCCTGCTTCTATAGTTGTCCATCGTTTTTGCTAGGGCAGCTCTCCATTTTCCCAACTCTTTATTGAGAATTTTCCACCTACTGGATAATGCCATCTCCGTACGAGTAAACCCCGGAATTTTTTCATAAAATTCGGCATGAATTTTTTTCCACATATGAAAAAATTTCATCTCATTGCCGGACACAGGACAATGACAAATTTGGAGCCAAGCCTCACACAAGGAAACATCTTCCATGGTGCTCCAAGCCCCTCCGGTTTCGATAGAAGAAACCATAAAAATATGAAATCAAAATACAAGGTGAAAAAGAGGAAAATTTTGAGTAAATAGTGAATAATAGTAGAAGTATAATGAAATGTATGAGGATTGGTGTTGAAAGTGAAGGGTATTGATAGGTATTTATAGAAGAAAAAAAATCTGAATTTTTTAG
Organism: Prunus persica; assembly: GCF_000346465.2. Lineage (NCBI taxonomy): Eukaryota > Viridiplantae > Streptophyta > Magnoliopsida > Rosales > Rosaceae > Prunus > Prunus persica. The sequence goes on from NC_034014.1 coordinate 8,541,558, forward strand.
AATTTTTTAAAAAAATCTCCGATTTTTTTTCATATTTTTATTGCCCAAAAAATGTCAACCGTAGGATTGGATTTGGATATGCTGATCGGAGGGTTGGGGGCGCGACACGTGGCATCCAGCCGTTGGAGCTGGCGTTGTGCTGACGTCAGCGCACACTGGTTCAAATTTTTTTTACCGTTGACACGCGCCAACGGTAAAAAGAATTTGAACGCGCTCGCTGATGTCAGCGTGACGCAAGCGCTGACGTCAGCGCCCGCGGGCTGAAGCTCTGGCTCGACTCGCCTTCAGGCTGGCCCAAGTTGGTGGGTCCCACAAGCCCCCCGGTTTTGGGCTAGCTGCCGGATCGAATTTCTTTTTTTTTTTCACCCTTGCCTCGGGCTCGGCTGGCCCGTTGGACTCGCTCCTAGGGTCACCAAAATAACTCAGTCCAGTTCAAAGGAATCATGGGTCCACCCAATTGCCACTCATATGACCCAAGCAAAGCCCAAAACGCGCATGTTCGAAACTTGCTAAGATAGACTTCAGATCCACCGCCCAAAAAAAACACCTAAAGCTAAGGCATGCAACCACAGGGGATTGCTACTCAAAATGCCGCGTAGACCAGAAAGGTGCCAAATCTCTGACGTCCACACACACAGTGGCGGATGCACGTTGGGACAAGAGGGGTCACACGACCCCTTGGAATGCCGGAAATCTAGCCGTGGACTCCACCAGCGACCCCTTGGCCGTTATCTGAGCAACCCCTTGTGTGCAAGGTGCTCGATGAAAGTCCCCTGTGGGCTTGCCTTGCACTGCTCTCTAAACTTTTTCCAGGCGCAGCTGCTCGGATCTGGCAGCACCACGACTTGAATTTTTTTTGGGTTGCAGAGGCAGCGAAGAAGATGATGTCGGTGATTTGCCTAGCTTATGCCTCATTTTAGTTTAAACTCACCGTTTCACTAGTTGTAGGTTTTTAAAAAAAGTCTGGGCCATGTATAAGTCTGGCCCAAATGTTTATTAATAACTTGTAGGTCTTTTTAAAAGGTTTGGCCCAAATGTTTTTTAATTAAACCTTTTAGTCTATACCCAGTGATATATTTAACCAATAAATTAGTACAATAGCAATTTATAAAAATTAATAAATATATTATTTTAATTTTCGTATACGTACTCATATCCTAATTTTTGGAGAATTAATTAAATGTTCCATCTTTATGCTTTTTAGTGTTTTTTTTTTAAATTAAAAAAATTTCAACACTTTTACTTTTTGACCACTTAGACCGAGAATCCTAGATCCACCACTGCACACACATCACTACTGTAATTACGCGCGCTAAGACGAACCGTGAGAAAAAGAATCGTGTTCCTCCGATGCGCTCTAAACCCACGTGCTATTACTTATTTTCTCTTTTGAATTTGTCGGTGCCGCAGACCGTAATTGCTAAAGTAGTAAAAAATTGTCACTTTTGGACAAAGAACTTGATTTTTTTTTTCCTAAAAAAGAATTCAGATATTTTTCATTGATTTTTACCTTTGGATTTGGAGGAGGAATGTTTATTATTTTATGATTTTGACCCACTTAAGAACTTGTTTTTATTTTAAACGTGTTTAAAAACATGAGAGGAGGGGAGGGGGGAGGGGGGGGGGGGATTTCAAATCACTAGTGACTTTTGCTTTCTTATCACAAGTCAATTTTTTTTAATTTTTTATATATAAATATTTTCTGAGCTAAACTATAGAGGAAAATGAAAGTGAGAATGAGTTAGATGATGAGAGGGGAGGAGTAATAAAACTGAAAACAATTTCAAATATATTTCAATTTTTTGTTTTCATTTTTTTTACTCCTCTTTGCCATCCTCCACTCTCATGTTCCTTCTCAATCTCATCTTCACTCTCATTCTCACTTCCATTATTTTTCTTTTTCCTCTATATTGTAGCACAAAAAATGAAAATGAAAATAAAAAACTAAAATTAAAATGGTTATCAAACAGACCCTTAAATTAGTGATTTTCACTCCGCTTATCATTGGACAATTCGAACGAAGATATTCTATAAGCATTGAGAGGTGTCGTACTTTAATATGAACATCTATTATCAAAATTTGAATAAATGGTTTTATAGGGAAATTTGAATAAATGTTGTTAGTGAGGTTTTCTTCAACAATCATGATTCTCTTAGGCCCCGTTTATTTCATTGGAAATAAGGCTTGAGGATGGAATATCAATTGCTTTTTCATGTTTGGTACACCACACCACGCATGGCAAATGGTTACCTAGCACATAGGAAAATATGAGGGAAAGTGAACCCCCCCTCCTCCCCCCTTGGGTTTTGTTTTCCTCATAACGGGAAAGTTTTGAAAAATGAGCCAACATTAAATACATATTTTTCATGACCATTGTATCCCAATTAACAATTTAAAATTACATTCTTTTTTTATTTGATTTCATATAGGTATAATTGGAAAATTAAACAAACTTTGTTTTATATTCTTACACAAACCAAACATGTAAAAAGAAATAGAGTGGTATTTCCTAGTTACTTTTTCAGAATTATCAAACATAGAAAAAGAATCTTCCATTTCTTATCCATTGGGAAAGATATGGGAAATTATTTCCCATTAAATCTTTTCCGTGAACCAAACATAATCTCAGAAAATTCAATTGCATAAAGAGTAAGTAAAGCATAATGTTCTAACGAAGGAAAAGAATAATATACTCAAGACTAATGTCAAGTGAAACACAATAAACAAATTGATGATATCCACAAGCCAATCCAATTAATCAACACAATAAACACATTGATATGTACAAATTTAAGGTTGAAAAATTGTAATAAGTGAGGATTAGGTAGTTCCTTTTTGCTCTAGAAAGTAAGTTGGTTGGTTGTTTTTTTTTTTCTTGATCTTGGGATATGCTATAAATGCAATATTTTGTTTTTTCATTCAACGGAAATTAAGATATAGAAAAGGTATAATTTATAAAGGGTCATGCTAGGGAGACCAACTTTAGATACCAACTTGTGTACCAACTCTCTAATAGAGGTGGAGCCCACCAATACAATGGGTCTCACACTCTATTAGAGAGTTGGTACACAAGTTGGTATCTAAAGTTGGTCTCCCTAGCATTTTCCTTTAGATTTAGGACAGTCGGTGCAGCATAGCGCGTGCATTAAATAGAGTGGGCATGTAGGTTTCTATAACTGAAAACCAAAATATGACCCACGTGATGGAAGGGAAGACAGCTCATTTGGAAAACCACACTCGTATTGTATTTTGCGATCTGTTGAATGGACCTAAAACACGTTCCTTTACCACTTGCTAATTTCCTATTTCTAAAACCACACGCTATTGTGCTTGTGAATCTTAATTATGATAATATGATTTATGAAAACGACTCACTCCTATCTGGTACTAATATTACTATATATAGAAGTGAATGCTGATTGATGAGGGTGTTTTGAGTACTTTTGCTTTAACAATAACATTTTAACTAACCCAATTAAGTTTAGTAGATAATCTTGCTCAATAATTCTAAAGTTAAATTATTTCTTGAATAATGCCAGATTACATATCTCTTAACGTTTCATAACTAGATTACATCGTTTATATGTGGGCTTTCTTAACAATGCTAAGATTTCTATTAACTCAACGAAACACTTGTATATACAGCATTTGAGTGACGTATTTCAATCGTTTTTCTATTTGTATATTAAAAATCAAAGCGTTATAATAGAGATTTGTAGAGAGTATTTATCTCGACACCCAATTTTAAAGTTCGACTCCCCATTCTAGCTCAGGTCCTCTCTCCAAGAATTAACACTCCTTCGTTACACAAAAAAGTTATATTGTATTTTTGAATGCTACTATTTTAATCAAAGAAGCAATAAGAAAAAGTTTCTTTTAAAAACTGGAAGGAAAATGAATGGTTTTTGGAGAATTAGTGAATCTACTTGTCTTAAACATTATTGATCACATTTAATAAACAAAACCCATTATGATTGCCATGAAGCAATAGGCAGATCCAGCTCTAATCACTCTGGCAATTTCCAAAACTTCTAAACCATTCCTTATATTGATCCAACAACTAATGACCTTCCATGAGAGCATATGAGATCCAATCCCAATAAATTAACAAAGTTTTCACACCAATCCACTGCTACCAACCCCAGAATACTAACACGGTACCTCCACACATGGCCAATCATAGAGCGAGTAGCATGTGCAAGTGAAAACGAAGAGTGTAGGTCACTGTCTCCTTCGCTCCCTCCCAATCTTCCTTTAAATACATTCTGACCTCTCATTCTTCTCTTTCATATTCTTCTTCTCTTCTTCTCGAACCCCAAGAAATCTCTACTCTCTCTCTCACAACCTCATCTCGCCCATTTTGCCCAAATACCCCACATACCCAGAACGTCGTCGTAGAGAATGGCGTCGGTGGCTCGAGTAGATCTAGACGGCAACCCAATAAAGCCGATAACGATATGCATGATCGGAGCAGGAGGCTTCATTGGGTCCCATCTCTGCGAGAAGCTGATGTCAGAGACCCCACACAAGGTTCTAGCTTTGGACGTCTATAATGACAAGATCAAGCACCTTCTTGAGCCCGAAAACGCGCATCCATGGTCCGATCGAATCCAGTTCCACCGACTCAACATCAAGCAAGACTCGCGCCTCGAAGGCCTCATCAAGATGGCAGATCTGGTATAACCCATTTTCTCTCTTCTTGTTTTCTTGACGGTTCTTGATCATTTTTTCATGGTGGGTTGGGTTTTGATGGTTTGAATTTGTGGGTTTTGCAGACCATTAATCTCGCCGCGATTTGTACTCCGGCGGACTACAACACTCGCCCACTCGACACCATCTACAGCAACTTCATTGACGCTTTGCCTGTGGTGGGTTTCGGCTACTACATTTCATTTATTGTGTTTTTTTGGGGATAATGAAATTATGGGTTTGATTGCGAAATTTTTGATTTTGGGTTATTAGTGCGGGAATTGATTGAAAGTTGATGTAGGTTCTTCTTACATTTTTGTTTTTTATGAAAAAATTTCGTTAGGTGAAATACTGTTCGGAAAACAACAAGCGGTTGATTCACTTTTCTACTTGTGAAGTGTATGGGAAAACCATTGGAAGCTATCTTCCTAAAGATAGCCCTCTTCGTCAGGTAGCCCTCTCCCTTTCTTGTTCACCTTTCTTTCTTTCTTTTTTTCTTTTTTTTAATGTTTTTAATGTTTTCTTGGGCACGATTCAGATCTGTGCTTTTCTTGACGTTTGTTTTATGATAAAGTTCTCCATTTTGCATAATTCGGATGGTTTGATTGCATTTTTCTGCTTTTGGGATCTACAATCGTGTGTCGGTGGTATGGCATTAGACTGTAATACTTAAACATGTGCTTGAATTTGTGATCTGATCTGATACTGACATTTTGTTGCATGCATAACAAATTTGGATTCCTTAAGATGGGTAAGCCTGAAAATAGAGGCCGGAGCTTGGACTTGAGAGTGAAGAGCCAAGTCTGGTTCGACCTTTTATATATACTTATTAGAATATTAATATCATAATATAATTATAGTTCTTATTTTATCATTTTCCTAGTTTCTTATTATATAGTAGTCCTTTATTTAGGTACAAATAGTACTGGATATGTTAAAGTGTAAAGAAAGTGCTGGGATTGGACTTGATCCTTTTCCTTGGAGTGGCGTTCAGGCTTATGAAACAAGTATAAGGCTGAACTAAGCAGGCCAGGCCTAATAAAGATATCTTATCATGGCATCAAAGCCTGGCTTGGCCCCAGCCTGCCCGTTATCCAAGTGCATGGCTACTATTTCATTTCAGGAAATGTCTTTGAAGTTTTAGTGTTGGAGTTGTCTTCATTTTGTTGGGTACCATCATCTCCTATGTTTTGTGTGTCTTTTCATCATAATAGCAGCATCTCATACGTTTTGAGTTTCACTTTGTCATATCTCATATCTTTGGGGGTTGGTACAATTTTTGGATATGGTTCTTGTGGTCCAGGAAGTCTATTGTAGATTTTGCTTATAGCAACTTTAGGTTGTAAGGTACTGGCACATTGGTGGAACAGAGTTTGAGTGCTTAGATGGATGGAGAAATGGTAGTAAATTGGGCCTTGTAAAAGCAGTTGAAAATAGTAATATAGATTTTTCTAAAGAACTCTAGATTTTTTCACAAGATATGTGTGCTTTTTTAAAAGCAACATTTGTGATGCGATTTTATCAGTTGCAGCTCTCGTCTGTTGCAGCTTACCTGCTATTGCTAATTGGAAGTGAACACTTTTGCCTCCTTTTGGAAAGGGCGAAATGAAAGAACTCTAGGAAACAAAAAGTATTGTGTCCTATAGATTGTATAACAATTTATTTGTTCCTTTTGGCTCTCTAATTTTCCTGTGATATGATGCTGTCTATGTTTTCAGTTTGTAATGTGGTTTCTTCAGATTAAGTCACTGTTGCATTAAAGTTTGTTGATGCTGTATGATTTGCTTTTTTGTTAATGGAAAATTTACTTGTGTGCTATGTTTTAATAGGATCCTGCATATTATGTGCTTAAAGAAGATGAATCCCCCTGCATTTTTGGCTCTATTGAGAAGCAGAGATGGTCTTATGCATGTGCAAAGCAATTGATCGAGAGGCTGATTTATGGTTGGTGATCTCCTTCTTTTACTTTTTTCTCTGGCTGTTCATGAATTGGTATTTGTTATGTAGTCTTCTGATTTTCTTCTTGTTTACAGCTGAGGGTGCGGAAAATGGTCTTGAGTTTACCATTGTGAGACCCTTCAACTGGATTGGACCTAGAATGGATTTCATTCCTGGGATTGACGGCCCAAGTGAGGGTGTTCCAAGAGTTCTAGCCTGCTTTAGTAATGTATGTGCGATGTTAGTTGTAATATTCCCTATTTATTTGGTATTTCATATTTGTGTTGTGATCACATCCTGCTTTCTCTGTTGCAGAATCTTCTTCGACGTGAGCCACTCAAGCTTGTAGATGGTGGCCAATCCCAGAGAACTTTTGTGTACATAAAGGATGCTATTGAAGCTGTTATGTTGATGATTGTAAGTTATAAGAAAAACATCTCTCTTTTCAAATTAATATTTAGCATGCAAAAGAAGTTGCTCATCAATGTGACATCTTCCTCAGGAAAATCCTGCTAGGGCCAATGGCCACATTTTCAATGTTGGCAACCCTAACAATGAAGTTACCGTCAGGCAGCTTGGTGAAATGATGACTGAGGTGAAGAATTGTCTTTGATATACCCTTTTTTCTTTAGTTTATTAAGTTGGATTAGCAGTCCTATATTTGGATATGAGGATTGATGTTCTTGCATATTGCAGGTCTATGTTAAGGTAAGTGGTGAATCAAAACTGGAGACACCAACCATCGATGTAAGCTCTCAAGAATTCTATGGAGTGGGATATGATGATAGTGACAAGAGAATTCCTGACATGACTATTATCAATAAGCAGCTTGGTATATATCTTTCTTGTACCCCATCTTTAATGTAAATGAGCTCTGACTTTACGGCATTCTAACTATGTAATGTGACAGGCTGGAACCCGAAGACTTCGCTATGGGACCTGCTTGAATCAACCCTCACCTATCAGCATAGGACATATGCCGAAGCTGTCAAGAAGGCCATCTCCCAAGCATCTGCTACAAGCTAAATGAGTATGGCTTTGGGAGGATTCTTGCTTAGGTGTGCTGTTGTTTGACAGGTGTTCAAAATTCTTTCTAAAGAAGTCTTCAGATGTATGTTAATGTCTGATTTGAATATATAGTACATTTTTTCGTCTTACCAGTGTCGTTAGTCAATAGTTCATGGTAGAGGTCAACAATGTGTGCTTTGGATATGCCTGCAGAATATATCTAGATTTAATTAGGGAACTATATCATTACTGTAATTTGTCACCGGAGCTTTTACTGCGACATGCTGGGGGCTATATAGGCCACATTATACAAGTGAAGTTGTTTCTGTTTCTTTTGGGGAATGCTTGCCATTTCTGTATTTTGTAATAGGGTGTTGTATTCATTTTCGATAACCCTCGCAGGCTCATGTAGGCTCCTTTAAATTATTATTAATTTATTTATTTCAAGCATTCTACTGCTTTTGTTCTCATTTACAGGTAAAAAAGAGAGGATAATTGAGTGCTGTTGACTTGAGAAAGTTCTACTTATTTAAAATGCAGTGGTATATGCCTAAAATTATTAGTGATTAATAGAACAAAATTGTCCTATGTTTCATTCGAATTTGTCTAGTATGATGTTCTAAACAATTGTAGAATCTTGCCCAGTATGATGTTCTGAAAAAGTAGAAGCGGTTACTATTTATCCAATCATTAACGCTAGCTAATGTGTAGTTGAGTTATGGTTTGCCACTTTGGATATTTTTAAAGGAGTGCTGCTATTTCTATCCACATGTCCTATTTCCTCGCTTATTTTATAATCAAATTTTTAAAGATAAATTTATGTCTTTGTAATATTACTTTTAAGGATTTTGGGAAAAAACCTCAACTTTGATTATAAGATGGGTGGACAAATAAAATAGACGGTGGCAATAGTAACACTCTTTTAAAAGTGCTTACTAGTAATTGTTTTTCAAAAAGTAAAACAAAAATGAAGAAAAAGAGGTAGGAGCCAACCAGCTAGTGTGTTCGAGTCTCCATTTTCGTAGTTTCGACTATCGTTTGTATTTAAAAATAGAAAAAAATAGAAAATAAAATAAAATAAAAGGGAGTGGGAAGAAGTGTGGTTGGTATCAATTCAATAGCCCTTATTCAAAAAGAGTTATGTATAAATAAAATTTATTATCCCAGGTCTTTTGATGCTTTTTATGGTTCATGTAGTTGGCAGAATCTCTGATGCTTTTTTTCTTCTTCTTTCTTTCCAACTTCTACTTTCCTTGTGAAGAAAAGAAACATATACAATCATAGACACATATATGATTCAGTTTTGTATGCAATCCTAGGTTTAGAAACAAATGTTATGTATGATTTATAAAACTAAAATAATTATTGAAAAAGAGGATATTACCCAAATTAAAAACACGTGGCGCTGAGGATAGTTCAGTAATTTTCACGGGTTACAAAAATGGAAGGCATTTATATTAATATTTTAAAAACATAAAATAGAATAGAGAAGCACACCCGGTGGGACTCGAACCCACAATCGCCTGATTAGAAGTCAGACGCCTTATCCATTAGGCCACGGGTGCCTTGCGATCGCTTTTGTTCAGTTTTCGTATCCAAATATATTTATATAGCAACACAGTCCACAACTGCGTGCGCTTTGTTTTTGGACCAACACTTTGGCTAAAATAAAACTGGTTTTCAATTTACTTATATATTCCCTTTTTTTTTTTTTTTGTTTCTTTGGTGAGAATATATTTGAATCTTTTTTGTACTACGACTAGTGAGAGGTTAGTGGACAAACAATATATAATCACGTGCCCTTAAAACACTTTTGCATTGATCCTAAAACAAACATATTTAGCTAGGGAATAATTAATTCCCACTCATGCCAAGAGGGTAGCGTTACATAATTAGCGAATGTCCTCGTACTCTGGTGGTTGTTTGTGACTGCTTCATTCTCATGCTATTAGAACTAATGTCATCTGATTCATCGACCTATTTTATGTCTTAAAAAAACTAGAGTTGATCCTCTATATAATAAGACAACTAGATGAAGTGGGGTTTTTTTTAAAATTTTATACAAGTGATATTGAAGAATGATGTTGTTTTTTTTACACATTGACAAGGTGTCATAAGGTTCGAATCTGAGATCACTGATTTGCAATTAAAGGGCATTTTTCACGGGGTTGAATGAAGTGGTTTTATATTGCTGTAAAACTCACCAAATCAACGGCTCAACATTTGTATATGCAATAAACACCATGCATATGCCATGCTTAATTGTCAAGATCATAATAGTAACACAACCATATACAATTAATTATTTCAGCTAATTACTTTCATATACACTCTGTCTACTTAATTCTCTTTACTTATTACTCTACACGTAATTAGTTAGTATAATCATATACACTCTGTCTAACTCTAACATTATGATGCTAATAAATGCATTATTTTTTATATTTTTATACTTTTTATATTTGGTTTCTATCGAAATCATTTCAAAAGCGCAGTCTAGTAGAAAATAAGAAAAATCAAGTAATAAGACTCTTTTTAATTAACTTTCTCTTAAAAAACAAAATATAAAAAATATAATAGTATAATAATAAAATTATCAGATTCATAGTGCTCATTACTCCTCTCTGGTTCTGTATATAGATAATGATCATTATTTGCACCTACCTACGCTCATATAATCTACTCATGAACAAGTGGAATTAATGTTTGTGCATGAGTGCATTTGTTGGGCTTGGGGATCTTAAATAGAACTATTGTTGTAGAAGTCTCATTTTGTTGAAGGATGTTTCAAATAAATATATTTAAGGGATATTTTGGCGGGCCCATTTTGCGTAGTTTTGGAATGATCAAACTGTTTATTTTTTTACAAATCATCATTGAAAAAGATTAAGCAAATCGTAAACCACTAAGACATTAGTGATAATGAATAAGTAGACCAACACAGTTTTTTAAATAAACACTAGAATAGCTACCTACATTCTAACCATGCTCAAACATCTGATTTGGGTGCTTTTTTGCATATATGATCTATGAATTAAAGACATGAAAATTTGACAGATCATTGAAATACAATGCGGAATAGACTCTACAAATATAATTTTTTAATAAACTTATTTAAGAGATCTCTCGACTGGAATTTCCTTGATTATATTTTAGCAAATCAACAATATCAACATAATATTCTATTTTGCCATATCAAGACTGTTGGGTTATTTGCTATCGATATATACTGCAACAATTTCAACACAACCAACAATATGAACAACGACATATCGATATGATGTCGATATAATGATTTAATTGAGAACATTGACACATTAAAAATCGGGTTAATCATTTTATTGGTCCCTGAACTTAGACCCAATTTGCATTTGAGTATCTCAATTTCCAAAATAGTTCCCGTGCTCCTTTAATTTCACTTTCGTTAGGACAAATGGTCTTGCCGTTAATTTTGTTAACTTTTTTATTAAATGCAAGGGCAAAATGATATTTTTGTATCAAAATTGATTAAAATATATAAAAAAACTAAAAAATTAAAGGGTAAATTACTCAAATAGTCCTCAAACTTATACCTGATTTACATTTTGGTCCCTCAACTAAATTATTCATTCAAATGGTCCATCAACTCTATATTATTCACTCTAGTGGTCCTACCATCTAATTTTCTGTTAGATTTAACCTAATTTTAGGGTAAATAATAACAAATTTGCTCTCATATTTAACAGAAATATTGACAGAATGTAACGGTATGACCAATTGAGCGAATAATATAGAGTTGATGGACCATTTGAAAGAATAATTTAATTGAGGGACCAAAATATAAATTGAGTATAAGTTTGAGGACCATTTGAGTAATTTATCCAAAATTAAAATTAAACTCTCTCTCTCCCCCTCTATCCCGATTTCTACTCACCCCAAACTTTTTTTTTTTTTGGGTTGATTTTTTATTTGATTTTATTTGATTGTTAATTTAAAGATATGATTTTTTAATCTTTTTTTTTTGTTTTAATATAAAAAATACTATTTTGCTCCTGCATTTAACAGAAAAAGTTAACAAAATTGACGGTAGAACCATTTGTCATAACGAAAGTGAAGTTAAAGGACCACGTGAACCATTTTGAAAATTGAGGTACTCAAATGCAAATTGAGTCTAAGTTTAGGGATTAATAAAATGATTAACCCTTAAAAAGAGTGCTGCTAAACGAACCTTAAAATTAACTGAGTACACTATACTATAAAAGTATATATTGAATTACTGATTTACCCTAATATAAAATGACCAAACAAAATGATATATGGAATTGTGAAACAAATATAATTTTAATAAGTACGCCCTACTAACCATATTCAACCCTAATCAAGAGATTACTCGGTACCCATCTTTGTGATCCGCGAGTTAGAATGGCTTGGAGCAGATGAAGCCTTCCTTCTTTCTTCTCAGAACTATTTCTTGGCAACTTGGATTAGACAACTTAAAAAGCAACGACACATCTACTGGACAACTTTTAGAAGGGTGCTTTTGACTTGGTTGTTGTCAATGTTGACTAGTTTTGCAGATTGATTGGAGAGCTTCTTGCTGTTTTCTTGATGTGAGTAAATAACATCAAGGTTTCAATCTATTCTGTACACTTTAGAATCTAATTAATCTATTTGAATTGTGGCCAATTTTTCCCCACAGCATTTGCATAAGCCATCAGCTCCAATTGTTGTACACAGCATAGACCATTTTCCTTTTCCCAACTAGCCCTGCCCATGCCAGCCCCCACCTCCATTCTCAATTGCCTCCCTTATCAATCTAGGATCCCATTTTATTTTTCCCACTCTTGCAGCTTCTTTGCTATGAAAACAGTTCATAATTAAATTGGCAGTAGACGGTGAGACCCTCCTTACACTTGTTCTTAGTTTGTGCAACATATAATACACCTTGTCACCTTTATCGATTCCCACTCTCACTCGTAAGAGGGCCTCTAGTTCAGGCTTTTCTGAATAGACACCATGCTCCAACATATGTTTCTCAACAATGCTTTATCAATATCTCCATTACGGCAAAAATAATGCCACAAGTAGTTCTATAGGATGTACTTAGTTAATTTTACATTTTAATTAAATATTAGGATATACTTAGATCATAAAATATACTCAATTAATTTTAAAGTTCATTTAACAGCACTCCTTAAAAATCACATTTAAGAGAGGTTTTCCCATCAAAGAAAATCCTCTCAATTCAATCTTTATGATCCGTGGCAGCTAGCTATAGCCCAGCTGTCTCAAACAACTCGCTAACAAGCTGTACCAATCATTTTCATGTTTAGCAACACATGGACATTTTCTGCAAGGATGATAAGGACTGTGGCAAACATCATGAATTAATCTAGTAGTAATAATAATATTGGTACGTAATTTAAACTGATTTTAATTTTCGTTTCTTTCATATGAAGATTTGTTTAGGCTAATAATTTTGATTAATCTACACTGACCGTATATATAATAGATAGAGCACCCTTTGTCAAATATGTAGTCAAATTTGAACACGTCTATGTTTATTATGAGAAAAAAAACACTTTCACACCACATGAATTATACAAATATATAAATAGGATGAACTAAATTTACCTTATTTTGAAGCGTGACGAGTAAAACGGTATTGTGAGTAGGCTGGAGTGGGCTGTATCATAAACCCTAGTTGCAAATTGTCGCTCCTAGCAAGTCTAATCTGGCAAAAGAGATTCCAAATTCTAATAGAAATTTAAAAGTAAATGAAAAAACACTTCTACCGAACGTCACATGTAGGACCCGTAGAAGTAGTTACAACTCCTAAAGACATTCTTTAGGTTTTTTTATTTCATTAAAAAAAAGAAAGACATTATTTTATTTTTTATTATTTTTTATTCACAACAACACTAATACAACCAGAAGAATGATGTGCTTCTGGTGGGTCCCATGCCCCACACTCACAAACACTCTGCAAAACTGTAGTTACTCGGATGAATATGAAATATGATGGAGTCAATCTTCCACGATCAGGCAGACACCACGCGTTTGGGAAAATTATTGCAGGGAAGCTGTTTGACAAAAAGCCTCAGACAAACCACATTATTATTAACCTTTGTCTACAAACCCCATTATTTCTCGGCCGGCTAAAGCCCCATCGAGTCATCGACCGCTGATTGATGCTTTCGCTTCGATCTCCATTGCTATGTTCCCACACATGCCGGCCTCTTGTGCTTGTCCCATTTTAAAATTCACTTGCTTTGCTCTCACACTTGGGACTGTTTTGGCGTCGTGATCTGTGCATCCTTTTCTGGGTTTTGATTATAGAATTTGAAATTGTGTTGGGTTTTTTTTATGGTCCCATGGTATTTGGTGGTGGTGTGGGGTTGGGGTTTTGTCCCTTGATGAAGGGAGAGAATAGAGGAAGTCATAGCTGTAAAGGCCCACTGGTTGGTGTTTGGGCACACGACCTTTGTTTGACTTGCTGGACTTGGATTCCTACTTACGTTGCTTGGCATCTTTAACCTCTTCTTCTTTTTTCACTTTTGATTAAAGAAATCGTTTCTCGGTCTCTGTTCTCCACCCAAAATGAAGCTACTGTTTGGCTAGAGAGAGAGAGAGAGAGAGAGAGAGGAGAGAGCCATACACAGAGAGAGAGAGAGAGAGAGACAGGGTACTGTCTTCCCGCTTCGACCATGCCTCCAGCTGGGAAGGTTTCAGAGTTTCGCAAAGAAGGCAATGACTGGTACTCTCTCTCTCTCTCTCTCTCTCTCTCTTCTGCATACACTTCCAAGCACATAAATACAATCCCAATTGTTGAAAGCTTTAATTCTCATCGTTATTGTTCTTTTTGAGATTGAATTAAATGGGTTATTGTTATTATGGCCCTTTTAAGGCCAGAGGCCAGAGTCTGATTATATTTTAATTACAGCCTTCACTTCCATAGTTCAATTATAATTCAGTCTCAATACACCTTTCTTTTTTGTTAGAATGAAGTTTGATTTTTTCATTGAATTATATATGAAAGAGTTGGAGAGACTGTGATTGATGTATTGTGTTTTTTTGCCCCGCAAGGTTTTGCAAAGCGGGATTGCCAAGTGATGTTACTGTTGTGGTGGACGGCGTGAGCTTCCATCTTCACAAGGTATGCACCTATCATTTGCTGTGGTGGGTTATGGAATTTTGGGGATTTAGAATGGATAGGAACTGATAAAAACGTTTTTGTAATTCCCAAACTTCAGAAATAAGTTGTTGACTGGCTTGTTAAGATTATGCTAGATTTTTCATGAGCTTTTCGGTTTCCCTGGTAGTTGGTGGTGCACTATAAGCTTTCAATATTTGTTTCCCTTACAAAAAATAGAAGGTATTTGTCGAATGGAAGCCGTGTTTTAAGTGGTTATTTTCCCCCTGCTATCTTTTTAAGGATGATTATATTCTGGAAATTGAAGCATTAAATGCTAGACATGTTGTTGATAGCTTCATTTCACTATTAGTGATAAACTGTTATGTTATGTTTCTTAGTTGATTTTTTGTGCATTGTGATCTGTTGTTGTTTCTCCTGTCTTCCTCCTTTTAAGGATATTTTTATAATGGAAAATATTGTCATAGTTGTCACAGTGAATTTGAATAGGACTTATCACTTATGACAATTCATAACTGTCCAGTTTCCTCTCATATCAAAATCTGGGAAGATAGCACGTATGTATGAGGAGTCTAAAAGCACACGTGACAAGATTTTCACTGCACTTCTGGAAGAATTCCCTGGTGGCCCTGACACATTCCTCATTGCAGCTAAATTCTGCTATGGTATGCGGGTTGAATTGACTCCAAGAAACATAGTAATGATCTACTGCACAGCAGACTACCTTGAAATGACAGATGAGTACGGAGAAGGCAACTTGCTCTCAAAGTCAGAGAGTTTCTTCCATAAGAATGTACTTCACAACTGGAAAGACTGTATCTTGGCACTTCAAAGTTGTGAGACTGTTATCCAAAGGGCAGAAAAACTTCATGTAGTAAACAAATGTGTAAATGCTCTATCTGTGATGGTATGTACAGATCCTAGTTTATTTGGATGGCCCATGATGATGTATGGTAGTTTGCAGAGTCCTGGTGGAAGCATCCTATGGAACGGCATTAACACCGGAGCAAGAATTCGAAGCTCTGAGTCTGACTGGTGGTTCGAAGACATCTCATACCTCAGTGTGAGTTTGTTTGAGAGACTTATCAAGACAATGGAAACAAGGGGTATAAGACCCGAAAACCTAGTGGGTGCTGTAATGCACTATACCAGGAAGTACCTACCTGGTCTGGGACGATGGCAGGGTGGACAACATGGTATACCAAGAACAGTTACAAGTTTTAGTTTGACACCCATTGCCCTTGATCAAAGGGTAGTTTTAGAATCCATTGAAAAACTTCTTCCCCGAAAGAAGGGGAAATCATTTTGCCGTTTTCTACTTGGTCTACTTCGTGTGGCATTAATTTTGGGTGTCAGTGAAACCTGCAAGGATGCATTGGAGAGGAGAATAGGAAGGCAACTGGAGTTGGCAACCCTAGATGGCCTTCTGATTCCTACATATTCAGATGCTGACGCGTTGTATGATACCGACTGTTTTGAACGGATAATCCATCATTTTATGTCGTCAGAATCAAAGGTCACACCATTTTCTCCATCATCATTTGACCTGGAAACATCACCATCATCAAGACCATTACAAAAAGTTGCAAAGTTGGTAGATAACTATATTGCGGAGGTTGCTTCAGATGTGACTTTAAAACCAGTAAAGATACGCTCTCTTGCAGAGGCCCTCCCAGAATCTTCAAGGACTTTGTTTGATGGCTTGTATAGGTCACTGGATATATACTTCAAGGTTTAATTTTGCTAGACCACCTCTTGAGAGAAAAACTGCCTTTTTCTTATTTCTTCAAAATTTTTTGAAGTTTTATAATGCTGATTGCAATTTTTCAGGCACACCCTTGGCTCTCAGATAAAGAGAAGGAAGAACTTTGCAGCATAATTGACTTCTCGAAACTCTCTATTGATGCCTGTGCCCATGCATCCCAAAATGAAAGGCTGCCACTTAGAGTTGTTCTTCAAGTCCTGTTCTTTGAGCAGATGCATTTGAGAACCGCTCTAGCTGGTTGTCTTCATGGCTTGGAAACTGAGAGTGGCCCTGCAGGTCCTGTGACTGTCCCAGGTGACATGGCTGGCCAGATTATACAGAGGGACGGGTGGGTGACGATGGTGCGTGAGAACCGGGTTTTAAAGGTGGATATGGAAAAGATGAGATCTAGAGTCGGTGAACTCGAAGAAGAGTTTAGTAAAATAAAGCAAGAGATGAAAAAGGTGAACAAATCACATAGCTCTCTCAGTTCTCCTCGTGTGGTTGCCAGGAGAATTGGGTGCAGTCTTCTTTCGCGACCCTCTGATGCTAAACCAGATACCATTGAAAGTACTGGGCCCTCCCCAAGAGTATCAGTTGAGCAGGCACGCCCATCCCTGCATTCTAGACACAAGAAAAGTTTCTCATTGTTCTGAGAGCTAGTATAAAGAAATTGAAGTCATGCCTCGACACATAGAGGCTCTGGTTGGTTCTCAGAAAACGTGTGAGAAAGGAATCGGAAATCCATAAGCAGGGCCCTCGTTTCCTTCACGTTTCTGTTAACCAACCAGAATTCTTTCAGAGGTCTCTGAACGGAGGATGGTTTGCAACTTACCCATACTCACAGAAAGTATTGTTCTTTTGAAGTTGGATTTTGAGTACAGAGAGAAATTCTTTTCACCTATTGAGAGGGGAAGTCATCAAAGGATGAACCATTGTAATTTAAGAAAAAAAAAATAGAAGTTATGATTACCTGTTATAGAATGCTAGTCCCATCTAAGGATTGATTTGTACAAGTAAATACACCTTGTTTCACATAGAGGAAATAAATGTTTTAGTTTCTATTGTTTAAAGTTTGTTCTTGGGTTTATACATGTACATCTTTAAGAACCAAGTTGTAACTCATAAGTTTGTGAAATAGTGGAAAACTAAGTTCGAAATTGCTTGGCTTTCTTGTGTCCTTTAAATTTAGCATGTAAATTAGAAGAACTTCACAAACAAACACTAACAGGAAATTCTTGGCAAAAGTTCAGCAAAGTAGGTGAGGACTGATGTGTTAGTTTTGATGATGACTTGGCCACTTACACTTAGTCAAACACTACTTCCATAATCAGACTGGAAGCATCTGTTTGGAGGAGGATAAAATTTTGGATTGAGAATCTTAAACCATTCTATAAAAAGATGCTCTAATTAAGAATATTTGCAATCCTCAAAGGAAGGAGAAAATTAAAACAAGGTCATTATCTCCGTGTTACTTATCTAGAATGAGTATTGAACTTTGATTTTAGGAGTCGTAAGAGGCGACACTAGAACCAAGGTTTTGTGTTGATAGTGCAACTCCTTGAGCATGATTCCCTCCTGATGAACAAATGACACCCCTGGCTAATTGTTTCTTGAGAGCTTGGTCATATTGTAGGCTCCTCACAATTTAAAGGAGTAGATATGCATGGAGTGGGAGTTAATTCTCCCAATTACATGCTTTTAATTTTAAGCCATAAGTTGAAAAAATTGAAATGAAAAATAAAAATGAAAATGTGTCCTTATGCAAAGAGATTTTGATATATGAAAGCTTTTTTTAATTATTATTAATAATAATTAGGAGAAGGAAATTCAAACTTGGAATTTCTTCCAACATATTGAGAAGATAAGTACCATCAAATTTAAAGCTAGTTGGTGATATATGAAACCCTTGAAAGGTAACCTTTGTCTGCATAAAGTTCTTTGTCGTGCCGACCCATTAAATTAATCGGATCGTGTCACGTCAGTCCATCTATAAAAAAAATATGAATCCAAGCATAGTCTAAAACCCAAACCCACATTAAAAAGGGTTGTACTCGGGCCGGACCAAGGAGACTAAAACCTACCATGACTTAACCAACTTACCACCTCAACCATCATGCTTGTTTTGAATTAAATATTCCAAAACTTCTCCTAAACTTAGAACAAACAATTGACAAAACAGTGATAAAATAATAATAGCTAGCTATAATCTTCCAACCAACTATGGATTTGAACCTATTGAACTTAATCATTTGAGCTCAGATTGACATGACTCATTGGACTTATTCATCTGAGCCTGAACCCACATGACCCATTGAACTTGATCATTTGATCCCAACACGACCTAAGCTCTCAATTTTATTTGATCACTATCTAGGTAAGATATGGATGTGTTTGAATAGTCTCACTAGTGAGACTATAAATATAATGTTCAAATTCAAGTCATTTCTCTATTGTGCTCTTTTTTTTATTATGGTGCTATGCTTTGCCTTAATCCCTGTTACTTTTCAAATAATTTTGGTAAAGCATGGTGTTTGATGGGAGAGTGAGAAGTTTATGTGACAAGATAGAAAAGGTAGTTGATGAGAAGCATATAAGGTGATTTTGTTTGCATGGGCATTATGTAGGTTTTATTTTATGATTAATGTATGAGTGACAAGTTTGATTTAAAATAAAAGGAATATAGCCTTTAAGTTTTTAGTTTATAATATGAGAGTCAAATCGTTAACATGTAAATAAACAAGTTAAGTAAATATTGATATCTACCACGATCAATTAAACTAGTTGGGCTAAAGTTACCTAGTATTCATAGTAGGGGATAATATGCATAACTTGATTTCCAATCATTACTATATCCAACTCGAAAACTTCGAAAAAAATGAGAATTTTGTTTCGAGATAACTCAAGATCAATTCAAGCTCAATATTTTATTACTTATGAGTGTTTGAAATTCTCAATTCCAATATCATAAACTCAGCATTCCATAATACTTTTATTTAACTTTTTTTTAGTAAATATTAAACAGCATTTTCCTTTATTTGTACATACATTTTTGTTTTTCGTTATCTTTAAGTTTTAAGAAAGCAAATAAGTAAGCATCTCACTGTAAGACAAACATCAACCGTCGCTTTGGCCGAGTGGTTAAGGCGTGTGCCTGCTAAGTACATGGGGTTTCCCCGCGAGAGTTCGAATCTCTCAGGCGACGATTTCAATTTTTTATTTTAATTTCCTAAAACTTTTATACAGCGGCCTAAAAAGGAAAACTGTTTTGACAGCCATTCACCTGTTGACACGTGCTCCATTTCCATGGACAGAACCGCATGTAATAACAATCCCTTGGGTCAAATATTCTTGGGACTTCTCTTCGCTGTTTTTTTTTTTGGGTCGAAAAGACTTCTCTGCGCTTTTGTGCTCGTAACTTACGAACAATGTCAGTCTGCTCGCCACCGCCATCGCATTCCCACCTCCCAAACGCCGTCGTTTCGAACTCCGTCCCCGAATTTAGAATTCCTCTGCAATGTCCCCAAAACCCTAAACTCCATTTCGAGCTCACAAACTCCTTAA
This sequence comes from Prunus persica, assembly GCF_000346465.2. Taxonomy (NCBI): domain Eukaryota; kingdom Viridiplantae; phylum Streptophyta; class Magnoliopsida; order Rosales; family Rosaceae; genus Prunus; species Prunus persica. The sequence goes on from NC_034014.1 coordinate 8,561,634, forward strand.
AGCTGGTGGCTTCACGCCATTCCTCGTTTCGTAACCGCCGGTTCTATTTCAATTGCGCGGGATGGGACACGACCTTTGTTGAGGGACAGAATGGTGATTTCACGGTGGCAGAAGCTAGGGTTTCTGAGCCGAGAATAGATGGCTCCGGTGGAGGCAATGATGGTGGTGATGGTGGTGATGGTGGAGATTCATTTGATGGTGGAGATTCATTTGGTGGTGGAGGAAGAGGTGGAGAAGGAGAAGGAGATGGTGGTGATAAGGGTGGGGAGGGAGATGAGTTTGGGCCATTGTTGAAGTTTGATGAGGTGATGAAGGAGAGTAAAGCTCGGGGCGTGAAGCTTCCTCAGGACATGGTTGAGGCTGCGAAGACTACTGGGCTTCGGGAAGTGTTTCTTCAACGCTACTTGGATTTGCAGGTTTAAAGTTTTGCCTTTGGTCTCCATTTCTATTGAAAAATCTTCATATATATGGTTTTTTGCTAAGTTGCTTATTGGGTTTCTAATTTATATATATATATACACACACACACACACGCACATATAAATATTTGAATTTCAGGGGTCAGTTTGGCCACTGGGCTTTTTGATGAAGTACTGCTCTATGCTACGAAATCGTATGCTGGCTGATCCTTCCTTTCTTTTTAAAGTTGGGACAGAGGTTTGTTTTCGTGATCTTTCTTTTTGGTAAATATTGTTTTTGAGTAATTTGTGTTTCAAGTCGAGGGACTGTAAATCATTAGTGCTCGTGAAAGAATTGTAGCTCTGCGTTTTTCACTGTAAATATCAGTAATTGAGTTTGTGGGTCATTGTTTGCATTGGTGATAGTCCTATGAATTCCATTAAATATACCTTGCCTTCAAATTGGACCATTACATTTGATAGTTGTTGATCTTGTTGAATACTGAAGAAATTTCTCTTCCTCAACTCTTTTGTAATGCAGATAGTCATAGATTCTTGTTGTGCAACATTTGCAGAAGTTCAGAAAAGGGGAAAGGATTTCTGGGCTGAGTTTGAGTTGTACGCTGCTGATCTTTTGGTTGGAATAGCTGTTGACATTGCTTTGGTTGGCATGTTGGCACCCTATGCTCGAATTGGAAAGCCATCAGTATCACGAGGATTATTTGGACGCTTGCAACATGCTTGTGCGGCCCTTCCTAGCAGGTTAGCACTGCAAGGCAGCAATTTAGGAACTAATATTCTGCTGAATTTTATCTTATATAATATGTCCATAATTACTGCGCTTGACCTGCGTGTGGCAAGAGCTCAACAAGTATTGATATTGTATTATTTACCCCTAATTTATTCCATCTTACCAGTCGCCTCCGTTTCTATTTTTAATTAATTTCATTTTAATTAAAAATAGGACACATACCCAGTGGAAAAAGGACCTTGTGATGAATTTTTGGAAATCATGAATTTTTCTTCATCATTCAGCTCTTCTTTGATATCTAGAAACTGTTAATGTCGAAGTTTCTTATCCAATTATGTTGACCAGCATAAATTGGTATCTTTTGGTTCCTCCTTGGGTTAGATAGGCTCTCTTGTTGGATGCACGATCATCATCATTTGTATGCATCAGACCTATTGTTGGCTCCAAAAATTTGTTTATATCTTCTTTTGATGTCATTGTTTTGCACATTGCAAATCTGCTAGAACTAAACGTTAGCTATTATTTTCACGACCTCATTGCATGGTTTAGTACAATGAGGATCCAGTTACATTTTGATACTGAATTTGTCTGCTTCCAGATACTTAGACTCAGTATAAAAGGGTTTTCGGTGACTTTGAAATAGGAGAGTATCCTCAATATATCTCTGATAACATGAATAAGGATATTGATCTTATTGTCTCTGTTCATTGAAAGATGATGAAAGATGCTGTTTCCCATCATTATTCTTTAATTACTCTTTTGGTGCTTCCAATAATTTGTAGGCCCACATGTGCCCCCATGTGCCCCCCATGACTAACTAGCAGTCACTTTTCCAAATGTGGAACTCAGGGCTGCCTCTTTCTGACCTCTTAACTGTGTTCTTATCTTATCTCCCACAGTTGGTTTCAAACCAATGATTCTTTCTAGCATTCTTCCTTCGTGAAGCTTTGGATGATCTTGAATAAGTTAATCACTGTACACTATTCCTCATATGCAGTGTCTTTGAAGCTGAAAGGCCGGGATGTAAATTCTCAGTGAAGCAGAGAGTAGCCACATACTTCTATAAGGTACAAGATCTTAATATTGATGTTGTCTTATTCTTCCTGTTATGCAACTGACAAGTTATTATTGGTTAGATGCCCTCTGGGTTGTAAATATTGAAGAGAATGCCCCATCGAGGGATGGAGTTTTTTTAATTTTTCTTTAGTTTCTAAACGAAATTCCTGTTTAATGATTTGCGCTTTTTCTATACCAGTTTCCTGTACCATTCTTATTTCTCTACAGCCCAAATCTGGGTTCTAGTTGTGCTATGTTTATCTTTAATTGATTGGTACGTGTTGGTCCAGGGTGTGTTGTATGGATCAGTTGGCTTTGTATGTGGTCTTATTGGACAAGGAATTGCAAATTTTATCATGAATGCCAAACGGTATGCTTTTCTATCTTTATAATTTCTACAGTATTTCTCCCTTTTTTGCCAGACCTTAGTCTCTCTTGCTTGGTATCCACTGTTAAATGTATCTTTTAAGTATGCATACTTCTATATACTTGAAAGAGAGGGAAACACATGAGACCTGAGATTTAATGTGATTTCATTCTCCTCTTGAATTTTGAATAATTTGAAATCACTGAGAGGTACATTTTCTTTTGTTTCCATTCAGGCTCATCTACCACCTCTTCAGGTTGACCAGAAAATGAAATTTTGTTTATTTTCTTTAAATTAATATCAGAGTGAGGTGGTTAGATGAAGGTCTTTTCCTGACCTGCAGGGAAAGGGGTCTTAAGTCGTTTAAATGTAGGTGCAAAACTTGATTATCTTCAGAATACACTGAATGGAACTTCTACTAGAATCGTGCATGAATATTATTTTACCATCAAGTTCATTGATGAAACACTCATCATGTTGCCTGCCAAGCTAGTGGGAAAAAAAGAATGGCTTGGGACCATAAATCACTAAGGAGCATACGAATTATGCATCTTTTTCTAGTTGTTTCCCTCTTCGTAATTTATACTGAAAAACCTGAATTGGGTTTTTGGTCGTTTCAAATATTTGAAGTGTCAGGCAGTTTCTGTTATATATATAATATACATGGAGCTTTAGTTGAGGGATCCCTCAAATAAGCTTACTTGAGGGACAGTAGGGCCCACTCCGTATTGTATTTCACTAATTCAAACAGTCTATTTTGTAGAAACTCATTCAAAGATCATCTCTACAAAAAATCACTTGAATCCGATATCATTTGACTACTCAATTGAATTATTGAAATTTTAGTACTTTCTTGAAGCACCGTGTTCATTGATTTTGTTGGACACAATTGGATATCGAAACGGTTTCTGATTTGCCTAATTTTTTGCTAGGATGATCTATGAATGAAGACTTAAAAAATCGATGGTTTGGATCGTTGAAAAAAAATTCGTATGGGACCCTTAAGGGTATCCCTCAAATAATTTATTTGAGGGATCCCTCAATAGAAGGGGACTGACTGTAATATATATATATATATATATATCTCTCTCTCTCTCCCTCTCATATTTTATTTATCATCAGGAGCATAAAGAAGACAGAAGAGGACATACCTGTGCCGCCTCTTGTGAAAAGTGCTGCTCTTTGGGGTAGGTCCTGTTCTTTTTGTTCTGATTTTAATTATTTCCATCATCAAGTTTTTTTATTTATTTTTAAGTCTGAAACCTTTATAGTCATTGCACTGTTTACTTTTGTCCATTTATTATGCAAACGGCTCTGTCTTCGTACTGACATCAAGGAATAAAATCTAAACTAGAAGAATACATAAACATAATTGAACAAATAAATCAGATCCTTGTTCTGGTTTGATAAATCCAAACGAAACTTCAAAGTTTTTAGTAAAGAAACTTAACTATTAAGCATGGAATTTGATCGTTCCATAAATAATTAGTAGTGGTTATTTACCTTGGTGCTCGTTTAGAACATAATTTAGAGAGCTTTTTCCTAGAATAAAAATACTCTGCACATACATAAATTTGATTTCTTGACTAAATTATAAAAATAAAATACTTAAATCGTTGTAATTGATAAGTATGTATGTGTGTCAAATAAACATGTATATTAATAAACAGTGACTTAGTTGTTATTCCTGTAGGATGGGCTATCCAGGATAACATTTTCTGTTTAATGTGATACGCATCTTATGATATGGGAATGTTATTATATGATGCTTGCACACAACTTTTGTTTCTGCAATCTGCACTTAAAATGAAGAGCACAGTATATTCCTGCCATTTGATTCCTTTTTTCTGATATCGTAAATGGAGTCTATCTCAATACTTTTGACTTCACAATACAGTTTTCTTTATAACATTATTTGCTAGTGTGCTTGCACTAAAAGATAACATTGATGTAGTACGTAGTACAACCTCCGCCCACTTGTTACGCTAATTGTTTTGCTCTCTGAATCAGGTGTTTTTCTTGCTGTCTCGTCCAACACTCGTTACCAGATTGTAAACGGTCTGGAAGGGCTTGTTGAAGCATCACCGTTGGCAAAGCGTGTGCCACCTGTTGCAATGGCATTTACCATAGGTGTACGATTTGCCAACAATATTTACGGCGGTATGCAATTCGTAGATTGGGCTAAATTGAGTGGAGTGCAATAGCAGCAGCAATGCATACCAATTAATTACCAACTATAGAGTGACAGATTTTGCTTCCAGTTCTCAAATGCTAAATGGTTGTGTATGTTCTTTATATTTTTGACTCAGATTTAGTCTGCTATAGATCACCCCAAAAGGAGGGGGCTAGATCATTTTGCTGGGGGCTTGATAATATATTGCTTATGTTAGTGATAAGAAACAATGCCTTGTGTTCATGAATCATGCATCTTATGATCTGCCTCTCATCTACCTCTATCTTCACTGAACCATAGTAATCATAAACCCCCCGAATTGAAAACCTGGTAAGACTTTCATTTACCATGGATTCACAGCCACTGGCTAGTGGCAGCCTCTGCATTTTTCCCAATGCCATAAAGACACCCTTTGATTTGTTTGCATCACCCAACATTGTACCCACGTTGCGCTTATTATTTTATCTTTTTATCAGGTTGTGGTTTCTTTTGTTAAGTAACCACATTTGTGATGCTTCAAGCAACTACATTTGTGATGGAAATTGATCTAATAATCTTGATGAAGTAACCTTAATTTGTGGGTTATTTTCTCTACACTTGTGAGAGCTTGTAGTTTATAAACCATTTACCTTTACACCTTAAGCCACAACAGTTCGAGCATTCTTCTCTCTTTTTGAACTTTCTTGTATCAAAAGAAAGAGATAAATGCTCAAATGTGATTAAAACACACATTTTACTCTAGAAAACATATCGACCAAAAGCTTCATTTAAATCTTTTTTACAATGATGTTATGTACATACTAACAAGATTTATTATTTGTTGTAAAAAATGCTATAACTTTATTTCAAGTCCTTTTAAATAGAAAATGACTACAAAGAAAATTGAAACTTGAAAAACAAAATCACTATTTTATTTTGGGTGCATTTTTGCTCACCACCTTAACCTTGAGTGTACCCTCACCACTCCTTTGAAAAGTTGACACATGTCCATGGGTTTAACTATAGTTAATTCTTTATTTTTTTTATTTATTTGATAACATTATTATGAGGGAGAAACAATACTTCAATAAGATTTTTCTTGATTTACCCTTATTAACCTAGCGAACTTTTCACTTTTCTAAATTAATTAACAACTACCCAAATAAATAATTGGCAATCGGCTTTATATCCCGTGCTTTAATATGAATATCAATTCACATGCTTCAATACTTTGAAGAACACACCCAGATACTTTGAATCTCAATTGGCTTTAGTTAACTCCTTTTATACATGCCCAAAAGTTGCACTATTCTTCAATTGCAAGCTTCGTCCATTTGTTCAGTGAAAGATAGGTAATAATCCATGTTGCTTTTTTTTTTCTTCTTTTTTTTAGTACTTTGTATTGCTTGATTATTTTTTATACTTTGGTGATTACTTTGCATTATTTAGTTTTTTTAGTCCATGATGTTGGTATCGTCTTTACTGGAGAATCAAGACTAGCACATAAAGGAATGATAGAATGAACCGTATTGCAGAGCAAGAGGAATGAGACAATGAAGGGTACTATTGCAAAGCTTGGTTCCTTCATCGTTTTTGGAATTTCTGCAACTCCAATATATTTTGCTCCTATGGAGTAAGCTTTATTCAGAATAATAAAACCAGAATTAATTAGTCCAGAACTTGCAACGTTAAAATTAATTGGTTGGAAACTTGCAACATCATAATTAATTCATCGGTTGAAGAAAGAAAACAGGTTCAAGGATATTGCAACGTAATAATATATTGAAGAGCGGTGTAACTTTTGGGCGTGTATAAAAGGAGTTAACTAAAGCCAATTGAGATTCAAAGTATCTGGGTTTGTTCTTCAAAATATTGAAGCCTATGAATTGATATTCATATTAAAGCACGGGACATAAAGCCAATTGCCATTTATTTATTTGGGTAGTTGTTAATTAATTTAGAAAAGTGGAAAGTTTGCTAGGTTAATAAGGGTAAATCAGGAAAAATCTTATTGAAGTATTGTTTCTCTCTCATAATAATGTTATCAAATAAATAAAAAAATAAAGAATTAACTATAGTTAAACCCATGAACATGTATCAACTTTTGAGAGGAGTGGTGGTGAGGGTATACCTAGGGTTAAGATGGTGAGCAAAAATGCACCCATTTTATTTATAAAATGCACCCATTTTATTTATAAAGAAAACATTAAATTTTAACCGAGTTTCTCTCTTCCGCCTCTCTCTTCTCCTTCAACGAGTTTCTCTTCCCTCGACCCGCTTCCGTCCGGTGAGAGGTGTCTCATCCTTCTCCTATATTCTCCCTCTTTCTCCTCCACCTCCACCTGCTCAGAGATCCCACTGCCGCGACGAAAACCAGGATAACAGAGGCGAAACCCTCGCAGGTGGGTTTCAGATTCTGAAGATTTGAGCTTCAGACTCAGAGACGCTGAAGATGATTATGAGGATGTGGAGACCTGCTTCTACTTATCCCAACCTACGCAGACACAGAGGAGGTATGCCTTTTCTTGAATCTAGTGTTCTCTTCAACAATTACTGGGGGGCTTTGTTTCATTCTCAATGTTCAGAGCGAAGAAAATATAAAAACACATACAAGGCTCGGCAGTTTGAGAGCAATTCAAACTCACCCGAAATCACTGATCTTGAGGACGCTTTGAATTTGTTCAATTCGATGCTTCAAACGCGTCCTCTGCCTTCAATTGGCGATTTCAATAAATTATTGGGTCAAGTTGCGAAATTGAAACATTATTCTGCTGCCATCTCTTTGTGTAAGCAAATGGATCTGTTGCCAATTCTTCCTAACGTCTCTACTCTAAACGTGATTAACTGCTTTTGTCATCTGGGCCAAATGGGCGGTAGCTTATCGGTCTTGGCAAAGTTGTTCAAGTTTGGTTTTCAACCCGACGCTGCCACCTACAACACTCTAATCAAGGGCTTCGTTATGGAGGATAGAATTTCTGAGGCAGCAGCACTTTTCTGTAAAATGCTGGCGGACGCACCCTCATATTCCTTTACCAAATTAGGACATCCTAATCCCAGGACACATATCTTTAGGGGAATTCACTATTATACCCAATATGGGGGCCCAAATTATAAAAATACCCTATATGAAATAGACTTTAGAAACACACCCAAAGCCCATTTACAACATAACAAAAAAGCTTTTAACTTCTTATAAATTACAAAACTACCATCAATTTCTTAAAACAAGCCCAACCCCAAAATCTCATAAAAATACCCAAAACACTCAATAGGGCATCAAAGTAATTTAATAATCAATATTAAATTCAATAAGGCCAGCTATCATCTTTTGGGTTTTTTTTGGGTTTGTTTATAAAAATTCAATTATGTAGGGTTTATTTATAATATTAGTGCTAGAAATGGGTATATCACTAAATATCTCTATCTTTACCCATTTAGGACAACCTAATGTCAGGACATTTACGGTAATGATTAGTGGACTTTGTAGCAAGGGCCGAATTAATGAAGCGGAAAACTTACTTACACTAATGAAGGAGAGGGGTTGTTCTCCAAATGGTTGCACCTACAACACAATTATTCGAGGGTGTATCAATAATAAAGAGACATCAAGGGCGATCAGACTAGTTCAAGAAATGGCAGACATGGGTTTCGCTGCAGATAATTCAACCATGAAATGGGTAGTTGATTTATTGTCCAAGGATAAACTAGATCCTGAATTGGTTAAACGTATTTGGTATTTTAAATTATTTTACACAGTTCTTAAACGTAAGAATCACTCCATATAAAAGCTAGCTGTGCTTCAGAAACTTCTTTTCCTTCATCTTTTTTGGGTGAAATTGGGGGTGACTTTTCCTTCATTTTTCCTATTAAAGTTGTGTACTGTGCTTTAGCAATCTTACAAGTGCCTTGGGCTATCCTACCTATTCAATTGATTTTGAGATGGATGCCTAAATTCTTCTTATAGGATCAGAGCATGTTCGCCCACGATTGTTAGGCCGAGAGGCCACACGTACTTTCATCCGATATAAGTTGTCCATGTGTTTGGCTCATAAAAGGTATCTAATTTTGCATCGTTGTGGCATTATATAATGTGAATTTTGCTTCGTTTCTGTTTTAGGTTTTGAAAACAATCTTAATTTTGCATCATTTTGATGATACCCACCTAATGTTGAGAGAAATATCTTACTTTGAAAATGCGAGTTGTTGCATAAATGCCTTTTATGGTATCAGAGCATCCTATGCGTCTAACAATTATGTGAGCTCCCACGTAACTCAATATGCATTGTTCATTGTTAAGGTTCAAGTAATGCCACGTGAGGTAGCGTATTGAGAGATATCTCACATCAAAAATGTGAGGTCTTGCATAATGGCTTATAAGGGGTTGAGATACTTAAACTCATTCACATTACAGAAAATATTAGTCCTAATATTCTTTTGATAAACAAACGCATAAGTATTGTCATTCCAAATTCAAGATGAAATTTGCCCATCAATTATCACTTCTAGGTTTCTAATAATAAAATTTGACCCAATATTACACATAAATCTATTGAAAAAGAAAAAGAAAATAGAAAACCCATTATAACCACACAAAAAAACCAACAGATGTGACCTTTTTATGTTTTCATGCGAACCTTCAACCTTCTATTAACCATTATTAGAGCACTCCTTATGCATATGCAATCAAATCCAATATCAGCTTGCATAAACAAATTCTAGAAAGACCAAATATCAGATGTACTAGCAAGAAGAAAGAAGTTCTATTTGACCAAGAACTCTTTACGATTCTATATACCCAAATGAAAAAATAAATCTGACTACCCAACTGAAGACAAGGATTATTAAAAGCTTTGATACACAGACTTTTTTATTATAAAATTTGAAGAATTCACTTGTGGAAATTACAAGAAACTAAAAAATACATCAATCAATTACGCAAGAGAGTCCAACTAAAATTCACAATGAGCTATCAGGAAACCTTAAAAAGGCTCAGAGTTTCCAAGTATCAAATTAAAAAAATGAATTCAACAGGAACACAGGTTCAACTAACCTCCATTGAGCCAAAGAGTGAGGGGCTTCTTGCCAGGCTCCTTGCTCCTCCCAGCTTTCACATCCACATCAACATACCCAGCATACTGCTTGAACCCAACAGTTGGCTGATTAGGCAACCTCACCACCAGATCCGGTGAAAAGGATCAAAGGAACCAACCACCATTGAGACAAACAATGAGGGGCTTCTTTGTCGGTGTCTGTTTCTGCTTCAACAAAGTTGCAGAATACTGCTGGGATAGAAATTCTGTTTTTACTGTGTAATCTTGCTGAGATAGAGGCCTTGGGATGTAGCATGCATAGTGTCACGGCCCGCATGTTCAAGGCCCAACCCATTGGATTGATTATGCTAGACCTCTTAGCCCACATGTCCAGATTCGTTGTACAGTAGTAGGTAGACTACAGTTGGTAACAGTAGTTGGTAGATGCCGGTAGGTGACATTGTATCTTAGCCACCTACCATGATGGTAGGTGGGATAGAGAAAGTATATAAGGAGGATGACACAATGTGTATCCTCACCTCACAACTTGTAAAGCATTGAGTAGCAATACAAGCATATATTCCCCCAAACTTTCTTAAGCGTTTTTACTGTGTTCTTGCTCTTGCGATTGTTCTTTGCTTGGTTCGATCTTGTATTGTACGAAGGAGGCTGACTTAGCTTGTTGGAGAGGCGATCAAGTCTAAGGCCGCACGGAAGGAAGACTCCGAAAAAGTCATCCTGTGACAGTTGGTATCAGAGCGAAAGCTCGAATAATTCGAAGAAGCATGTCGAAGAGCGGATCAGATGTGGAGACAGACTTGTCCAAGGTCAATATGGATCGTGGGGGCAAATCAAAGAGGGAACGATCTAGAGATGTGGTAGCCATGATGGAGAAGCGGCTTTCTAAGATGAAGATTGCCATGGTCGAGTTCGATCAGCGACTCGAGGAGGACGTTCTTACGAAGACGAGCTTCAAAGCTTTGGTGGAAGAGCTTCAAGGCCAATTCCATGGAGCCCTTAACTTCGCGCTAGACATCATCAAGCTAGATGTTCAAACCAAGATGGATCACTTCTTAGCGGAGCTTACTTCACTTCGTGATGAGGTGAAGGATGTGAAGGGAGATTGGGCTTTGTGCAAGGAAGCTGTCTTGAACAAGACTCGGACTCCGAAGGAACCCCAGGTGCTAGATTCTTTCAAGCCCAAATCCTATAATGGGAAGAGGGAGGTGAAGGAGCTGGACACTTTCTTGTGGAATATCAAAAGGTATTTCAAGTATCTGAAGCTCGATGATGATGAGCCCAAGATCAATACGGCAACATTGTTTCTCGCCGATAATGCTCTCATGTGGTGGCGTCGTCAATCTATAGAGATCGAATAAGGTACGTTTACATTTGAGACTTGGGAAGATTTTAAGAAGGATATTATGTTGCATTTCTATCCTGAGAATGCCAAGTATGAGGCAAAGGAGAAGCTGAGATGGCTAAAGCAAACTGGGAGCGTGAAAGACTATGTCACCACGTTCACCAACCTGTTGTTCGAGGTGCCTAGCATGACAGATGAAGACAAGCTCATGTACTTCATGAGTGGCCTACAGAATTAGGCCAAGCTGGAGTTACAAAGGAGACACATCCAAACCTTGTCAGAGGCAATTGCTGCAGCTGAGTCTCTTGTTGAGTTCAAGAGGAGTGATCAAGGCGACTACAAGTTCAAAGGAAAGAAAGGTGGCAATGGATCTGGTGGGGAAGAAAACAAGCCAAAAGAGGATAGCAGGTCAGGAGACAAGTCTGACGGTCACAAGTCATCCTGGAAAAAGAATGACAAAGGTGACAAGGGGAAAGACAAGTCGAAGCTAGCTTGTTACTTGTGCGATGGAGCTCACATGATGCGGGATTGTCCGCAAAAGAAAGCTCTGAATGCTATGAACCAAGTGAAGGAAGATGAGGCCGACAAGGAAGCAAGAATGGGGGCCATTCACCGCTTGAATGCTGTATAGAACAAAGTCGCTCAACCACAGGTTCAGGCTAAATGAGTGATGTTCGTCAACTCGATGGTGAATGGCAATACAACCCGTTGCCTGGTGGATACAGGTGCCTCGCACAACTTTATGTCCGTGCAGGAAGCAAAGAGACTTGGGTGTCGAGTCTCGAAGGAAGCAGGCAGTATGAAGACGGTGAATTCAACTGCCAAGCCAATTAATGGAGTAGCTCATGGTGTGGAGCTACACATTGCCACTTGAAAAGAAGTAGCTGACTTCTCTGTGATCCCGATGGATAACTATGATGTCGTGCTAGGAATGGAGTTCATGGACGAGGTAAAGGCATTTCCCATTCCATTTTACAATACTATGTGCATTGCATAGGGTGAAGCAATGTCATGCATGGTGTCAGTGGTAAGGCAATAAGGCGAGTCGAAGCTCTTGTCAGCCATGCAACTTTTCGAGTCTTAGAAGAAGCGCGAACCGACGTTCCTTGCAACTATGAAGACGGACACAGTTGAGAAGGAAGTCAAACCAGTCCCTAAAGTGATGGAGGCAGTCCTTAAGGAGTTTGCAGATGTCATGCCCAAGGAGCTGCCCAAAGCCTTAACACCTAGGAGAGAGGTGGATCATGCATTCGATGAGTTGAAGAGGGCACCTATGGAGGAACCAACGCTGAGACTACCCGATCTTAGCAAACCTTTGGAGGTACACATTGATGCATTATATTTTGCTATTGGTGGTGTATGCATGCAGGATGGACACCTATTGGCTTCCGAGAGTCGGAAGCTCAGTGACACGGAGCAGAGGATACGAGAGGGCTTGTTGCATGATCCCCAAACCAAAAGTCTGTTGGAGCTTATCAAAGATGGGAAGACAAGAAGATTTTGGCTCGATGATGGTGTTCTTTATGCAACAGGGAAGAAGATCTATGCTCCAAGGTGGGACAATCTGAGGCACTATGTGAGTGTCAACCAACGAGATTGGGCAAAATTGTTGGATGTTGCTTAGTTCTAGTACAACTTGCAGCGGTCGGAGTCGACAGGGTCAAGTTCTTTTGAGTTGGCAATAGGACAACAACCTGACACCGAACACAGTGGTGTCAGGCTACACAGGGAGTAGTCATGCTGCATACAAGACGGCTAAGGAGTGGCAGATGACTAATGAGCTGGCTCGGGCTCAATTAGAGAAGGCAACTCGGAAGATGATGAAATGGGCGGACAAGCATCGGCGGGACGTTGTGTTCGAACCAGGTGATCTGGTCTTTGTGAAGCTCAACCCTTCTCAACACAAGTCCATTAGAAGATTGCACAAGGCGTTGTTGAGGAGATATGAGGCTCCATTTCCTATCATCCGATCGGTGGGAAGAGCTGCTTACCACGTGGAACTACCACCTCGATTGAAGATTCATCCGGTGTTCCACACGAGCAATTATAGAAGGCAACTCGGAAGATGATGAAATGGGCGGACAAGCATCGGCGGGACGTTGTGTTCCAACCAGGTGATCTGGTCTTTGTGAAGCTCAACTCTTCTCAACACAAGTCCATTAGAAGAGTCCATTAGAAGATTGCACAAGGCGTTGTTGAGGATATATGAGGCTCCATTTCCTATCATCCGATCGGTGGGAAGAGCTACTTACCAGGTGGAACTACCACCTCGATTGAAGATTCATCCGGTGTTCCACACGAGCAATCTCAAGCCCTACTATGCCGACACCGAGGAGCCAAGTCGTGGAGAGTCTCAACGAGCTCTACCTTTGATGGTGACTTCATTTGACAGGGAGGTTGAGTGCATCATGGCCAAGCGAGAGGTGCGACGCAAGGGTGTACCGAGGTATTTTAAGTACTTTGTCAAATGGAAGGGCCTGCCAGAGTCCGAAGGCAATTGGGAGAAAGAAGAGTCCTTGTGGAAGTACAAGGATATCATCGAAGCATTCAAACGAGACGGATCTACCGCGGCAACGAGGACGTTACCGGATTAGGTAGGGGAGAATGTCACAGCCCGCATGTTCAAAGCCCAACCCATTGGATTGATCATGCTAGACCTCTTAGCCCACACGTCCAGATTCGTTGTACAGTAGTAGGTAGACAACGGTTGGTGACAGTAGTTGGTAGATGCCGGTAGGTGACATTGTATCTTAGCCACCTACCATGATGGTAGGTGGGATAGAGAAAATATATAAGGAGGATGACACAATGTGTATCCTTACCTCACAACTTGTAAAGCATTGAGTAGCAATACAAGCATATATTCTCCCAAACTTTCTTAAGCGTTCTTATTGTGTTCTTGCTCTTGCGATTGTTCTTTGCTTGGTTCGATCTTGTATTGTAGGAAGGAGGCTGACTTAGCTTGTTCGAGAGGCGATCAAGCCTAAGGCCGCACGGAAGGAAGACTCTGAAAAAGTTATCCCGTGACAGTGTATAGTAATGACAATTGCCCTTGGCATTAATAGTCAATACCATAGGGGTTTCTCTCAATCTTATTCGAGCAAGAAAGAATCTGTGTCATCAACATGGCCCTTTTCTTTCATTATTGCTGTCAAATACTTTTAAGTTGCAATGATTTCACCAGCATTCGAAGGAGACTTACTCCCTGCCTGCAACAAATAAATTTGTTATTCTCATTTTAAATTTTTATGTGATGGTTTTTTCAGGACTTCCGTCTACGAGATATGAGTATGAAGAATGGTATGGCGAGGCACATAGAACACCAGAATATCAGGTAAGGTAATTTATTCTGCATATCTAGGCTTCTATGGAAATATTCAGTCCACCAAGCATTACTCTTGGTATCTGAATGTTAACTTCCAACTTTCAACAAAAACTCTGGCCTGCTTAATTTGTTGTTATGAAGTTCGCTTTCAATTTGCAGCAAATGTACATGCAATTCAAGAAAGAAAAACCAACAGAGATGTTAATGACCACTGTACAATGTTACCATCAGTATCACCGTAATTAAGAACATTGTACGATGCATGAATGAGAAGTTCAGTCAAAAGATATATGCAAGATGTAAAAGAATAATTAGCTAAATAGTCTGATTAGGAAAGGTTGTTTTATCACTTACTGCACATACTCCAACTATAAGAAAGTTTGTAAGATTTGCATGAACGGCTTTCTGAATCTCAGGAAGGTTGAAATAAGAGCGTCTTTCATAGGTCATACATACATAACCTCCAACACTTGTCTTAGTAGCCTGCAGAAAATGGGATTAAACGAAAAACTCATTGTGACGATGAAATGTCGAATTGCCTGAAAGTGAAAGATGAAAAAGAAAAACAGAAACTAAATAAAAAAGAAGTATGTATGAGACCATTTTCTGCAGTCTCAACTCTTGCTGCACTATAGACGGACAACAAACATCAACGATCACGTACTCGCCAACTATTCTATTTGCTTGAGATATTGCAGGATTGCATTGAACCGTTACATTGTGAGGTTCTGGAAAGAAATAATTATCAAAATCGCTTTCGTTCATGACAGTAAGGCCACTTTCATAAGAAATCAATCCATGAGAACAAAAGTATTGCCGGAACATATGGTCCAATATATAGCAATGGCCAATTGCAGTATGTAGTGCCCTGTACATAAAACGCGGAGATGGTAAAAACCGATTTAGGTAAACAAATGTTAAAAGATAGCAAAGTTACTAAATTGTCGAATCTCCCTTCAACTAGAAAATAAAGTGAATCGTTTTCTGTTTTCATTTTTCTTACTTTTAACTGACTCAATAAATCAAATTTTTTTTTTTAATGGATTACAAGTGCTCCATTTCCTAACACTCCTGAATAGAATTTACATTTATCAGACTTTGCAGAACTGCATAACTTTCTCCGGTAAGAAACATTTCCTGAGATCTGAAAGCTAGAAACTTGTCATACCATTTCAACAAGAATGTATGCATGTCCCTTGTTGCAAAATAGAGAGAATGAGATTGGCTCAAATCAAAGTGAAAATTTGTTTTGAAAACATGATTGCTAAGTTCTATAGCAATTACAAAACAACATACTAGAATCAGTGAAAATAAACATAAGTAGACGTAGCTATTAACTTTACCGGTGGATGTATCGCCAGATTTATAATCCGAACTTGTATTCGAGTATAACCATCTGGGATAGAACACAATCCAAAAGCTAATTCTCAAATAAAAAAAATCTAGGTATACAATATGCCTAAATAGGGTCCAAAGTGAATAAACTAACTAATACCTAAAGTATGGCAGCTAAGAAAATAGGTCAAGCACAACACCAGTTTTGCAAATTTATAAGACAATGGAAGGAAAATTCATAAAACAAGAAACTCCCACAATACATGAATGCTTCAAAATGGAAACACATTCCGCAAGAACTACATAAACTAGTTTTCACATTCAAAATACTAGAATCTCTGCATCGCTACAAAGTTTTTGTTCATTTCAAGATGCAAATTAAATTCATTGAGATAAGACTGCTTCAAAATGAAAACACATTACTTAAACTAGTTTTCACACTCAAACTAGAATCTCCACCTCGCTACAAAGTTTTTGTTCATTTCCTCTTCCTTTTTTGGATCAGAAAGTTCTTGTTCATTTGAAGATGGAAATGAAATTCACTCAGATTTTTTTTCCACTGGATGCAAATCAGTATCTAGTTTTCCCTCAGCAATTAAGTCAACTATCATTGTCGTTGTTAAATCATCTGCAGAGAAACCCTTGGCCACCATTTCTTGAATAAGTTTTTGTGCCCTTGATAGCTCATCATTAAGGAGAAATCGCTGGATGATCGTGTTGTAGGTGACAGAATCTGAGGAACAGCCTTTCTCTTCCATTCCTCTAAGCAATGCTTCTGCTTCAGTAAATAGGCCCATGGTGGAAAGAGCAATTATCAGTATTGTATAAGTCTTGACATCTGGTTTTAGTCCTTTTGAAGGTAAACTGCGAAAGAGATCCATTGCAGATTCAAATCTTCCTGCCATGCACAAACCATCAATAAGAATATTGTAGGGACTGATACCAAAATCCACGTTACTACATTCCAACTCTCCAAAGAATTTCAAAGCCATATCAATATGGCCGTTTTTACACAGTCCATCCAGTAAAACACTATAAGTAAAAATATTTGGAAGTGGACCACCAACTTTCATCTTTGAGAATATGTTTTGTGCATCATCTATTCTTCTGTCTTTGCAAAAGCCGCCAATAAGTGTCGTATAAGTAACCGTATCTGGAATCATTCCCTTACGAGTCATTTCCTCAAACAAATGCATTGCTTCCTTCGTTCTTCTTTTATTGCAATATCCATTTATGAGTATACTATGACTAAAAACATCAACAATAGAGCCCTTCTTAAGCATTAGATCAAAAATGCCTTTTGCTTTGTTCATATATCTTTGCAAGCAATAACCCTTCATGAGGCAATTGTAAGTAAAAGTATTAGGTTTGGCGGAACCAGGAATTTTTTAGAGAAGGTGCAATGTTTTGGCCAGTGTACATAGTCATGTTTAAAAAGGAATAGTTCCCTCAAATAAAGCTAAACAAGATTTTCCTTCGTCATGACTCATAATGAATATTCTTCTTCATTCAAAATTAATATTCAATTATATATGTACTGGAAAAATTAATATACAATTTCCCATATCAATTCTCCATGGGGTCCAAATTTTGCATAATCTTCTTGAGTTCATATGGATGCACTCCAACGCTCCAAACATCTCTCGGTTAATTCATATGAGAGCCAATTGAAATTTTAAATTTCAAGTTATTAACAAATATAGATGGATAGAGAGAGGGAAAAAATTAATGAATTGTGGTTTGTATGGACTGCCACGGTGGCGGACTGATACGAAATTGACCAAGTTGACGAGCTACACAGGCCCAGTGGGCCACAGAGAGAACATGTCCACCCACGACCTCACAGAAAACCACAGCCCTTGTTCTTCTACTTCATCTTCTTTTTTTCTTATCCCAAAACGACCACGTTTTGGCCAAGATTTTGAAAAATAAAATAAAACAGATGCGCTCTGCACTCATCAGCGCAGCAAAGAACAGAAAAGAACAGGTTGCTCAGTCATTTAATCAAACACTTGGTAGGCAACTTCAAGACAGACCAAAAGGGCAACTTCCGGCGACTCCAAAGCTTTTTCCGGCGAAGGAAGGTGCAGCTGCACCTCCTTGCGCCTCTGTAGGTCCGCCTAGCAGTCATTAAGTCAATTGTTTGATTAGCTTCCTTCAACTTTCCGTTCTTACACAGAGTCAACTAGGATACTGAAGGTTTGAACGTTTGGAAAGATACCTTTACTGCTTATCTCTGTGAAGAATTGTGTTGCTTTCGTCAACGGACATGATTTGTATAAACCCAGAAACAAAAACGTATAGGTGACGATGTTTGGGGGAATACCCTTACTTTCCATTTCTGAGAAGAGCTTGAAGGCCTCAGCAACAAGTTGGTCCTTATAAAGGCCGTCGATTATTGTGCTGTAGACAACTACATTAGGTTGATAGTCATATTTTTCCATCAAGCCCTGCAATTTTGCTGTCATTTGCATGAATCATCTATTAACGTATCAAAAGTAATAACATTGGGCTTACATCCTTCTCCAAAAAAGGCCATTTTGCGGACAAGTGAATCAGCCTCATGAACTCTATTATCCAGGCCCAAGCCCCTTATTAGAGTGTTAAAGGTAGTGACATCTGGTTGAAGCCCAAATTTAAAGAATAGTGCTAAGACTGAAAAACTAGCGCCCATTTGGTTAAAAGTTAAAACGACCAAAACAATTCACGATAATGTTTAAAATGAAGGCATCAAGAACAACTCCCAACAGAGTAATTTGTTTATACCAAGATATGACCACCAAGTAATGTTTTAACTTCGCAACTTGACCCAATAGTTGAGTGAAGCGGACAACAGAAGGTCGACTACCCTGTTTAAGCATTTTATCGAACATATTTGATGCATCCCCGAGATTAGTGACATCAAATGGGTGTTGGGGGTCTCTAGATTTAGATTTACTTGGGTTTTGGTTTGAGGACTGAGAAGAACCATGAAATAAACCCAAGTGATTTTTCGAGAAAAAAATCCTAGATCTAGATTGCAGACCAGGAATACCTGCGTGTCGATTGCAAAAAGAAGAAGCAGATCTCCACATAATCATCGTCGTCATCATCTTTACTGTCTTCGAGTCAGTCTGAGTGAGTCAACGTTCAAAGATGGTTGAATCCATAGTCTAAAATATCGATAATATCGACGAAATATCGAGGATGTTATCTTTTTTTCGAATCACGGATATTTCGAAACGTATCCATGCACATATCGTATAAATATCGAGAATATCGACGATAATATCGGAAAATATCGACGTCGATAATTTCGCTCACACTTCAGCAATATTTTGTTACAATATCGCTAAAATATTGAAAATATCGATGTGATGAAAAAAAAAAAGGGAAAAAAACACAAAGGGGATTCAAGGTGTTTCCTCTTGTAAAATTAGTCATCCTTGGTTTGCTTTGTATTGTGGTGTCCAAGTGGTAAGTTCTTTTTTCTTCTAAATATTGAGACATGGACAAGCAAGGAATGATGGACCTTACATTTCTTACTTTGACAAAGTTCACAAGATGAGGACCATGAGACTAGGCGAGCAGGACCAGGAATTGGTGCCATAGGGAAGGACTATACTCGTAGAGAAAGAGGTAAGGCGATTTTGTCAAGTCAAGAAGATGATTCGTTATCTATAACTTCGGACTCTGTTGAAGTGGAAAGTAGTAATTATGATTATACTCATAACAAACCATTTCCCTACCCTTCATATCCTATTCCCTTTGGGAAGGAATCGAGCAGCTCATGGAAAGAATCCGAGACTTAATCTTCAAATGATTTTGCTCATGGACAACGTCAACTAGGGGTGGGCATCAATCCGGCCGAACCGATTATATTGGATTGATTTGGTTTGGTTTTGACCAAAGAAAAAGTCAACATTTTGAAAAACCGAATCGAACCGGTTTGGTTTTTAGTTCAGCTGTGGTTTGAGAGTTTTAAAACTTGTCCTAAACCGAACCGGACCGATTATAAATCAATTTATTATTTATTTAATTTAGTTTACATGTGGCAAGGTTTGAGTGGTTATTTAAGAGTGTACCATGTACCCTGCAACACTTGATTGGACTCCAAAACTACAACTCACGGACACATCTAAGTTATCTAACCATTCTCTCTCCCTCAGAAGAGCCTCTCTCCTATCTCCCTTCCTTCGTCTCTTAACCCTAGCCGCAACTCCCTCTCATTATTTCTCCATCTCTCTCTGCTACCTCTCCCTCTCTCTTTGTCTCTCTGCTACATCTCCCTCTCCCTCTCCCTCGACGCTAACTCAAGCCAACATGATTCGAACTCGGCGAAACCCACCCATTTGTCCTCAGCGAAATCCATCTCTACAAAACCCAAGTTCCATCATCGACCACCAGGTTATGCAAGGATTGATTATGGGAATATTGTTGGTGTTAGATCGTCATCATCAGCTGGGTTTGTAAAATATGTTAGTTATGTCTACTACTTTATTTTTTGTATTGTCTCCAATAACTGGTTATATATAAAAGTTAGAGAGTTGAAAAATAAAATGGTATTTTCTATGAGGCCTAATTTTTCATTTTTATGGTTGTAAAATATGCTAATCTATTTTATTGTACAAAAAGACTGTAGCATACCTTGCTTTGATTTAGTTTTGTTCATAGAATAATGTATATAAAATGTTGCTTATGTGATATTAATGCTTGATGCCTGTTCACAAGAGAGAAGATCAAATGTTGTGAACAACAGAAGAGACATGCGTGGGGAGGAAACCAACAGAGGAATCTCATGCCTCCTTAGTGTTTTTAATACCACACAAAAGCTGGTGCAGCACTTGGGAAGATACAAGTGTGGAGAATTGCCACCAAACCACCAGTCCTATTTTTTCCTTTGTAATAACTATATAATTAATCACAAGAAGATTGTATTTCTTTGAGAATCATGTTCTCTAATAATTATTATTGCTTGCAGCTTCTTTTCTTTGTATGTTTTTTCTTTACCTCTTGTATGATTAGTGAATGTTTTATGCGTTTGATATTAGGGAACTTGAGAATGAACATGTTCGGTGACACAGAGAAAATGATGTTTTCTTTTATGCTAAACCGGTCGAACCAAACCGTACCGAACCGGATATGAATGGTTTGGTTTGGTTCGGTTTTCATTTTAATTTTAGCTCAAATCGAACCACACCGAACCGTAAAAGTTTAATTGGTTCAGCTGTGGTTTGAGGGTGAAACCTGACCAAACCGAACCGTGCCTACCTCTAACGTCAACCAATCTTGGATCCATATGGGTGACATGTTAACAATTACATGCAAAACTATTTTGGAGATTTATCATTTGATGACTACTCTTCACAATAGAGATGATGAAGATAGTGAAAAATTTGAACCTCATAGGAACTCTGTGTGGTACTAAGTCACTTATGTATCTTACCATGCAATGTATAAAATGTAAAATATTGTAGTAAATCATTATATATAAATGATTGTGGTGTGTTTAATCTTCTTTCATTAATTACTACATATTTTCTACACTCACAGTGTTTGTCAGCTCGCTATATAATCAACTTAAATTAGTTAAATTCATTATGCAATGCATTTCATTCCAATTTTTTTTGTGATAAACTAATAGATAATTGACTAAATAAGCATCCTCCAAAGTTTCAATAAAAAATTTCAAGTTTTTCTTACAATTTCTGTGGTTTTTATTCAATTTTTATCGATATCGATAATATCCCGATATTTTCATCAAAATTTCCGTGTTTTTGGACTACCAATATTTTAAATCTTGGTTGAATCTCAACCGAGTTCCCTAAAGTTGCCTTCAGAAACCCTAAAACGCTTTTGAGTATCGATGAAAGCTTTCGCTTTCTTAAAGTTCAAAATTGGACCTGGACTCTGGTTTATTTAAGTTGGACCATCCAAGTTCCGAGTCTGAGTAATCACTTATTTCTCAAAACTCAATTCATTATCCTGCTCATCCGTTTAATATTTTTCTTAATCACTAGTTACTTTTTAATCAATTCGGAAAACCTGAAAATCATCCACTACATTCTTCTGACACTCTTCTTCTTCTTTTTTTTTTTTTTTTTTTCCTGTTTGCTTCAGAAACCGTTCTCATTTGTTTTTAAACAAATTAATGTTTGAGTGGCTAGGGTGGCTCATGGTGGTTGGGGGGTAGTGGCGGCTACTTGAGAGAACAAGAGGGCGTAGAGGCTGCTCGTTTTGCTAGTTCGGATTGGTGGAGGGTGTTCATCAAGATGTCGGAAAATTGGATGAAATTTCAGGAAATTCCTGTCTCTGTCTCCGTCGGGGAATGATATCCCAAACCTGACCTGAATCCCCAATTTTTTAAATAATAAAAAATATCCATATTATAACATTCAAGTTAATTTAACAAAATTAATAAAATTATATAATAAAAAATATGATAAACTGCCGAATAGCCCCTTGAACTATCACGCTAATTGAAATCTGCACTATGAATTAATTTTTCAGCCAATTTAGCCTCTGTACTGAGTTTTATCTCCAATTTAACCCCCACTGTTAATTTTCAACAATTTTCATCCAAATCTCTGTTAAAAAGACCACGTAAATGACACATGCCAACATGCAACCCATATTACCCAGCTCCCCTTTGCAAACCCTCTCTCTTCCTCCTAGGCCTCTTCTTCTCTCTTTCTGCGGCCCGTTTCAACATGTTAGGTTTAGGTTATTTTAATTAAAATATGTTAATGCTTTAGTTGTGATAATGTAAGGCATGTTCTATTTAAGTTTTCTTCTAGTGATTTATTTATTTAATTAAAAATAACCTATTTTAGTGTTAACTTAGTTTAGTGATTTATTTATTTAATTAAAAATGTATATTTTATAGTTTTATAATGAGTGAAATTGGTGCTTAAAGGGTGAAATGGGTATATATTCTACACAGTTTGAAACGAATTAATAGTGTTAATAGGTGAAATGGGTCGTGGTGTCTCGTATAGTGTATTATTTTTGTGGATCCGTCTTGTATAATCCATTATTTTTTTGAATTGTGTTAACTAAATGAGTTGTGTTCGGATTGAGCTAATTTTCACATGATATTTACGTGCAAATACATGATTTGTAGCTAGGTCTAATCCAAAACTTACCAAGTCATTTCGTTTGTATTTTTGTATGATTATGATCAATGGAGTTCCTTTGTTGGTAGATGGATGAAGTGAATGCCAATCAAACGGACATCTGATCATTTTTGGATCGCATTTGTTAATGTCTATTTTATTACTTAAAAAAAATAAATTTCTCTGTAATGCTTCAAGCAACTACATTTGTGATGGAAATTGATCTAATAATCTTGATGAAGTAACCTTAATTTGTGGGTTATTTTCTCTACACTTGTGAGAGCTTGTAGTGTATAAACCACTTACCTTTATGCCTAAGCGACAACAGTTCAAGCATTCGTCTCTCTTTTTGAACTTCCTTGTATCAAACGAAAGAGGTAAATGCTCAAATGTGATTAAAATGCTGTGATTAAAATCGAAAAATTGAACAGTGACCAAATGAGAATTGAGGTAGAACATATTGACCAAAAACACACATTTTACTCAAGAAAATAATATGTTTTACCACTCATGACAGCTTTATTCGACTTGATTACCGTCATTGTCAAGCATAGCTTGGTTTGGTACTCAAACTATCTAGTGTAGGAACCCAAGTTCTTTCTCAATATGCATTGCACGGTTCAACGTTTAATGACCAAATGGGAGGGCAAAGAGAAGCACCTTTATTTTCAAAAATTGTTAAGAAACTTTTATAAGGTAGGTTATTTTTCGATGAAATGATAGCAACGTAAGGTGGTGTTCGTGTTATTTCAGAACTTATTTTTACAAGATAATTCTTTCCAGTAACATTAATTTTGGGCCTTTTCCATGCTACTTTCCATTTGGTGGGCCCTACTGGGCTGGTTGAATATTAATGGAACACTTTTGGGCCCTTTAGAAGCTTTATTCAGGTTTTGTTTGAATTCTTAGAGCATCTCCAAGGGAGATGTCAAATACCAAATATGAAATTTAAATTTGATAGATGATGTGACAATTTGACATTTACACAGTTTTACACTCCACCCGATATGTCAAATAAATAATTATTGTAATAGTTAAATCATTTAAGATAAAGAAGAAAAAAATTAAAAAAGAAAAATAATAAATGAAAGTAACAACTAGCTATCATTTAAAAATGAGTAATGCTATTTAGACACACAACATTGACCACCTTATGTGGCAACTGATGTGTCATGCCATGTCAATTAATGAATGTTGCCATGAGGCCACTCATTAGGAATGCTAGGGTTTTTTAATTTGTTTTTTAATTGACATGACGACATTCATTAATTGACATGGCATGATACATCAGTTGCCACATAAGGTGGTCAGTTAAGATGGTCAATGTTGTGTGTCTAAATAGCATTACTCTTTAAAAATAATAAAATATTCATTTGACATCTTGCTTTTGGGATGTCAAAAATAACATCTTAATCTTCAGGTTTCATTCCATATCAGCTTTGACACATCGGATGAAGTGATGTGATATGATATGTTATTTCTAACCGTTAAATGTCTATATGATATTTTTGACATATTGGTTGGAGATGCTCTTAGAATTAAATAAGCCTTGCAAGAAATTGACTTGAATTCATGCCATGCCTCTAGTTTCTTCTCTTTCTTTCTTTCTCCCATGTGTATGGTAGCAACACTGAATTAATAGCAAGCGAAACGAGCAGACATCAGTATAATTAATTTTGGAAAATTTATAAATTAAAATCCTAGCTGGCAGTGCAGTTAAAAAACAAATAATATAAAAGAAACAATAAAGACCCACAGCTCATAAAAAACAATTTTAAAAACCTGAATTACACTTTGCAATTATTTTCCCCAAAAAAAAAAAAAAAAAAAAACAGTGATTGTATTTTGCCTCTCTGTCTGAGGAATGAGGAAGAGAAATAAAAGATTAAAAAAAGAAAAAAAAAAAAGGAAATGAAGAAAATGAAGAAGAAACAAAGAAGTATTAGGTGGAAAATGTCATGAAATGAAATGATTCAATTGGGCACGGTGAATAAAAGTCGTCTCCTTCCAGCACTGACCGACGGCTTTTCTTTTCTCAAATTTCCTCAGTGCACCTTCCTTCTCTCTCTTTCTCTCTCTAAGAAGGAGGCATTAGAATTAGATCAAACCCATTTTTGCGATTTTGTAATTGGAGGAGCTGCTGATCTTAACCAACAGTATTCAATTTCTGCTAGTCTGTAGATCCATCCAATACAAGCCCACAAGGATCTTCCACGATTTGGGGGGAGCTGAGCAGTGGTGGCTCTCTCTCTCTGTGTCTCTCTGTCTCTCTGTGAGTGTGTGTCTCGCTAGGGCTGGATCTGAGCAGTCATGGCTTTGTCAGGCATGCGAGGCCTCTCTGTTTTCATCAGCGACATTCGGAATTGCCAGAACAAAGAGCAGGAGAGGCTCCGGGTCGATAAGGAGCTTGGAAATGTCCGTACACGCTTCAAAAACGAAAAGGTTTGTCTTAGGGTTAGGGTTTCGCGTTTCCTTTGTATTCTCGTGTTGCAAATTCGTTTTTGTTAGTTTTGGGGGATGAGAGAAAAGTGAGGTTTTTGATCTAGACCATGGTGGAATGACTTCATTGCTTAAATTTGGGATTTGGGTTTTCTTGGGTGTTTGTTGGGCGGCTGAGAAAGTCTGGGAAATGAAATGAAACTAAAATTTTGTGATTTCGGGTTTTGTATTAGTAATTGGAAGCGAAAATGTGAACTTAGCTTGAGGTGGATTTATAATTAAGAAAATAAAGGTTACCTAGTTCTGTGATTATCTGCGTAGAGTTGGGTGGCATCAGCATTGGTTTTTTTGGTTTTCGTGCTTATTTAGAAATGGCTTTTATGTGGACTTATTATTGCGGAGAGGCAGTAGGAATTTGGTACTACATATATTCCTTGGATTTATAATACCATGAGTTTAATATGAATAGCTCAATGAACGGAACATGTTAGTTCCTACAGTTTCAGTTGATGGACTTAAAGTGATAGGCATGAACCAGAGGCGTTCACCTTCATTTGCTTTTCTTTTAGAAGGATATCATTGAATCTGATTAAATTTGAGTTGAGATGTTACTACTTGTGTATGTTATCTACAATTTTTTGAAATATTGAACTGAATTTTTGTTGTGGAAGTGAATAAGATGGGAAATGCATCCTAGTCTTTGCCTAGGGAGATTGGAGAACACATGAGCATAGTCTTGACCTAGCTATTTATTTGGTTGTGGCATTCCTTCTCCTAAAAGGAGTCAGTGCTCCCCCATTTCAATTCTATTGCTTGTGGTGCTTTGGTCATCCAACATCCATTTTTAAAATTTAAACCAAGATTGAAAGGAATCCATTCAACAACCTATACCTAGATGTTCTTATGCTGAATTGAAGATCCTCTATAAGCACATTTGGGCTATCCTGTAATTGGAATATGAATTGTTGCTGTCCATCACTGAATTCAAATGTGAAGGGAACTTGATGGCAAAATGATGTGTTAATGTAGACGTGTTTCCTTAGAAAGGGGTATGCCACACAAGCAAGCTAATTTGTATTAAATTTGACATATGAATATATTGAAACTTACTCTTGCATGTTGTTGATTATAAAATGTTGTCATGCGTCACGAGACCCCAAAGTTTTAAGAAATTCAAGGCACAGTTTGTATTGAACAAGGTTACCACTGGACAAGGGAAGCCCGTTTTGTTTGTATTCGATTGTTACTTTTTTGTTACTTTCAATGTTGTTGTTGGAAATTGACTTCAGTTTAAGTGATGGTGATTTCTCATTGTTCATTTCTTCTACTCCTTGTGCACACTCATGATATATGCTATGTGTCACATCACCAACCAAGTGCTTGAACCAGCCTGGTAGAATTAGTAGTCTTATTGAGTTAGCGATCAGTTTAGTTTCTCTACATATTCTTAACGCATCATAGGATTTAATGGTCTATTCTTGGACAGCAAAGTTGGCAACTTAAATGATTGGGTATTAGGAAATTAATTGTTTTCTCGAAGATGCTTTGTGTTAGCGCTATACCAGAGACTGTTGTGCCACCTGTGTGGATTTTAGGTTGGGTCACCAAAGATGTGCACTTGTATTATTTGATTTAGTTTTGATCTCAGGAAACTCTTTCTAAGTTTTATTCTCCTTTATCTGTGGATGCTTCTTCTATGGTGTCAAGTGAAACTTATTGTTCTCTGTTTAGGCACAAGTATGCTTTGCGGTATTACTGGTGATGCTTTTCCAGCACCCTGCACAGCCTTATTTTGTGGCCCAATTTTCCTGGAGGAGGAGGAAGGGTGAAGGTTTAGGGAGAGATGGCTATATTTTGGGTAATTTGGCTGGAGGAAATAGGAGGATATTTGATATTTTTAGGTGAGAGGAGATGGAGATGGAGATTTTATGGGATAAAGTTGGTTTTTGGTTTGGGCATCTTTATGGGCTCCATTTTCTTCGGAATTTCAGGAAATTCTTGTTATGCAACTTTAGCTGACTGGCGGGCTGCTGTTATTTAGGTGGAGTGCTGTTTCTAACAGTTTTTTTTTTGTTTTTTTTTTGGGGTTTTTACAACATTTCTGGGATATGGTGGATATCTCGTCCTGTGCATTGTACTTTTTTTTAATTCAATTTAGTGAAATCTTGTTTCTTATATAAAGTTAGCAAATTCATTGTTTGTGTGTGTTTTCTCCGTCTCTCGTTAATGATAATGAAAATTGACACTAGTTATCTGGCACAAATCTTAGGTTGTCTTTGCTTTGGTTTTGCATAGATTGTACTAAATAGGTTGAGACATAGATCAGTTTTGTATAAATATGATCTTGTACCATCTTTTTTTTATATGGTGGACGTCCATTTGCTTACACATACCTCACTCTTTACTGCTTGCTCACTATTTAGTTAGAAGTGCAACAGCTAAACCAAAAAGGGTGACTGGTTAATGGAAATTTTCTTGAATTCTTTCAACAGGGTTTGTCACCTTATGAAAAGAAGAAGTATGTTTGGAAAATGCTTTACATTTATATGCTGGGCTATGATGTGGATTTTGGTCACATGGAAGCAGTTTCTTTAATATCTGCGCCTAAATATCCAGAAAAGCAGGTGATATCTTCTTTTCACATCAATCTTAAAACGACTAGTCTTGAGTTTGGTTATCTTCCATTTTCCTTGCATTTATGGCAAAATGGCTTGCAATTCTAGGAAGTAAACCCATTTTCATCATATTTCTTTTTTGTACATTAACGGATGGAAACAGTGATAGACGTTGTTCATCTCAGGGTCATCAGTTTTCTTTCTGTATAGTTTTAATACGGTACTTTTGCATACCAATTATATAAATTTATCTTTGGAAAAAAAAAAACTAAAATGCACGTTTCTCTTCTGATATGCGATCAACCTCAATGGCAGTAGCTAATTCTTTTATCCCATTATATTGCCTTATCTTCATTGTCCAAAAAACTAAAGAAAGGATCTCACTTTTTAATTGACTGCAGGTTGGGTACATTGTGACATCATGTCTGCTCAATGAGAACCATGATTTTCTGAGATTAGCGATAAATACCGTGCGCAATGATATTATCGGTCGTAACGAGACTTTCCAGTGTTTGGCATTGACTATGGTATGACAATATCTGTTCAGCTTTCAAAACAAACTATTCATTTTGGTTTTTTAAAGTTCTATGTGATAATGATCAAAAGGGATCTTATTTTATGCGTTTGTCTTCCAGAATTATATGATTATATGCTATGTCAATATTGAATAGGTCTTTTAATAATATTTGTAGTTTAATCTGATTTTGGGATATCTTGAATCTTTCATTTGGATAAGTTGTTCTTTCTGTTTTTGTTTCTTTAAACCTGTTGCTTCCATGTTTTCTTCTTTTGTCTTTCTTATATTCTCTCCTGTTGTGTCCTCATTAAAAAAATTTACTGCTTTTAGATTATGCCTAATGTACCATCATTAATTCATTTGTATTTGACTTTGTAGGTTGGGAATATCGGTGGAAGAGAATTTGCGGAGTCATTAGCACCTGATGTTCAAAAGTTACTTGTAAGTTGCAATCTTTTTTTCTGTTTGGCTCGAATTAATAGAAAATGATGTTGTTGACCAAGTTTTTTTATTTAGATTTCTAGCAGCTACAGACCACTTGTGAGAAAAAAAGCCGCACTATGTCTATTGCGCTTGTATAGGAAAAATCCTGATGTTGTCAATGTAGATGGCTGGTATGTTCGCATATTACTTTCTTCACTACATGATGTTTTGCATTACTTTTGCCTTCCATGCTTATTTGATTGGTCTATCTTTTTCCCTTTATTTTAGGGCTGACCGGATGGCACAACTTTTAGATGAACGCGATCTTGGTGTTTTGACATCATCGATGAGCCTTCTAGTAGCCCTTGTATCAAACCACCACGATTCTTACTGGAGTTGTCTTCCAAAATGCGTTAAAATATTAGAACGGCTTGCTAGGAACCAGGATATTCCACAAGAGTACACCTACTATGGTATCCCATCTCCCTGGCTTCAGGTTTGTAATATGTACATTTCTTTTTGTTTTATTCGTCAGACTTCTTTGTATGTACCGGATACCAAATAAAATCAGCCACCTGATTTATCTTTTTCCTTCTGAAACAGATTAATCTTATCATGTCTATATTAAACTGATATAGCTCTCTCTTTTTGCTTTTTCTTTTTTTTTTTCATTTTTAAATGTGCCAACTACTCCATTTGTTTTTAAAGCTTCCACCAATTGCAGTCAATGCTGTCATTTTACTTTTTCATGGGTCACAGTAACATCACCCAGCATCCTCGCTCCATAGATTTTAACTTAATCAGCTTTATAATAATAATAATATGTTTTTAAGTTTTATTTTATATCATGTGCCTTAGTTGTGCTAACCAGCCTAACTTTCTAGAGCATGCTAAACAATGGGAAATTTGGTTCTGGCTTCAGTTTTTCCTCTTTGGTTTACTATAGTTTTTAGTCAAGATCTTTTTAACTTTTTGGGATTTAAAATTCCAATGACTTTGAACCATCTATGTCGTGCTGCCAGTACTTAGCTTCTTGAGACTATATTTCGTATTTTCTTGCCTGGACAATTTACTAGGACACTGTTTCTATCACTTAAATGTGTTGGAAAATTTGTAGCATTTGGTGAATGTAGAACAAGTTCATGTTTTTCTTACAAGTGTTTTCTTGCACAGGTTAAGACAATGAGGGCTCTTCAGTATTTTCCTACTGTTGAAGATCCAAATACCAGACGGTCATTGTTTGAGGTCATTTTCTGTCAAGAACTTATTATTAGTTGTGGTGTTATATTTCATGCTTCTATTAAACCTTGTACTGGTGGTTTCAGGTCTTACAACGGATATTGATGGGTACCGATGTTGTTAAAAATGTTAATAAGAACAATGCATCGCATGCTGTTCTCTTTGAAGCCCTTGCTCTTGTAAGTTTTCTGCAGTAATTTTTATGTATGATCATGAACTTTAGACACCATTTATTGAAACTATACACGCATATAGGTTCCCCTACTTGGCTTACAATTGTTTTTTATACTTTTGGAACTCCAGTGGTCCTTCTAGTTACTTTTGCATTGACTTCCATTGAAATTTTGTTGTTTGCGTTGAAAGCAACAAAATATTCTGTGTACATATGTTGACAGAGATGCACGTGCATGTATGTGGAATCATATAAGGGCTTTTATAATTTTATGGCTAGGCTATGTAAGTGGAAGTGGTATCGTCTGCATTATTCTTCCTTCTCTCTTCTTTCTGTAAATTTGGGTTGTGCAGTCATCTGAGATTATAACACTGCTGGTGAAATCATTTTGGAGATATTTCTTTGCTAGGAAATGTTTGAAACTTTATTTCATTTTCTTCAGGCACGCGCACACACAAGTGTCTTATCTGTTCCTTTTTAAAGGCAACGGGATCTTATGTATTATGTGTTATTATTGCCCAATTTTAGGTCATGCATCTAGATGCTGAAAAGGAAATGATGTCTCAGTGTGTTGCACTGCTTGGAAAATTTATTGCTGTGCGAGAACCAAATATCCGATATCTTGGTTTGGTAAGTGGTGAAAAATAATTCTGGCTTCGTTATTAGGCTAAGGATCAATAAATGAATAACAATAGTTCAGTAAATATATCTTTTGGTTTTTCACATTTTCATTTTAACACAATCCCTGACTGAAGCATGCAGAGGAAGTATGTCTAAACTTAGAAGGGTGAATAGGTGGCTGCTGTAAATTTGCGTGATTTAAATTTGAAATTGCTCATGTAGGAAAATATGACGCGCATGTTAATGGTGACGGATGTGCAAGATATCATCAAGAGACATCAGGCTCAGATCATCACCTCATTGAAGGATCCAGATATCAGGTTAAATTTGTTATCTGGCTGTATTTGGTTTACAAGCAGACAAGAAATTTTGTTTTCATTCATAACAATGCCATCCTTTAGCAATACTAGGTCCTAGGTCCATTTGGCCTGATTCCATGGGCTCACAACTAATAAAACATCAAAATATGCAAGTTTCTCGGAGCTTACATGACCTCGTACCTTTTTTGTAGCATCTTTTATCTATTGAAGCATTCCATCTTTTCTTTGATTTTGGCATCATGCTCACTCTATAGTCTGTACTATCATCACTTTGTTCATTTATCCATGCATTGCACGTCTCTAACCCATAGTATTAACATTGCAAATTTATTTATTTTTCTTGGGGACGGTTTCCTGAAGTTAATTGTCCTAACGAAGAAATTCTTATTATACTTAAAGGATATTATGAGCACACTCACTCTTATATTTTGTGCTTAAGTTTTATACATCTAACACCATTAAGGGGTCACTAACATCAAATTCTATCCTCAGTATTCGTAGGCGTGCTCTTGACTTGCTTTATGGTATGTGCGATGTTTCAAATGCAAAAGATATAGTTGAAGAACTATTGCAGGTACATCAGATGCTCTGTGCGTGTACTACTTGGTTGTATATGATTTTAGTAGATTGCCTCTTGTTTTTATATTAGCAGACATTTATTCTCTCTCAATCACAAAAATGAGGTACCACTGACTTTCATCTGCATTTCAGTATCTTAGCACAGCGGACTTTGCAATGCGTGAGGAATTGTCACTTAAAGCTGCCATTCTTGCCGAAAAATTTGCCCCCGATCTGTCATGGTAAGCATGGCTCTCATTATGTTCTTTTCCTTTTTCATTTCTTTAATGAACATGGCTCTCCAATGAACGAGATAGGGCATGGGACCAATACACCAGTGGAGAAATCTGAAAACAGGCATACAATTCTAAATTATTAAGCAAGTGTAGTTCTAAATCACATTTTAGTTAATATCAGAGAGAAAAGAGAAATAGAGAAGCAGGGAATAATAGACGAAGACACAGAAGAATTTTAATGTAGACGGTCAATCTCTATTGCAATGACTCTTGTTTAAATTAAACACATTTTTGGATTATAAAGATATATCTAGTTTGATATTATGCAAGAGAAATGATTTTTCATGATCTTTTGAAAACGCTCAGTGTCTGTTTGGTCTTGATTGTATCATCTTGTTGTCTTCTTGTCTTTCTGTTTCTACTTGGAAAAAACTACGACTTTGTATGTGTCATTTTACTTTGAAACTACCATTTTCTATTTCCACGGTTACCTATGATGGGACTGAGGTGAAAAAGGATCAATGTATCTGACTTCTTTGTTTTTGGTCTGACAATGCGTTCTGCATTTTGACTTTCAATTAGTTAGGATTAGTGAATTGACTTGAGTTTTTTTCGTATTGTTATATGTATATATAATATATACTTGTTTAAAAACTTAAAGTTGCAATAATTTTGTTTTTGTTGGGTGGTGAATTCTGTGATTTAGTTATTTGTACTTCTTTTGGATCTTCTGGGAATTTCCTTTGTTATGTGCGGAAGTAAAAGTACTTATGGGAAGTTGGTAAACCTATTATTAATTGGATGCATAGTGATCCTATCTTTTTTTGTTGTTGTGCATATTGATATTGTGCAGGTATGTAGATGTGATTCTCCAACTAATTGACAAAGCTGGAGATTTTGTCAGTGATGATATATGGTTTCGTGTTGTGCAATTTGTTACAAATAACGAAGACTTACAGGTTAGAATGCTTTGCTGCATATTTACTTGATTAGATATGTTTTTCTAGTAATTATTTGACTGAGATGTTATGCACTTGATCAGCCATATGCAGCAGCAAAAGCCAGAGAGTATCTTGACAAACCTGCTATACATGAGACAATGGTTAAGGTGTGTATAGACTATGATTACGTTTTCCATGCAAGCTTTATATAAATCTGAAAGATAATACTATATGCCGGATCAGTGGGAATGTTTTATACACGCATGCACACACACATATATAGGCTAATGTTTAGGAACCACACTTTCTGGAAAAAAAGCCAACATGATCAATGGTCCAGATTCAATCTGGAAAGAGAACATTTCTTTATATATAGAGCCATGATTATCATGATTGCATGATTTAGGAATTGTGTTTCCATTGCTGTGCACATGATTTGCATGAGAGCTCACGACCCATATATAGAGCATGATTTTTTGTTAGTTACATAAGGAGGTCAGAATTGGCCTTGTTAGCGAAGTTTGTTGAGAAATTTTCTTTTGGAAATTCTTTTGGAATGTGGTCATCTGAGCTAGAGATTTTATTGATGCCAGTAGGTAGGACTTTAAGGTGCGGTGGAGGTTAAAGTTAAAGTCCGAATCTTTGGAAAGACACTTCACAAGGAATTAGTTTCTTTTGTCATTTTCTTCAATTAGTTGTTGAAAATTTTGGGAGAATTAGATTTTTGGAAAATTTGGGTGGGTGATCACTCAATGGTTTTTATTTCTGTATATTTTAGATTATCATCTGTTTATAATGTGCCAAATTTCAATTGCTAATCTGTTGTCCCATCTTCCATGTATTTTTCTTCTTTTTTTTTTAATTTTAATTTTTTTAATATTTTTTTTTTTGGGGTAAGAAAGGGCCTAAGGCTTGGGTCTCCTCTTCCATTTCAATGGGCTGTAATTTAACTTTAAAGAGGTTCCGGAACATGGGCAAGTAGAATTTGATGGAACCTTCTCTTGCAAATTCTATTTAATTGGTTGATGGTAAACCATCTATCCTTTTTCTCAGTCCAGCGGGAACAATTGATAAGCATAATGTTTGCATATCATCTTCATG
Source organism: Prunus persica (assembly GCF_000346465.2). Lineage (NCBI taxonomy): Eukaryota > Viridiplantae > Streptophyta > Magnoliopsida > Rosales > Rosaceae > Prunus > Prunus persica. Next base: position 8,595,687 of record NC_034014.1, read on the forward strand.
GTTAAGAAGGAATTGAGAATACTGATAATTTATTTCTCAATAGTTTAGCAGCACTGTTGCACCCAGATTATGGCATAAGTTGTTTAGTGTAAGGTTGAGAACTTAGATTAAGATCTTCTCCGTGTCTTGGAAACCCTTGTTTTTTAATCTAAGTCATCTATTAGAAACCCAACGGTTATTATGTATTTCTTAGTTTTACTACCCAAACAGGATGACAGAATCCTTTCATTTCTAATTAAAACCAAGGATAGCCAAGAAAGGAGAGGACCCAAATTTAAGGTTGCGTTGGAGGTTTCCAACTTTGCACAGATTTTATTGAGAGAAATTGTGCTTTTAGTGGTAGGAAAAAAGGCGACTGTTATCAACCTTCCATATCTTGGTCATCTTCTAGGTGGTCGAGTTGGTAAGAGTGTTGGATTCTCAAAGGAAAACATTGAGAGGACGTCGATTTCTTGTGGGAAAGAGTGCATTGTTGAGTGTGGGATTCTTGTTTTATAAGTTTAGTGAAATAAATTTTTCCTCATTTATGCGCCCTTTTTTGGGGTAGGGGGTGGGCTGCAGTTTCTTGAGACTTTTTATCTTTGTACTGTGTTTGGTGTGTTAGTGCTGAGCAGGTAGTTGAATGTTAGAGATTTGTTCAATGGACTAGTTATCCACTGCTATTGTACTTTCTTGACCTCTTGTTAAAAAATAAAAAGAAATAATATACAATTGGTATGTCTTCTAAATAAAGTAAAATAGAAAGATTCAGGAGGTCGAGAATTGTGAGTCGAGTTGGTAAGAGTGTTGGATTCTCAAAGGAAAACATTGAGAGGACGTCGATTTCTTGTGGGAAAGAGTGCATTGTTGAGTGTGGGATTCTTGTTTTATAAGTTTAGTGAAATAAATTTTTCCTCATTTATGCGCCCTTTTTTGGGGTAGGGGGTGGGCTGCAGTTTCTTGGGACTTTTTATCTTTGTACTGTGTTTGGTGTGTTAGTGCTGAGCAGGTAGTTGAATGTTAGAGATTTGTTCAATGGACTAGTTATCCACTGCTATTGTACTTTCTTGACCTCTTGTTAAAAAATAAAAAGAAATAATATACAATTGGTATGTCTTCTAAATAAAGTAAAATAGAAAGATTAAGGAGGTCGAGAATTGTGAGCTCGAAATGCTTAATGCTGATTCTCATTATGTTAAAAAAAGAGTCCTATGGTTTTGGTTCTAGGTTGTATATCTTTGCACATATGCTACTCAAGAGATCCGTTTCAATTTGAACTCACCTTAATCTTTATTGTTTCACTTGCATATATTTCTACCAAATGTAACCGTCTAAGGAAAATAAATGTCTTGATTTGTTTGGATTCAATTCACATGCAACAGGTCAGTGCATATATCATTGGAGAATTTGGCCACCTTTTGGCCAGACGGCCTGGGTGTAGTCCAAAGGAATTATTTAGCGTCATACATGAGAAGCTTCCTGCTGTATCGTAAGGGCACTTAAAAACTTTTCCCTGTCTCTTATTCTTACTAAATTCAGTTACAATTCCTGTATTTATCTTAGAGTGTGTATTATATTTGCAGGACTTATACTATTCCTATTCTTCTTTCAACATATGCTAAGATCTTTATGCATACTCAACCTCCAGATGCAGAACTACAAAATCAGATTTGGGCGATATTCAACAAGTGAGATTGTCCTCTGCACCATTACTTTTCGCAAGTTGGTTAATTTTTTATATATCAAATTCTGTGCTTTTCTTTAGCATACTGTTTATTTCTTTCAGGTACGAGAGTTGCATTGATGTAGAGATACAACAACGAGCTGCTGAATACCTTGCCTTGAGTAGGAGAGGTGCAGCCCTTGTGGATATTTTGGCCGAAATGCCTAAATTTCCTGAGCGGCAGGTAATTTGTTTTGCAGTTCTGTTCAGAAGAAGCTTATAGAATCAGGCTATGCACAACAGTACCAAATTCTTGGAAATTATTGAAACCAACTCTTAATGTTGTTTTTTGTTCATATGTAGTCTGCATTGATAAAAAAGGCTGAAGATACTGAGGTTGATACAGCAGAACAAAGTGCTATCAAGTTGCGGGCCCAGCAGCAAACATCAAATGCTTTGGTTGTTACTGACCAACGTCCTGCTAATGGGACCCCACCTGTCAACCAGCTCGGTCTTGTGAAGATTCCCAGCATGAGCAGTAACGTGGTTAGTTTTGCTTTTTCTTTTTTCTTAAATTTAGGGTTTGCAAAAGGTAGGTTCAGATCCAAAGATTATATCCGGTTTTGATTGAAATTGGTGTATATTTGAATATCGTTACAGGATCACAATTCAACCGACGAAGTGTTGTCTCAGGAAAATGGTACTTTGAGTACAGTTGATCCTCAACCTGCTTCAGCAGATCTCCTTGGTGATCTCTTGGGTCCACTGGCTATCGAAGGCCCTCCCGGTACTGCTGTTCAATCACAACCGAGTGTAATCCCTGGAGTAGGAGGCGATTCAAATGCAGTAGATGCTGCAGCCATAGTGCCTGTTGGCGAGGAGCAAAATTCTGTTCAGGTACTTTCTATAGCAGTTCCCTCCAATCGTTGGTGGGTGCATTATTGCTTCAAAGTTCTAGCATGTTGGGCAGAACCTGAACCTGTTCCAATTGCAATGTGTTCTGCACTGTAAACAAGACTGTCCATCAGAAATTGACAGTATATTTTGTTTTTAGAAGTAACGGTGTTTTTTGAGCTGTTAAATATGTTGAATAAGCTATATTTAGCTAAATGTCTTTTGCCTCTGATTCTTGTCCTTTTTTCTGTTATACTTCTGTGTATGTTTGTTTGGTTCTTAGAGTTTGAATTCCCCTGATAGGAGTTTTACCTGATTTTCTTGTTCCTACCTGCATCTGAACTGGAAAAAAAGGTGTTTATGCTGCACCTGATAGGATATTTGTTATATTTCTTTATGTATAAAACTTTGTCAGATTTTATTTTCGATTTCTGTGCTACTAATACATGTAACTAATTTTGTAATTGTAACCTGCAGCCAATAGGAAATATTGCTGAAAGATTTCTTGCTTTGTGCTTGAAAGATAGTGGTGTTCTATATGAAGATCCTAATATTCAGGTTTTTCCCCAATGAATACCCATATTTTCTTGTATTTAGACTCGGTAGTTTCTACTCTTTCTTTGCAAGAGAGATTGTGAACATTCAGCTTGGCGTTATTGGGCTTATAGTGGCATTCATGTGATCTTATCCCAGATTGGAATTAAAGCAGAGTGGCGGGTACATCAAGGATGTCTGGTTCTTTTCTTGGGAAACAAAAATACTTCACCACTTGTGTCAGTTCAGGCTATAATATTGCCTCCCTCCCATTTCAAAATGGAGCTCTCATTAGTACCAGACACTATACCTCCCAGGGCACAGGTAATAATTGTTATTCATGTAATTAATCTGTGGTCGTTGATGAGCCTTTAGGTCTCTTTTCTCTGTCTTTGCCTCTCACTCAGTCTTTTCCTTTCCTAGTCCTTATATTTGTTTATTTTCTTTTATCTTTTTGGTTGTATAGGTACAATGCCCACTTGAAGTTGTGAATCTCCGTCCAAGCAGGGATGTAGCAGTTCTTGACTTCTCCTACAAGTTCGGTAACAATATGGTACTTAAATCTAAAATCCTGTGGTTTCTTGTGGCCAATGAAGCAGAAAATAGGTCATATTTGTGTCTTCATATATCTTATAGTAACCCTTTCATAGGTCAATGTCAAGCTTCGCCTCCCAGCTGTCTTGAATAAATTTCTTCAGCCTATACCAGTGTCTGCTGAAGAGTTCTTTCCTCAGTGGAGATCACTATCAGGACCACCTCTGAAGCTTCAAGAAGTGGTATGTGTGTTATATGTCGCATTTATTTTCTTTTTATGGTGGAGGAAATTCCATTTATGGTTAAAAATGGTTGACAAACATTTATATTGAGAAAGTGAATTCATTCATATTTATATACTATAAGTTGTGTCCTGTATCCAGTGATTGACATTTCCCTTTACCATCCTCTTCTGATTGGAAGGTTATGATGGGTTTCATTTTTGTAAGTGGCAAAGCAGGAAGATAGCCTGTTAACTGTTACACTATCAGAGTAGGAAACACATGCTAACCTGTTTGTAGTCAAAATGTAGCATTATTCATTTGGCTTATTGCCAATTCCAGGTTAAGGCTAAATTATTATGCATACCGAAGGTTCTGTATTTATCAACGTGGTGATATTGTCTAGTAAACTGTGCAGGTTAGAGGAGTCAAACCAATGCCACTTGCCGAGATGGCAAATCTACTTAACAGTTTGCGATTGATGGTTTGTCCAGCACTTGTAAGTTCCCTTTCTATGTTTGAAAGTTTGCTTGTGATCCGTTAGTTATTAAAGGTGTTCACTAACGTATTCTCTATTTCAGGACCCAAATCCAAATAACCTTGTTGCAAGCACAATGTTTTACTCAGAAAGTACACGGGCCATGCTTTGCTTGGTAAGATTTATATGTTTGCTTCCAGGACTTGAGACTTTAATTGGTGGATTTGATGCCACCACTTTAATTATTAGGACACAGCTGAAACTACAGTGTTCAGTTTATTAATATAGATATAAAATTATGTTGCTTGACCTTTCCCTTTCCTAGGATTCATATGAAGTGCTGATTTTTTTATTCTTAAGTAATTTTTAGGAGTTATCACATGACCTTTGCTTTAGAATTGTGAAAGGTTGGTGATTCAATAGCTTCCCTTTGGCTACTCAGGTTAGAATAGAAACAGATCCAGCAGACAGAACCCAGTTGCGTATGACAGTTTCTTCAGGGGACCCTACATTAACACTTGAGTATGTATCTACATAATGTATTGCTAACCTTAAATTACAACAATGGAAGATAGATTCCTCTGATCTCCTGGTGATGTACAGGTTGAAGGAGTTCATCAAGGAACAACTATGTAGCATCCCTACAGCCCCTCGTGCACCTGGACCAGTGTCACCAGCACATCCAGTAGCTCAGCCAACCAGTCCGGCTGCAGCATTAACGGATCCCGGGGCTATGCTAGCCGGTCTGCTGTGACAAAGTGAAGATGATATATGAGGATTTGTTCATTATACACTCGTAAATCTGATTTATACAACCTACCCAACGGTATCTCTCGCCCAAAGTTCAAGAGGTGGATAGAGAAAATCCTGATGCAAGGGCTGGCGGAATCAAGTGTGAGCTAATTTGTGCGGATGGCTTAGTGTTTGAGTGGATCTCTCCATGGGTTGGTCGGGGTTTTCAAATTCTTTCTGTACAATGCAATTGTGCCTAAGTGAGGAGTTTTCTCGGTTTTGGGGTGAGGGTATTTTTTTTTTTTTTCTTTTTCTTCTTTCACATTTTTTTTCCTTCCCAATTTCGGTGGATTGGTTTCTGTAGTTGCACAGTACTTGACAGAACAGAATGTAAGATATTGGCAGCATGAAGTAGATTAGTTGTAATACTTTGTATTTGGTTGTTAATGCATAAATATGTTTTCAATAAGAAAATTTATTGGGTGATCGGTAATGTGATGTTGTTTCAAAAGATCAGTGATTAAACGTTGAGGTAATTTATTTGGAACCAAAAAAATCTGATACATTTTTCTTTGTTGGGACTCAGAAAAAGGACTGGAAAAAGTAATAGTCAGCTTAAAACTGAAATAAAAATAAAAGTAAAAAAGCTGCAAGTAAACTGTAAACAAAAGCTCTTTCATTAACAATGTAATGGCAACAATGTCGCTCTCATTAGCTGTCCACGTAGTGCAGAGAATACAAAAGCTCTTGAATTTCAACTTGATAAACATTGAAACTGAGGTTTGCCCTCTAATGAATAAACACTAAAAATATATGAGAAAAACAAGATTTCTTGAATTCTGATTATTCGAAGCCAACTAGTGAGTAGTCTGAGGTAGCTGCAATGAAGAAGGCTGCTGCTGCTGTGAGTCTAGAGGAGAGGCCAAGTCGCTATCACAAAATTGGATATAATCTTCCATCAAACCAATATCACCACCACCCAACAGCCAACTAAGATGATCAGAATTATTAGTATCCATCTGAGCTGGCTGCAACAAAGGCATCTGCTGCTCTTGTGATTCAGGAGGGAGAGGGGCCAAGTCACTATCACCACATTGGATATAATCTTCCATCAAACCAATATCATTATGATCATCCAATAGCCAACTCACATAATCATCAATGTTGCTCAGAGTTGGTGCAGCAGCAGCAATATGAAGATCATCCAAATAGAAACCATCCGAATTTGGGGTGCAATAATCTTCTTGTTGGTGATGAGGAAGTTGATCAACAAGCAACATTGATTGTTGTTGATCTGGTGGATCTGGTAGCACACTAGTCCCCATGATATTCTCGTAGAATTCCATGAAACTGCAGGTACTAGTTGGTTTAGTTTTGGTACCCCCATCCCTCATCATCACAACTCCAATTCTCTCATTCAAACCCTCTAACATGGTGTCCAAGAAACTGTAATCAGTACCCTTTCCGCCCGAGAATGAACCCTTTCCAATTTTATTTCCCAATTTCCCTAGATTCTTGTGTTTGAGAAGAATTGATTTCGCATCTTGTTGGTTTTCCGACCAGGTCTCGATTTCGCTGTCGGCCCCAACAGCGACCACGCAGACGGCAACGTCGCACAATATCGAGAGTTCGCTGGCCATTTTCTTCAGAGTGGACATTCTCCTGGCCAAGGCGGGTTTCAGAACAGAGCCACCATTGGCGTCGATTTTAAGAACCTTCCTGGGTTTCTTGGACTTCATATTCATCTTCATCTTCATCTTCTTGGGTTTCTTGGACTTCAATTGAGGAGGAGCCATTAGTTAATTCAACTCTGAAAGAGAGCAACAATGGGAACAATGGAATTGAAGAAACAAACAGTGAAGGAGTGAAAAGCGAGAGAGGAGGGTAACGGGGTATATAAAGGAATTCTAAGTTGACCGATAGTTGACCGAAGGTTAATTGGAGCCGAAGCAAACAGGAAAAACTAGCCGTTATATACGCTCATGGGTTAAATGGCAATCCTAGAAGACAAGATTTTATTGTCTTATTTGATTTTGTAGTTGTAGTTCCTTTTTCTTTTTGAAATGGGAAATAATTAACCTGTTTGTAGTTTGATGGAAGGCAACTCTAATCTCTATTTTTTTTTTTTGGAGTGAAAACGATATCTCCTTTAAGAACCTAAACCCTGAAGTTTGTTACAATTATTTCATAAATAAAAAAATGTTTGTTACAATTATTTCATTAAAAAAAATGTTCGTTACAATTATTTGTCAGAACATCATGAATAATTGTAACAAACTATCAATTGATAAATCCAAGGTTGTCCAACAATATAAAAATTGGTTATGTCAACGGAGTCTTGACTTGCTGACAAGTGGTTTTAAGTTCGAACCTCCATGGTACCTTAGTAGCTCGTGTGAGAAATCTCTTTTTCTTTTTTTTCTTTTTTGTAGTTTAGACTATCGCTTATACTTCCATAGTATCTGATTTTTATTGTTTGTCTGTTTTTTGGAATTTGATGAGTTCAAGTGAAGATTTTTTTTTTTTCATGTTGAAGTTTCTGAATTTATATTTACCTTTGTAATTTTAATTGAAGTTACAGTGGAAATTACATAGGTTATGGTTATTTTTGGGATTTGTGGATTTTTGTTTTATTAGAAAATTACCTTTTACATATCTTTTATTAAAAAATGTTTATTTATTTATATTATTCACAGAATTATTATTTTAAATGTAATAAATTTCAATTTAATTCAATTATATTAAAAATCAAACTCAAAAATTTAATCCAGCCACTTAACTTAATATTGTGCAACACCACCATACACAAGATTGGATTAATGTAATCTAATGAAATTCAATCCTACCTCATAATTCAATCCAAATAGTCACCAAATATGGTCAAGTGAATTAATTCTTAATTTTTTTCTTTCTGTTTTTTCTCAATTGAATTCCTGTTAAATGTGTAATCCCACGAAATTACTGTACTTTAGTTATAGTTTTTTGTTGTTGCTAGTTTATTTGTTTATAGAAACCACCTAGCTTGTGGTTTTTTTTTTTTCTCCATATGAGCGATAATAAACTACTTTAAATAAATCTAATTTACGAGAAGGGGAATTTGAACTTGAGTGCAAGGGAATAGTCTCATTGCCCTAGCCAACTCTCACACCTGCCCGCCTAGTTAGGCTTAAGCACCAAGAATGTGCCCTGTTAAGACATCGTCTAGAGCTAGGGCTAGGGCGCTGGTTTGCGTTTTGACCGTTAAGACCATATAATTCACATTCCTATGCTTTCTTCTAAGCCCAGTAACAACTTTTCGAACTAGAAATAGATTAAATAGTCGAAACGGAAGCTATCGAGCAGCGGACCTGGAGTCTGAAAGGAAGGATGCCAATTTTCTAAACCTTGTAGGGCCAAGTCTTCATTTAACATTAGACAAAAAAGGGAATGCATCTACCACGAAAAAAACGCAACAAAAGAACTTTCTACAACAGCCAAAGGCACCTCAATATGACCTGATTTCATAACAACGAAATTTGGGTAGGAATTTCATTTATACAAGCAATTCAATCAGATAAGCACCAAAAACCCGCTTATCGTCTGAACTGAGTTCAGACAAAAATATGAAGCTGGTGAAACAATAACCCATTTTCTGATCAGGGAAAAATTAGCCACTTTACAGTTAGAGCTCCAAACCTCCTAATTAACATGGAGGTGCCTAACAAACTATATAATTGGGAAGTCACAATTCAACTTCCCAAACTTCTCAAAAGAACTGAATGTGCTAGAACTCGGCAGGAAGCAACAACCATATCATCATTCAATCGGAAGCACATCAAGAATGACCACCAGGATCAAAAGTAATGAGAACTGAAATTTCCATATCAGATGTCACCTTTAACAAATCAAAAGAATTAACGACAACCAACAGTCGTTTCCCAGCAACTTTCTCGTCCGGGAGAACTCCCCCTGAAGATCGTTTACAAAACAGAGACCTTAGAAATATGGCAAGAACATCTACCGCCACTCTCGGCACTGGCCACATTTCCAGCTGCCATTACCAGAAGATGACTCAATCCAAGGAGAACAATTACTGTGTATCAATAACCCACAGTTCTGGCAAGACAGATCAGCGCCTGGTTCTGCATGTGAACATATCTGACATTGCATGATATTCACATCAGATTCTACAGTAATAGTAGACTTTGATTGATCAGTGAAAGTAGCCATGTTATATTGTTCAGGGCCTCCATCCTGCAACACTGTATATGGATTTTCCAGATTTCCTGACTCATCTGCAAATGCTTGGCCTCCATCTAGAAAGCCATCATCATCATCATCAGGTGCCAACAACTCATTGATAGTGAAGACAGTTTGTGGTTCCATATTCTCGTAATTTAGATCTTCATAGTCATCCATTATCCCACTTTCGACGCCATTAATGGAAGCATCCCATTCAACATGAGGGGATGGCACAATCTCCATAGGATTTGACTGGTAATTTGTTTCAACAGGTGTAGCTATTCCAGCATAAGTTATGTTACTCTCAGGAAAGCCATCTACATCCTCTTCACGCTTAACACCCCTTCTCACTTGTAATTTCCGTGGCCCTGGCCCGGCAGTATTCCACTGATCATTAACTTCCGAATTGTACTCTGTAATTAGCTCAACTCTAGCAAGGGAAAAAAGAAGAGGATCACCATCCTGTTCCTGTATGGATGCTTCTTCCATGGGAAATATTGGAGTAGCAGGCTCACAAAATTTAGAATCAGAAATAGTTGCAGAATCAGAGTCGTCTCCAACTGTTTCTTGCTTTGGACGCCTAGTGCGAACTTTCTTGCTCTCTTGCATCTTTATATCTTTAGGATCAGTGTAAGGACACACAGGTGACTTTATCCTGCGACACTTGCAACACTTGAAGCCCGCCACATCAGAAACCTTTGACTCCTCCAGTTCAACAGCATCAGCATGGTACCAATCTGTATGATCACAAACAGAATCCATCTTAGACACACACAAAAGAGGAAAACAATTTTGCCAGAAAGATGGCACTTGTCGGAGCAAACTTACTTTTGCAAGTTTCACAACATATATACATCATATCTGACTGATATGGCATATGGCACAGGTGGCAAACAGGATACAACCCACGGGATTCCGAACCACCCGCAAGAAGTATGTTATTAACCCGGAAATGAGTGCCAGCTTCCACACCATTCTTCTTCTTCCATATAATACCCCAAGAACAAATGCTGCGGCGTTGTTTTTTTCCTGCCAATTGAGAGTCTGAAGTTGCCTGTTTTATCTCAGAACGAGTGTCCTGCGCTCTGACATCTGTTACTGGTTGACTGTAATTTTTAGGCCTTGCAACACTGGTGACGGTCACAGGAGTATGATATTCTTGTATTTGCAAGTGAAAAGGACTAGTTGGAGACTCCTTAAAGTTTTCATTTTTAGAGAGAGCTTTCGCATGGTAGCACTGCTTGCAAGTGATCAAGAACTCAACTTCCTCTTTTGTAGAAACTGTTGAGCTTATGGTACATTCCTCGTGACAATAACCTGACAAAAATATGGCAGAAATATAAACAATGATGAAAATTTTCCTATAATTTTGGGAAGTTGGTAGTTGATCACATGATTAGCACTTCATGTAATATTCGTAATATAAGGAAAGATTAGAAACATGGTAAAAGAGGTTATCAGGAACTCAAAGCCACTTTTTCTAATTATAACACCATATTCATGAAGCTTAAAAGAAGGTTTTCGTGTCAATGTACCTTGACAGGCACTGCACTTGGCCGCATTCCTGAATTTTACAACATGCAAAAGATGAGTGAATTTCGACATAGCACTGTAGAGAACTTAAAAATTAAAAAAGAATAATGGTATGAAATGATTACCGCATTAAAACATCCAGTTGGCATGAAGAGCAGGAACACAAGTCCAGATTATCTCTCTTACACACAAGATAGAAAAATATGTCCCGGCGGGGAGCCTTCCAATGCCTTCTCTGTAACTTGCAGAACACATTCAAAGGCTCCTCAGCTGATGGAAAAAGCACTTTACCTAAACGTTCTTCATAGTCTTTAATCAAATATAAAGGAATCCGCAATTCAGGAAACCAGAACTTGTTATTTCCACCCTCATTTTGCTCCATTTCAATTATATTTTTCATTAAACGGGAAGGCAGATGCTTTTGAGTACCGAAATCAACCCCATATACGTTACTGTTCTTCACAAATTGTTTGTCAAATATACTTGCGTTTCTAAAAGCAGAAGCTTCTGTCTCTATACCCTTCCCATCCGGGAGGTTCTGCTCAGGACGAACAAGATCACTCCATCTCAGATGATGGTCCAGATATCTAACCTGGTGAAATTCCAATTGAAGTTTCTTAAGTTATCAATTACAGACCACCAAAATTTAATCTGCTTCCAGGCCAAAAGAGAAATATAAAGAAAGTGGAGGGGCGAAGAGAGCAAGGAACTTGGGTATTTGCAAGATAATAACAAACCTGAAGCGCAAGCTGTGATGCGTTCTTACTCATTTCAACCGCAGCCCTCCATACTGATTGTCTGCTTCTTTTAGGAATCTCGGAGCCATCCGCATAAACTATACCAGAAATCTTTTTCCAACCACCTAATGGGCCACACAAAAAGCCATTAGTACACATCCCTTCCCTTTCCACCGAATTTGTGTATTAAAACACTGGAAATAAAACAGTCTACAATTCAAAGATAACAAGGGGGGAAAGCCAGCTAGTTCTGCAGGAAGTGATGCAAAATTACCTTGGCGGGCTGCTTTTTTAACCAATGAGCAAGCCAAAATTGCTCTCTGGAATATAAGCTTTGATAGCTTCCCACCTTGCCACCAGACAAAACTTTTGTCATTGCAATCATCATCCTTGTCTTCATGAATTGCATTCTGCTTTCTGCCCCTCCTGTTGCTTGGTCCACGTTTTTGTGTTGTACCAACAGTGCATGTCGTACTTTGAATCACAGAAGATTCAACCAACCAATCATCCACCAGCTTAATCCACTCCCCAGACAAAGCAATGGTTCGGATATTTGCCTCAAGCTGCAGATAAGAAACAAATCATCTGTCACAACATATTCATAATCATGGATACTTATAACAAAATAATACATCCAGATATAAGAGAGATACAAAGCTACTGAATAAACCGAGGGACGAGGTCACAATTTAGGGGAGAAAATTAATATAGAGATGCATAATTGGCTTCCGGGCATCTTACGAACTTTTGAAACACAATTCACCAAGTCATACTTAGGTGCCAGTTGTACATTGAACTTTACGCTACAAGATACTGTTTTTCCCTAAAAGTTAAATAAAAGCAGTAATAGGCACTAACTGCAACCCACGTAATCATAAAAATGCAAGAGGCTTACTTCACAAAGATACTGCGATTACAGATTAAACATAAGTTCAGGCCCCGTTTGGTAACCATTCCATCTTTAGTTTTCATTTTTTTCTTGTTAGATATAGAGGGAAGTATATGGGAGAAAGGAAATGAATATGGGTGGTGGGAGGGATGTGGAAGAGATGCATATGAAATGAAATTAAAAAAAACTCAAAGTAGTTTTCTTTTTCAAGTTTTTGTTTCAAACATTCTCCTTTCCCCCAGATCCCTCCTCCAACCACCCTCCCTCCACATTTCTTCATCCCTCATTTCTCCCATATACTTTTCATCTATCTCTAGCCAAAAAAAACTAAAAACTAAAAAACCAAAAACCAAAAACTAATGGTTCCCGAAAACGACTATGAAATCAAAAGTTTTCATTATGGTTTAAATGGTGATTGCACTTATAAGCCATGTAAACCTTACAAAATATTTACTAAAAAATAAAAACAAAGCAAGTGCAATGGAACTGATCAATGAAATTGAAAAGTTAATTTGAAAAGTTAAATTTGAAAGAAAATGATATCATTGCTATACACGGTAGGAATTTCAAAGTGGGTAGGAAAGAGAAGGGCCACAAGGAGGCACAGGTGATAGGGGGTCGGCTCTACCATCGGGCGAGGAAAGAGACCCCTTTTTTCCCTTCCCTCAATATATATGGTGCGCTTCACTAATATAATGCTCAAGAAAAGGCTCCAACCTACTCGTTGCCCACAAGCCTTTATTTGAGCATTGTACAAGTGCTTAGGATCCTCATACTTTCCATATATCTACTGGGCTTTGAGATTCAAATTGAAACTCAAACCAGGTCAGCAAAGTTAAGACATAAGTGGAAATAAATTTGCATATAATCCTGCAACAAAATGTCCTAATGAAAATGTACAAAGCTACTTAATGCCTAGGAGAAAAATTACTAAGTCAATTAGAATCTATGCCAAATAACCAGATATGATAGGAATTTAAAAAACTTACTTCAAGCAATAGCGCTTTTATTGTGCTGAAAGTTGATGCTTGATAAATTTGTTTGCGCCATTGTTTTCTATAATTTTCATTGACGAAGGGACCAGTTATGAGACCACGTAAACTCTCCTCCATGTATAAAATGTATGTTGCGATGCTTACAAGATTGCCCTCCCCATTCTTTATTGGACGAAGGCTGGCAAGGATCTTCATAGCACCTTTGGTGGCATTCAAGGCAGCATGATTTAGCATACATCCCCTCTTGCTGGCAACTAGAGCCTTACAAGAAAGACACCAACCACACCTCTCCCTTGGAACCTCCACAAGCTTCTTTTCAGAACTTGGCCAGAAGAAACGTGAGGCTATTAATGAGAAGGCTTTTGTTTGTAATAAATTGTTTGCAGATGCAACTTTCCTGGGATTTGCTAAAGCATGACTATCGGAAACGCGAGCTTCTTCTGATGATATTACAGCCAATTTGGTGGCAGCAGATGCAGCAAACTCCCCATGCATATAGTAATTTATGTACGCCTGAGGTTTATAAAGAGCCCCCATGTATGCACAATTGACAACTGAAGCAGAGTTAACCTTTCCAGAATCTACACGATTGCCTTCTTCACTATGTGTTGATAAAGTCACTGAAGGATGCATACCATTTGCATGCCCATTGTAACAACTACTCATGTTCCCTGAGGCGCAAGTAGTGAGGTCTACTGCAGTTGATCTGTCAGCTGAGCTTTGGTAGGTCAAGTCAGATGGATCAGCCTGCTGGCTACCAGAACCAGTTGAAGTACCTGATTTCATTTTCTTCCTTGCATGTATCTGCATCTTTGTAGGCAGGCACTCCAGTGGTGTACTGTCACCAGTGCTATCAACTTGAATCATATCAAAGGAGGTCTCTAGAGACGAAACTACCGCATTATCGACTGTAACATTATGATTTTCCTTGTCAGACAAATTAAGTGACTGGGCAGAAAAGTTCACATCTTCCTTTATATTTGCTAATTTAATCTCTGTTTCACTCATTTCCGAGAAAGATAAGATGCTTTCTGGAATATTCCAATATTGTAAAATTGCCTTGCACACCCCCATGTAAAAAGCTGTGTGTTGCCCGGATGCATACAGAACTTTCAGGACTTTTGGAATGTCATTCTGATTGTAGTATCTAAGACATGCTTCCGTCTTGATAGTTGCCTTGACCCTGCAAAAATCATACAAAAGAGTATGAGCATGCAACAGGATAGGTTGAATGAGATTCCAAATGAATGAGAAGACAATAAGAGCAACACATAAAGACAGAACTGAAGAAAAAGTCCAAGGCAGGGATGGAGTTAATACAGCATGCCAAAAGCCAATAACAATGATTCCCTTGAAAAAAGGGTTCATCGCTAATTAAAATGCATAACAAACAGAACAATAGGTAACTAAAAACCAAAGATGTTGAAAACATACACCAATAAGTGGTTGCAAGTACCCATGAAGATGTGCTCGTAAGAATCAATGCCAAAGATTTGTGCTCCTTTAAGGGATGTTCCCGTTGTAATAGCCGGCCCAATCTTATTAATTGTGCACTCAGGACAATACCAGGACCCTTCTGGTATTGACAATTTCATCAAACCTATACACCTCGTGTGGTAAGCAGATGGACACCCATCACAACAAATTAAGGTCCCATCCATGCCACAAAGCCGACATTCATCGGAGTTATGATCCACATCAACATCAGTAGCATCCGCATTCCCTTTCGCACCTTTGGAACCAATTAAATTTGAGTTACCAGATGATTTTATCTCATGAACTTCTGTAATAATTTCCACAGCTTCTCTGTCCTTGCAGGCAGAAGTTTTGGAATATCTGGGATGCACCCTTCTTGGCCCACTTACAAGAGGATTAGTTACTTCTGCATCATAATCTATTCCGACTTCTGATTCTTCGCGCGTGTCTAATTCAGCTCTTATATCTCTAGTATCTAAGACATCATCACAAAGGGTTTGCAAAATCATTAACTTCCTACCAACTGATAATAAATAATACTCCTTGTCCAAAACCTCATCATAAAATCCTTTCCATTCAGGTCCTTTTGCATATCCCATAATTGTCACATACTGGACCAAGTAAACAGGCCAAGTCAAAGTATCAAGCAAGTTCCAATCAATGCACCTGCAGATAAATTGTAAACATGATCCTGAAAGTTTAGTGATGGAACTATAAATAAAAACATCAGATATAAGTATGACATAGATAATTCTTTGCTGCAACCATTTTTGTGGTTGTAAACATAATACAAGGGAAAAGGGTGTTTAACGCCATATGCACTTGCATGCTCATATGGCTCCTTCAATATACTGATACTGTAAGAGATTCAATCAACTAGAGGCATTGAGAGTTGTATGTATAAGTACCTCAAGCATTTTGGAGCTACCTCTGAGCCATCGGATGAGAGTGTCTCAAGATGACGCCTTAAGGCACGCAGCAAAGCAACATGAATTGCATCCAACAATGTGTTTGGAGCACGGAAATTAAGTGACCCCACAAAATCATCCAATGTAAATGGGTTCAAGAACAGAGGGATGCTAAATGATCGCAAGAAACCATAAACCGAAAAAAGATGTGAAATATACTGCTCTGGCACGCCTATAGTTCCTGAAGAGGGCGGCAACTGCAGTGGCGGGACAGGTGGTGGCTCAACATCAAAATCCATATCCCTATCCCTTGCATACTCACATGAATCACTAGATGAATCCGCATCACCTTCAACTGGTGTCTCATCAGTTTCAATCGTTACTCCACCGCCCAACTCACTCAACGCAGGTGCTTCAACCCTATCCACCTCAGGGGTCGATTTCACAACATTCTTATCCAACCCAACTGCAGTTTTCAAACTTAATTTTGACACCAAATCATCTAATTTCTTCCTCCTAGCACTCAAATCAGTATCAAAATCATCATCACCAACAAGGATGCCACGAATCTCACCACTCTCCAAGTCCTCACAATCACCGTCTTCATAATTAACTCTATACAATCCAGCCTCGTAATACACAACTTTCCCAAGAAAAACTCCACTAGTTCCGAAGTCTTTCAACACATATCTACCAAGCAACACCATCGTCCTTGTTTCCACAACCCGTTTCTTTGTCTCAGGACCCGCTTTCCGATCATCAGAAACATTTTCATCCTCCGCTCTCCGTTTCCTAGGACGACCCCTCTTTTTGACAACCGGAGGGTCCATTTTAGCCAATCCGATCGGATCCTAAACCCGAAATCAACCGCCAAAAAAACCCTAAGGTTCCCCCAAAAAATAAAAGGGTCTCCTTTAGACCTAAGCCATAAGATTGCGAAAACACTTCACCTAAAATGCTGCCAAATCCAGGATTCGTGCAGATCCTATAAAACCAATAACAAAAACAATAGAGGAGTAAATCTTTTGTGATTTGAACTAAATTTTAACAAAAATAACGTTGATTGTCGAAAATGTTGTATATTTTGCTGTTTCAGAAATTGAACAAATATATGCACACTGGCGATACCTTGTTAGGGTTCGATAACCGCCATTGTAGACGTCTCTGGGGCTTGGCGAGAGAGATAGAGACAGGCACAAAGAGAGAGAGAGAGAGAGAGAGAGAGAGAGAGAGAGAGAAGCCCTAATGGGACAAAACAACTGCCTCTCCCCACTACCCCTGCACGAGTTAAATTGTCACGCGTTCGATATCCGTGACTCGGAACTCGGTTTTCGAGTCATCAGTCTGCACTTGGACGAGTTGGAATTGACTCGGATGATTTATATTATTTTCGTAGCAAAAAAATATTCGTAACATGAGATTTTTCGTTGCGGCTCTATGATACACTATGATGCGGCTGCGGGGCCGCCTTATAAATAATTGTAAGCCCTCATTTTTCCCTTATTGGGCAAACTGTGATAATAGCCAGATTTTTATTTTGTTATTCTTTATTCATTAGAGGTAGTACTAAAATAATACATATGATAAATATTGACATTTAATCCTTAGCTAATCTATGATTAACATTTCAAAAAGAATTTAACTCAATAATTTGTACTTAAGTCTATGATTATATACTGAAACAGATATTGATTTATTGTAATGAAGATTAAAATTAAAAGCTTTAATCTAACGACTTGCACTTTAACAGTTAGATCATCATAAATACAACGATACAATTACAAACTAATTTCATATGAAATTTGTTGAAGTAAGGAAATTTTGTGATATAGTAGGTCACATAATAGTTATCATTCTTCCCACATGTCCATTTTCATAGCAACCGTAAACATGAGACCATTTCTCCTAGTTTATGATGCATTTCCAATATTTAAATTTATTAAACGTGAATCATAACAAGATATAGTGAGAAAAAACATAGAATAGAAAAAAGTTATAGAAAGGGTTTTAATCAAGTTTCGATACAACATGTATATTGGGAATCTAATCAAGTAGCATATATTATGGCTAAACACAGTCATATTTTTTCACCTACATGTGTTAGTTTAAAAATTTTCCAATTGATATTTTACAATGAAGTTACATTATGATTTATATGATGTAAAGATTCCTCAAAGATTTTTTTGTAATGTTTGTTTCTTGACTAAAAAAAAATTTTAAAAAGGGGAAAAAAACATGACTAAACAATTATGTGAACCCACTTCTTAAAATTACAAGAACAGATGTTTGAGGAGAAAGTCAAAAATTTATCACTTTAAAAACCAAAAATTTGCTTTTTTATATAGGCCCCACCACCCACTAGGCAAACCCATGATTTGGTTTCGGGTGATATTTCCATTTGTCAGCTGATCAAACCAATTGTACGATAGTGAAAAAGCTTACATTTGCAGTAAATCGAGCCCTCCATAACTAATATTAAAAAGTTGAAAAGAAAACCCAAAAGTTTGTATAAGCGAGACATAGAGTTGACTCAGAGTTGGAATGAGTTAACTCAGAGATTAATCCGATCCCAGACCGTATTAAAGTCCCCCGTGCTTAATGTCGCAAATTTTGTTGTTCTCCCATTCCCATTCACAGCAGAGGAACATGACTCACTAGTTATGAGCAAAATGGCGGGAACAATTTCCCTCTAATAAAACTCCCCGCCAAATTCTTCAAGGTTTCAAATAAATAAGAGAAAATTGTACCAAAATAAATTAAATATTTCAAACGAAATTGGTAATTAAAATTTTGGAATAGAGGGTTGAGGTTGGGACAGGAGTCACAGGACACACAATCTAAGTTTAAGTTCAATTTATCTTTATCTAATTTCTTTTAAATATGATGGTGTTAAATCATTTTTCTTCTAACTTGAAAAGAGAAAACATCATTGTTCTTCTAAAATCTTCCTAAATTTAATTACAAATTAGAGACATGAATTTTGTTTTTCTCTTGCTAAACATTCTGACATATTATTTTATTTAACAATTAATCTAGGAAACTAGCACTCTAAAAAGTCATCGTACATCCTTAAAAGTGCACTTTCTCCCTTATGAGTTTATAATAGATGCGTGAAAGATTATTTTTTTGAAGTGTCAATAATCATTCCCATATAAACCAGTTGGGACGATAAAAACATATTTGAATGCAACCTTTATTTTCTTTAAATGTAATTCTTATATGACTTTCATGATTTCTGGCAATAAATTTTTTCACAGAGAACTCTCCCAATTTGAGAGTCGTTGGCTATTCCCCACCTGAAATGGGTGCTTTTTCCCTGAGCTATGTCTCATATTTGAGGCTTCTTGCCTCATATTTTGTTTTTCTTTACATTTTCTCTTTTATTCCCTATTATGTGCCCAACCATTGAAACCCTAAATCTTCCCTTTCTCACTTTCCTTTATTCACCACCCACCTTCGCTTTTCATTCTATACTTCTCACATTTACACTCCCCTCATATCCCCTCTATTTTGATGTCGTCCACCCATGGGCAGCGGTTGTGTCTCGCCACTCTTATCGTTCTTCCTCGGCATGTGGTGGTATGAAGATGTGATTACAGTGCATATTGCACTTGATTCTTAGATTATGGGAGTGCTTCCGTGCTAGTGGCTTGCTCACCCCCATCTTCCGTTTGAATTTTTGGTACTAATTACTCCTTCTTGGTGTTGGTGGTGGATCTGCTATGGTGGTGGTGTTGTTGGCTTGCTAAGTGGTGTGGCTGCTGATGTGTTCTAGATCTAGGTTTTTTTTTTGGTGTGTAATGTATTGGCTTTTATTGTTTATTTGGGCCTTAACTTGGTTAAAATTATGTTTTGTATCTTTATGTTAGGCCTTGTGCTCTATGGTGTGCTCTATCTCTTAACCGTTTGATCAAACTAACTAATTTGATCCAATGATTAAGAGATAGGGCCTCATCTAAGGACCTTAGATAAGGCCATCACTATAGAATTCTTGTATGTTGGTGATGGGCTGCATTTGGTTTGGGATTTCTACCTTTTTAATGCTTCCCACTCTTAATGAATAGAGTTAATTTGACAAACAAAATATTATTATTGTTGGAGAACAATCATAATATAACCAAATAATAGAACAAAACAATACAAAATATATACTATATATATAATCAAATCAATACAGCAATAGAATGAATTACAGAATACGAACTTGAATAGATGATAGAGTCCTGCAAAGTTGTAGTGTCCTTTAGACAATATTTCGCCTATACCCTTATGCTTGTAGTTCGATAGGAATCTATCCACTAGGATTAAACTATCACAAATCAAAGCCTAAGCACTATGACTTTGATTTCTGGCGAACAATGATATGTTTTCTCTTAGGAAGTATTTATGTGTGAGAATGATTATGCAATTTCAATTTCTATATGTTCTGGTTTGGACGAATTGTCAATATATAAAGGCCTGATACCTCTTCATCCAACAATTACAATAACTGTTTAAACATATTCGAATTTCAGATCATGATTTTATCTTAAAATTAATTTCTAATTAATAAAAAAGAACATTAATTAAATCAACAGAGCCCAAGAGCCCCATCTTTTGACAATTAAATATAAGATATATATATATATCCACTATGATGAGGCCCAACTTGATCTTCTCCACTAGGCTCGTACCTTATTTATTATTTCTAAAATGTTGGTGCTTATAAACCATAAAAGGAAACAACTCCCTTCCAGTATGGGACTAAGTGAAAGTGTATTTTTCTATACAAACTCTAATAATTATCCATTAAAAAAACCAATGAAACAATTAGGGAGAAGATAGTCACACTATGAATGAAATTGGGGTTTGAGAAAAGAACTAGTATTTTGATTCCAACATTAGGTGATTTCATGGATTGAATTGCGTTGTAATTAAGGACAAATTAGGTCCCTCGATTGCATTATAATTAAGGATAAAACTGGTTCACGATATTTCTAATTAGTTTGGGTAACCATGATATGATACCAGAGAATAAACAAATAATTATACTATTTAATAAACAAAACTTAAGTCTTGTCCACCTCGTTGTGATTAACGAATTTTCACCATACACATATATGGAACCATTCAGGTTTAATTCACTATTTAAATATTATATTTGTTGAAAATAATTTGATGTCATTTAGTTATTTATATGTATCAAATAATTGGACAGTTCATCGTGAGAATCTTAATTGTTGTCAAAATCATCGATTTGTTTGATAAATATGAATTAATAAACGATCCCCAATTTAATTGATTTTCATTGAGTTCATTTTTAAATTGTGATTTAGGAAATGAAATGTTTAGATTATGACATGTGTGTGGTTAAGATTCTTCAATCACAACATGGTGAAAAAAAATGTTGTCCTTATTATTTCAAGTTCTCCATTAATTAGAAAGAGTTTTATGTTTTTTTTAATAATATATTTTTTTAACATTTCTTCATAATTCAGACCTATGTCGATACATTCTTCCTTTAGTAGATATATTATGTCATATATGGGTTGACTTTGGTTGTGTCTCATCTTGAGGGGCTGCTCTATGAGATGTTGCGACTTGGTCATGGTAAATCCATTGCTCATTGGTGTGTTGTGGCCTTGGACTAACTAGGTAGCACTCTCTATGTCATACCAGACGAAGATTATCGGTGATTGTGCTTCCTTTTGCAGCGTTATTTTTTTTTTTTTTAGTTTTGATATAGTTTGTTCAATAAAGTCTATAAATTCTATGAGTTGTCTTTGTTATTTTTCTTTCATAATTCCATAAACTTGGTTGAGTTTTGTTGGGTTTTGTAGTCTCTTTAGAGCAAGTCCAGCGCACATACAAAACCAGGCAAAAGGCTGCCTTTGTGAGCCCAAATGACCTCCAGCGCGCAACCAACAGCCCAGGCAAGGCCTGGGTCCCACCAGCCTGGGCAAGCCCAAGGGCAGATCTTGCCTGGGCTTCAGCCCGAAAGCGCTGATGTCAGCGGTGATGTCACGCTGACGTCAGCGAGCAAAAATAAATTCAAAAAAATCCAAAAAAATTCAATTTTTTATATAAAAAAATACTAAAAAATTATAGATGTTTTCCCTATAAATACATAACAATTTTATTCACTTTCCCTATAAATACATAACAAGTTTATATTTTGTTGCATATTCTTTTTTTTTTCTTGCCCTTGCCCTAGCCTTTTGGGATGGAACCAAAAAAAGCAAGGCTGTCACTATTCACGTGAATAGTGGCAGCCCTTGCTTGCCCTTGCCCTTGCCTTAGCCCTTATGGGTGGAGATGCTCTTAGGAGAATCAGATTGATTAGCTACATGGTTTATCTTGATGTAATTGGACTAGATTCAAGACAACTATGATAGTAGATAGAGATTTTAGAAAAGTTATTTTTGGGAGTAATTCTCTCTAAATCGTTTCAGATTTTTGGCTAGCTCATGTCACTGGAAAAGGTTTTGCCTGTATTCGCTGTACTGTTATTGGGATGACTCCCTTTATAGTCTTTTTCCTTTGAATTCCTTTTTTTTTATTTGATCTAATCTATTGTATAGATTAGTTCTTTGGCATGACCCACAGCTTTTCTTTGGGTCATGCTAGGGAGTCCACATTATTAGACGACCTTATAAACCATCTCCCTAATAGAGATGGAGTTTACCAATATAATGGGGTCTACCTCTATTAGAGAGGTGGTTTACCAAGTGGTTTATAAAATGTGGTCTGCCTAGCATTTTTTTTATTTTTTTGTTTTTGTGGATTTATCCATTTGACTAGTGTCCATGCAAGCAAGTTTTCTTATGATTTATCCAACCTGGGTATCAATCTTCATCATTTAAGATCTAAATTTTGTAATTTAAGAATTTTATGTAATTTTCAATTCCCTCATTTTAAGTTATTTTTTGAATAAGGATCAAAATGCAAACTGGGTGCGAACTCAAAAATTATTTTTTTTTAGTACAAGTTATAGTCTAAACCACATGAAAAATGATTTCTTTCACACACACAACTAATGCTATGGGAGTTCAAACACGAGACATCTAGTTTACAAACCAAGCCATTTTTCTTACTGTGACCCTGTTGGCAACTATTGCTCCTAAAAAATCCTGTCTTTTTAAAAGTAAAATTTTTGGAAAAAACACCCAAAAAATGTTTTCCGGATAAAAACGAAGAATAAGCACCAAATTTTTTTTTTAAAAAAAAAAAAAACCATGAATAGGCGATTTCGTTTTTGGTCAATATGAATAGGCGATCTGGTCGTTCTCTTTGTGCAGTGAAAAAGAAGAGGATCAGTTCAATCGCACTCTGTTAATCCTAACGGTCAATCGAGAGTATGTCTTCAGTGGAAGAAGGGTCTTTAGCTCCAAAGCGTAGATTATCGTGTTCCACCTGCTTTGACGCTCTCTGGTTTTGCTATTGTAAGCTTCCTCTTTGCCTTCTCTCTCTCGCTCTCGCTTTCTTTTTCCTTTCTGTTGTTAAATATCACATAAGCTGTTCCCATTTCATTTCTGTTGACACAATAGTTTCGCAATTACATGTGGTACGATTCCAGTTTCTTTTTATTCAATTTTAATTTAAAAGTTACATGGGTTTTGGGTAATTGTTCATGAATCTAATGTACAACATGGTAGATTTAAACTCGGATTTTATTGAATTTATGGAGAAGATGTTATTTAATAGTTGCTGAAACGAAAAAACAAAAAAACAACAAAAAGCTTGGTAATTTGTTCATTTTGGTTACTGCCCACTTAAGAAGCTTCAAACTTGACAGTCACTAGCTTCTGAAATCAGTTATTGGTGGGTTTTCTTTTGCAATTAAATTTTCTTGATGATTCTTTGGTAGTTTTCAGTGACTGTTTCTTTTTCATGTTAGACTGCTTTATGCTCAGTTGTTTCTATTTATGTTCATCTTTAAATCTTGTTGATAGCTGCTCGTGATCATTGCACACAGCGATAAAGTTTCACTATAAATGTCAATTATTTTTAATTTTGTTTTCTGGATGTTTCCTACCTCACTCATTCTATTTTTGTGATTGCTTTTAATTGCCTGTTTATTTCTATTTCTTGCTTTTAATTTCATGGACACTCATGTTCTGGCAGCTCCAGTGCATCAGATGCAGCAGTATTATAGACTTGGGGTACTTGATAACTGTTCTGGGAAATGGACTTCTCTTGTTGATTGTTTGAGTTTGAAGACAAAACGGTCATCTGAAGTGCAGGTTTGATTTTTTGTTTGGTTATATATTTCCACCCTTTGTACGGGTTAATGGATTCCTCTTCAATTAATACGTATTGATGATTAGAGCCCTGCACCTGTCAATTCTTTCTTTGGTTTTTAATACTGTCTTTTCCTTGATGATTGTACAAAATGTGCTTGGATATTTCTTTTGGATAATAAGTCACATTGCTTTATTGTTTTTCTCCTAATTTAAGGCCTATGTGGAGAAATTGGTGTCTCCCAACATGAAAAGTACTTGGGACTGATGGTGTGACATCCTACATAGAAGATCCCATTTACTGCCACAACAAATTACAAAATGGAGTAGCAGAACATAAATAGAAGTATATTATTGAAACTGATGTCAGATTATTGCCTAAATCATCTTTACACATTCTGTTCTGGCTTCATTTGTATGCCACTGCAGTATTTTTAATCAATCATCTGCCTAGCAGATCAGTGCTGCTAAAATCTTCATGCAAGAATTCTTTATCATTCCAGATTGTAGTTTTCAAGGATTTTTGGATGTGCTTGCTGTCCTCATATCAAACATTACAATCAGCATAAATTACAATGTAAAGCTAAACAATGTGTACTTCTAGCATACACATTGGATTGCGAAGGATTTATTTGTCTAAATGATGGGTGTGGCATTATGGCGGACTAGATGATAGAAATTTTTTAACTCGGAAAGATCAGAAATTTTATGGTTGATTTAAGTTTAGAGAAATTCGAGAAATAGAGAATAATAGGGAGGAGAAGAGAGAAGGAAGAAAAGGAGAAGATATCAAGGCACCAAGCCTTCAACGTGAGATAATTTTCATTCATCCAAATCGAATTTTCTTTGGAAGAAATAGCTTTAGTATAGGCTTCATGAAAAAGTTGGTTATGCTACGAGGAGACATTCAATCCAAGAGAGTAAATCAAGAACTAGGTTTCTAGTTCACTGTTTCATTTTCTCACCAAACCAATTGAAATTTACCCTCAGTTTGTTCAGAACGGAAGGATTTGGGTGTTGTGTTCATTTCCAGTACTATTGTTTAGGGAAGGAAATGTGAATTGGGTAATTCAAGCTGGTTATAATTCTGTTTATTGAAAGGCATAAGCTGTTTGGTTGTAGGGGAGGTGGTGCTATACGTTAGATTTTGGTCATTCAGCGTCTTCTGAATTTAGGGATGCATCTTCTTTGGCTATCTTCACTGACTGAAAGAAGCTGTTCTTTGATACTTAATACCAAGTTTAGTGTTGAGGCCCTGGTTTTGGAAGAATTGTATGGTTTTGTAGTCTAGCTTTCATTGTTGTAATTGGTCTGCGTAGTTCGCACTGTTGATTGATTGACTTTCCTTTCCAATAAGAAGGAAAATACATTTCGAGCACGGATCAACTAGTTGATATGTTCACCAAGCCTATGTTCACCAAGCCTATGTCCTCTACTAATTTATTTTACATTGAAGCAAACTGATGGCGACTCTCCTCCATCTGTTTGAGGATGCACATAAAGTTAGCAGCTTGACGTTGCTCTATAGCAGTAATAGCTGCTTCAGCTGATTGCTGTTAATGTAGAATATGCAAAGCCTTTAAACCGTCAGCTAGTTCCATGGATCTGTTAGTTTCGGTTGAGTGAGTTAGATAATTTTTATGTGGGCTTGCTATAACTATAAAGAACACAAGTTTACGAGCTGTAATTTTAAGCCTCTGTAGTGTCATAATTCATTATGGAACTCAGAAATCGAAAGTCTCATTTTACTTTCAGTTTCATCTTGTCTGTTTTTTGCCTCAATTTTCTCAAGTTCTTGACACACCGGTTCTATAGTTGCTAAACAGACTTGACAAAAGGGATTAGTTGCTATACTGGCTTATTCCTAACACACACCCACATAATATTAATATTACTACATATCTGTACATATTATTTAAATGTTTGGCATATACGTAAAAATTATTGGAAGAGCCACCCTTCTATTTGTTCCTTATGAATTCTGATGTATTCGAGTGTTGGAAGTGTTTTGTTGTTGGACTTTGATCATTCTTGTCACATGTTCTTTCAATTGGTGCTTACAAGCGTGCAAGGAACTGTGGCTTCTTATATTGGGTTGGTGCCTAGAAAGAGTAGATCCATTTCACTCTTTCCCCCTTGTGGTGATGGCAGATTCATGTATAAGATGGCAATGTAGGAAAAGCCTTCCTTTCAGTTTGTGCTTTATAATACACCTGAGTCTGACCTAAAGCTAATACTCGCCATGTTATGATTCGGTTTTCAATAAGTTGTCTTTTTTCTTTTTCCTTTTCCACTTTCCTTTCCCTAAGAGCTTCTTTTTTTGGTGATTGTCAATAACTACTTGTGACAAAATTAACAGCTATGTGGCACTTAGGAATATGGCTTGAATTCAGTTTGGCTTGTGATATACATGATTCTTCAAGGTAATAACAAACTAGACTTTCTTAATACAGGAAATTTTGGAAACCCGGGAAAAAGCGAAGTCTCACATCTGGACTTTTCGGACTCCCGAAGAAGCATCAGTTCACTGGAAAGAACAATTTGGACATTTAGATGAAATGGAATGATGGAGATTAAGTTCAGCATCCTTCTGTGCTCCTCCTTTGAAATTTTGCCCCGCATCTGGTGAACCCAAAGAATAGACTTTGATTTATAGTGGTAGTGAACCCACTTGATTTAAAATAGGGACAGAGAGAGTAAGAGAGTGAGATCTGCAATACATTATTCTTTGCTTGTTAATTTTGTTTTTCTTTATATAGAAATTTAAGTGGAATGGGGTTCTAAAATGACTACTATTATTATTTTCTTTTTATGCTGTGGCATAAGGGGCCATGTCTTTAATTTCAAAGTGAAGTTCACAGCAGTCTGGAAGGAAGATCAACTGAAAATTGTAACCGCAATCACTGCAATTTATCTTTCTGATCTGAAGGGTCTTTATTTGTGGTCGATGATCTGAAATGTTGATTTGAATACAAGTGATAATCTGAACTAAAAGGATGAGAGTTTCTCACACGAGTACAAGAGTGTCATGGGAGTTCGAACCTGAAGGATTGATTTGATATATGAAAAATGCTAGGCTGGCCACATTTTTATACCACATTGTGTACCATCTTTATGTACACAATGTGGTATAAAAATGTGGTTAGCCTAGCATTACCTTCTCCTAAAAGCCACTCGACAAAAACAATTCTTGAGTAATATACATCAAGGGTAATGCCATCCCCCACACCACACCTATATTCGTTATTTTCACGAGACATGGTACTATATATATTTTGACAAAAAAATTGTTGGAAAAAAATAATATTTAAAATTGGAAGAAAATTATTAGGGCTTTTGTACATATCTTTCTCACGAGACATGGAACAGATGAGAGCCTGCTTGTGTTGAATAAAAAAAGTGGACTTAAAACCTCATGCTTTTTTTGGTTATATTGGAGGAAAGAAATTCCACTGTGATTCGATCTTAAGTGCCATTAGGGGTGGGCGCGGTCCGGTTCTCACCTCAAACCGGAACCGAAACAGGTATTATTTAACCGGTCCGGTTCGGTCCGGTTTAGGCAAAAAAAATTTCGAAAACCGGCCGGTTCGGTTCTAACCGGTTCCGGTCCGGTTCTGACCGATTCCGGTTTTGAACCGGATTATTAATTTATTATTTTTTTAATTTTTTTTTTAAAAAAATTATAATAAATAACTTATTTTTTTAGCTTAAAAATGAACAAATAATCCAATTCATACATTTAGAAATTTTTTGAAGTTGAATTTGGAAAATTAGTGATTATAGAAGTTAAAAAATGGCATTAGATTTTAAAATTTTGTAAAAATATAAATATAAAATATATGACCGGTCCGGTTCGGTCCGGTCCGGTGCGGAGAGATGTAAAACCAGAATCGGAACCGGTTGGAACCGGTTCGATCCGGTTCTGGTCCGGTTTGTTGACTTTTTTGGTCAACCGATTTTTTTTCCGGTTTTTTTTCACCGGTTCGGTTCGGTGTTCCGGTTTTCCGGTCCTGATGCCCACCCCTAAGTGCCATGGGGAGGGGGAATCCACCACCACTGTGGTGGGAACCCATTGGCTAAAGCCCCCTACCTTAACCTTCAAGTTTTAAGCACTAAACCACTAAGGTAAAAATGCTTCTAATGTTATTAATGCACAATGAATGTATTTAATAATTTTCCATCCAATTGTATTCAATATATCTATATATATAAATTTATAAAATAAATGGCAGATAATAGTGAAACATTCAAAATGTTAGAAAATATCATTGGTTAATACAAACATTAAGGATTGAAATTATTAATTAAATGAGGATAATATGGTCAATTCACACATTTCATATTTTAAAAAAAGAAAATTAAAAGAAAAATCAGATAATGGATCATATTTTTGTGGAACACAACTGTCCATTATCTTTTTTAATTCTAAAATAAATTTTAATTTTTTTTAAAAAAGCCTCTCGCAGGCGCCGAAGCGCATGCGAAGAGGCTAGTATATATATTAAGGTTTGAAACCCTACCACATTTCTTCCCTTGCACCATCTCTCTTCCAATTCTTGCTCTCACCTGTTTTTTTTTCTTCCATCGGTTTTTGACTCTTCTCTTCTTCTTCTCCTTTTTGCATCTGTCTTACACCAACTTCTCTATCTCGATCTAGAGATCCAGACCAAGCCTCCTCGCTCGTCGCCTAGCCTTCTTCTCCCTAAAAACTGAAACCGAAAATTCCAGCTCGGTGGTTCTGTGTTTGATCCAGGAGGATCTACCAACAAAAATAAACATAATATAATATAATTATAATTTATTATATTATATTATATTATTAAGTTATTTAAAACCATAAAAACTAATGGTTTATAACGAATTGTTATAAACCATAAAAAGTTAATGGTTCAAATTAAGTAAGATTTTAGGCCATTCATTCTTTATGGCTTAAAATAATTTACTATTTTAGTTTAGTTAATTTTAGCAATTGAACCTTGTATAAATATGTAAGTTATTCATTGAAATAGGGCAAGCAATTCAAAAAGGCAGAACTCAAAGCAGTTCCTTAGCTTCTTCCTTTTGTTTCTCTAATTGTCTTAAAATTCCTTTCGTTCCCTTATTCCTATAAACTAGGAATTCATAGTTCTATCGATTAGAAGTTTTGGATCAGTGTTGGCACCAAAACTTCCTCCGTCCAAGCTATCGGTTCGATAGCCGCTTGGCTATACTCTGTTTTTTTATTTTTTATTTTGAAAAATAATATAGTAGCGCGGCTATACTTCCAGGGCTTTAAAAAAAACTATTATTGCCGAGCGGCTATACTCAGTTTTATTTAATTTAAAAAAACAGTCTAGCTGCCTGCTATACGCATTTAATTTTTTTTTTCTCAAAATAGTCTAGCTGCGCGGCTATACTGTTTTTGGCACGTGAGCAGAGTGGCTAGGCCGGTCCCTTTTTTTAATTTATAAATCGTATAGCCTGTACTCGGGTTTCAATATATATATATATATATATTTTTGTAAAAACTCGGCTATACTGTTCTGGGCTCCTAATTGCTAGGCGTGACCTTTTTTTTTTTTTTTTTTCCTTAAAATAGTATAGCCGGTTTTTTAAAAAATAGAATAGCCAGTCGGCTATACGCTGGTTTTTAATTATTTTTTAAACAGTATGGCCGTGCGGCTATACTACAGTTTTTGAAAAAAAAATAGTATAGCTTATGGGTATACTGTTTTTGACAAGTGGGCTGCAGCGGGTCCTTTATTTTTTATTTTTATTTATAAATCATATAGCCGCGCGGCTATATTGTTTTTTAATTTTCGTATAAAAAATCGTATAGCCGCACAACTATACATTTCTGACATGTGGGCTCCTAATCACTAGGCGGGCGCCTAAGCACTAGGCGGGTAATCGTTTTTTTAAACAAATAGTAGAGTCGAGCGGCTATACTCTATTTTTTTTTAATTTTTTAAAAATACTATAGCCGCTCGACTATTATCTTTTTGATACATGGGCACCTAGGTGCTAGGTGGGTTCCTTTTTAGAAAAAAACAGTATATCCGCCTTGTTATACTCCTTTTTTTTAATTTTTTTTAAAAAATAGTATAGCCGGTTTCTTGAAAAAAAAAAAAAAAAATCTCGCCGCGCGGCTATACAATTTTTGACAAATGGGCTCCTAATAGCTAGGTGGTCCTTTTTTTAAAAAAAGTATAGCCGCCCGGCTGTACTCGGGTTTTTCTAATTTTTAGAAAAAAATATTATAGCCTTCTTTTCTTAGCTGCTCAGCTGATCTCTCCTCTCCTATTTTCTACCTCTTTGCAGCAAATGTCTCCAAAGTTCACCTGGGTTTCTCCTAAAATACATGCATGCATCTTTAATTTTAGTTTTAATTTGAAATCGAGAATTCTAGGATTAACTTAGGAATGATATATAATTTGAGGATTTTATTGAAATTAATTACGACTTTGATTTTAGGAAAGTTGTTGAATTTAATGATTTTGTGGGTTACATTAATTATAGGTTACTTTCAAATTCTGAATCTGCCACTGCTGCTACCCACATGCTTATTCACCACCTACTCCATTTCCCAATTTCGCTGATTTTGGAAAAACAATATCAATCTTATCTTAATAATCTTCAATATTACTGTAATACCCTTAGTTCACTAGTTCTAATATCCACGAACCAAACACTCTTCTACTCCCCAAGAACTCACCTATATCTTTTGCACGAAAAAAAAGAAAAAAGAAAAAAAGAGAAAAGAACTCACCTATATCTCTTCCTCCATCTGTTCTTTATTCTCAAAATCCTCACTATATTTTCTCTCAAGATCGTAAAGCCATTGTACTATTTGACTAGTACCTACACTGAAAGTTCATACGCCTGTTTCATTTATCGTCGATTAAAAGGTATGTTAACATTAAACACTACTTCTAATTTATTTATGATTTTAGATAACATGTTTTGTTTTTCTTTGGTGCTTTATTATTTAGTCATTAACTATAGAGAATTGTTTTTTTGTTTTTATAATGCGACTATAGAAAATTGTTTTGAGATATAGAAGAAATATTATTATGTGGGCTTTTGGATTTGCTTCTTTTTAGGTTTTTCTTTCTGTGCTAGGCCCAATCTATGCTTGGCTGCAAGGAATTGAATAGATCTATGATGTTCGGTTCCTTATAGCCGAACATTGAACCTTTTTTTATATACTGTATTTGGGGTTTCTAGATGTATTCTTAGGTGGGTGGTGTTTTTTCTTTTTATTTTAGGTGCAACAATATTTGGCTTCAAGAACTGAATGGATATGTGCATCCCGACTCCGTACGGTAAAACATTAAGCATACAACAATTTTTCTTAATTTGTGGCTACGCATTCTTAGGTGAGTATTTGATTTTTTTTATTTTTATTTTTTATAAATTACAAATATTTTGCTATCGTTTTTGAGTTAGATCAAATGTAAAATGTCAAATTTGGACTTGATGGCTTAGGTGACAATTTTTAACTTGTTTTTTTTTGTTTTTTTGTTTTTGAGTAGAAGCGATAGTTTAAATTAGAGGAGAGGAGGATTTCTCTCACACACACACAACTATGATGCTATAGGAGTTCGAACTTAAGACATCTAGTCTGCAAGTCAAGGTCCTTTTCCATTGGGTTAGATCCCGTTGACTTTTTTATATATCAAGTGAACTTTTTTTTTAACTTCACTTGCAATGTCATATCTCATGCTACCTTACTATATTTTAAAAAGTAAATGAGGCCCATATGATTATTTAAACTTTAAAAGAGAGCAAATAATAATGAGGCTCATGGCTGAAAATTATTAAAACAACATTTGACATCAACCTTTAAGGGATGTCAATTTTGACATTGTTGTTTTTTAATTCTTGTCATTTTATATCCAAATGGCAATTTGTCATCTATTTAATAGATGCTTTTAGGCGCAACATATATTTAGATGCAAGGGTCGACTACGTTTGGCTCTTTGTAGCCGAACATTAAACCTTTGTTTTGAAGTTCGGTTCTTAACTTCGAAAATAATGGGTTATTCCTTCTACTCTCAGTCAATAGGTAGCCTTTTTTTTTTTTCTTTAATGATGCAATCATCCATGCATGTCAATAACGATGCGTAATATAATGTTTTCTAATGAACTAAGGGATCATTTGGTGTCTAGGGTTAGTTGGATTGGATAATTCACTAGATTTAAGACATGTTGAATGAAGAATTGAAGAAATGTTTTCTAAGTTGAAGGTATAAGATGAATCACTCGTGAAGAAGATTTATCTCATCTAATCTCTTATACAATGGTAAGATATCAACATCTTATAACTTATTCCTTTTAATTCCCTGAAAATGAAAAATGATTCAATATACTTTAAATTTAGTGAGTTATCCAATTCAATTCATTCCTACGCATTACACCCATGGAACACCAAGCACAAAAAGATGTACTACACCTAGGGCACTCGACTTTTTAATGTTTGGTATAGGCAATCTCCATTTTCTTTTCGTTTTGTTTTGCACACCTTCCTGACTTCTTCCTGTTGTCCAAGCTGGGGGAGAGGCTTGGTGGATTCATGTACTGCGACCCTTTTGGACAATGAAGATCACCCATTTTCTCCAATAATTGAAGCACTGTTGTTTTATTTATTGTTATTACGTGTTCGCACTCGTTGGTTTTACTTTTATTTTGGTCGAGCCTTGCATAAAAAAATTGCAACACAAAAGTGAGGCTAGGTACCTCATCGGCCTAAGATGCATCATAGGCCTTTTACAGCCCTGAAGCATAGCAGTTTCCTGCCTTAGCCCCTCGGGGGTTCTTCTCTATTCCTGAAAGCATAGCCTTTTACAACCCTTCCGTTTCGTTAACGTTAGCACATTAATGTTCTCCACACCAATCACAGCTTGCCAACTGGCCCACATCCCAAGCACCCCCACACCAATTCCCTTGTTTTTCTCAACAATGTTGCCTTCTCAACTAGTGACTTAGTTAACTCGTAACCCCAAACCCTCCTACAACTAACAATGATAGCTCGACGCCCACTTTACTCAGAAGGAAAACCACCAATGTTGCAAGCTAACTCTACTCCCCACCTAAGAAGCAACTCTTAATTAAGGATTTTATTTAATTTTTTTAGAAGAAAAGATATTAAAAAAAGATGTTCCATTAAAAAACTATGAAACAATACATAGTGGGAACCAATATGTTAACGACAGTCTCGTTAAAACCTTCTCGGGAGGAGAAATCCGGGGTAGGAAAGAGTACCCCCCATATTTTCGACTAACATGTTGACGAGTCCTTACTTAGTTAGGATTTTAGTTCCTTATTTCATTAAAATTTTGGTTACTTACCAATTATGATTTAGTCCTATTGTAATAGAGATTAACTTCATACTGTTATTTAGATATATTTTCTCTTTTATTTAGGGTTAACACATCTTTGTACTTGTATAAATACCGCCATATTGAAGAAGAATAATAATATGAGCAAATAAGAGCATATCTGAATATTTGCCATACTTTGTTTGACATGGTATAAGAGCCTAGGTTTTCTTGTGACCCGTGCTTGCTTTTTCCTTGAAATTTATGTACTCTCCTCCCCTCCTCTTC
Organism: Prunus persica; assembly: GCF_000346465.2. Classification (NCBI taxonomy): domain Eukaryota; kingdom Viridiplantae; phylum Streptophyta; class Magnoliopsida; order Rosales; family Rosaceae; genus Prunus; species Prunus persica. The sequence goes on from NC_034014.1 coordinate 8,629,287, forward strand.
AAGGAGGGAGGGGGAGTGAAAATGATATGTTTATTGACGTATTCCCATGAAGATGTTGCTTATTTCTTGACTTCGATGACCCATTCTCTTCAGGGGGAGAGGGAGAGTGAAGAGAATGTGTGTCTGCGTGAATTAGCTAAAGTTGATATGGAAGAACTGTCGTTGTTGATGTTGTCTTTGCTTGCTTCGCTTTTCGTTGCTGTGGTCATTGCCTTGCCTTGCCTTGATTTGCCCGTTTTTTGTTGCTATTGCCGTTGCCTCTACTATCGCCGTTGATGTTATCGTTGTCGTTGATGTTGCCTTTGTTTGCTTCGCTTTCCGTTGCTATGGTCATTGCCGATGATGTTGCTGTATTTTGATCCGTCTCTACCCTAACCCTAAACACTACCTATTTCCGTTGCACTATACACTTAACCTATAATCCTAGCCCGCCACCACTGTCTACCTTGCTACTGTCGCCGTCACCTACCATGCTACTGTCGCCGTCACCTACCTTGCTACTATCGCCGTCACCTACCCAGTGCGATACCTTATTAAGAAAAGACCCGGTTCGGAGCACACGAAATTCGTCATGCACGCTCACACGAGTCATGATCCAAGTGCCATGCCAAATAAGTATGCAATATGCCACGCTAAGAGTTGAAATAAGCACTGGCTCTACGAGCCCAAGCTAATTATCCCGTCAAGCGTCATATCCCTCTTCAAAGCGATATAATTCAAGCACGCCAATAGACATGCCATGCCAAGCAGAAAACCTTTATTTTGCACCTCGCCACGCTACAAGCTTAAGTAGGCCCAAGTCACGCAAATGCCCGGAGCTTGCTGAGTGGGTTGTGGTATGAATGGTAATGAGCTTTCATGAGGCCCATTGATGAGCCGATAAATGGAAGTTTTAGGATGCTTGGGAGCCCTGAAACTTAAGCCCATTTCTTGAGCCCAAATATATGGGTAAGCATAAAGGAGAGGAAAAAAACCTAATACTCTAGAAAAAATAGCCCAATACTTTAGGAAATTAGCCCATTCTCTTAATAGGTTAACCCATCACCTTAGAAAGGCCTAAGCAACCAAGGAAAATATCTGCAGCCTCCAACACTTAGCTGGAAACAAGGGCCACGATAATAGCCAAAAAATGTTCATGTATGTAAACTGCTAAGAGGCTCCAGTACATGGGCAAAACAAACATTAAGGTAGAACACTCAAATAACTAGGGGGTATTAGAGCGCCCAGGTTGCTAGAAGAAGAGGCACCTTTCAAACCAACGCCCTTACTCATTTCTTTCTCCCACCAGCTCTTGCCATAGAAGAAGGAAGGAAAGAAGATGAGAAGATAGCCAAAAATGGGAGTTCATTACTGAAGCAGTTGCGGGAAAGCCTTAGAGCTCCCAAAAATCTTGTCTTTGTATGTTTGGACAGAGGAAGATTTCACAAAATGGGATGAGTCAAAGGGAGAGAAGAGAAATGAAAGGGGAGACTTGGCAAAATTGGAGAGAAACCATTAGGGTTTCTTGGAAAGGAGGAGCTTCCAGTGGCTATAAAAAGGGTCATCTCCTACCCATCAAACGACCACACCCACTATTTCACCACTAGCTACACACACAGATCCAAAGAGCAAGCTTCATCTTCTATCCCTGAAACCTCAGCAATTTTGAGCCCCATTCCTCCAGCTCCTCCCATTTTCTCTTATGGTAAATCGTTCCAGAGCTTGACAAAGCTTTCGTCAAGCTGCCGGAAACTAGTCAACACACCCATTGTTATTCCCCCATCTCTCTCTCTCTCTCTCTCTCTCTTCAACGAACCCTCTTAGAATCCCTTCCTCCTTGTCTTAAAAACCCTGTTTCTCATAAGAACTCACATCCCTATCTCTTTTTAATGCTAAACTCATGACTGCTTTGCTTCCATGCCACAAGCTTCTCATGCAAGCTAATAATCTATCTGTAAGCGGCTATTGTTTTTGTTGGAGCACCTAAGGCTTCACTACCTTTTTGAAGTATTCTTGGGGTCTGATTCTTGAACTTAGACACATGGGGTAATTTTACCGATTTTCTCCTTACGGTAGCCTAGCCCATTTGTAGCCGCCAGAACAAAAAAGCCCCTACACCAAGGAAGCGAGAACCATATTCGAGCTCAACATTATCACATCGAACCTTCACCACCTTTATTTGCATTCCCACTCACAAAGGCACGAGTTGATTAAGAATCCCGAGACACGATATGGTTGGCTCACCTCGGTCTGGGCTCACAAGGTCACCTTACCCTTGGCAATGTGTCATGAGGAGTTGGAAGTTTCGTCAAGTGTCGTTGATTGGTCCTTATCCAAACAAAACATACCCAAAGTAGCAGAGTCACTTTTCTCTAAAATTGCCACACAAACTCCCTACTCTCCACTTGTCAAATGCTTATTGGACCTCACCTAGGACAATATGGGAATTATGGCGGTATGGGGGAGCCGCCGCATTGGTAATTTTATGGAGATCCTCCTAGTTGCACATGTCAGTTGTTGGTTGGAACCCAGTATGGATTAGATTTCTGGCTATCTCCACTTGGCAAGAAAGTTGTTATGTATCCCCAAGTGGACAAGACCTAACATGGCAACACGTATAAAAAGGCTATGGAAAATAAAGGAAGGTACTTACCCACATTGCTCAAGGAGGGAAAGGTGAAGTGCCATATATGTATTGGCACTCGACTCCCAAGTAAGAGGCATGTTGGGCAACATATATATCATAACCTTGAGCCCAGGAACAAAACCGTAAGGGCCCATACCCAACGCGGACAATATCTTGCTAGTTAAGTTGGATCATAACATAATGGTATCAGAGCAAGACCTCAATCGAAAGTGTGCCAGCGAGAACGCTGAGCCCTAAGGGAGGTGGATTGTAAGACCTTTGAGCCCTGAAGGATGCAAGGCAAGAAAGGGCAAGATCGCCATTTGGGCAAGATAGCATAAACTTTAGCTTAGGAATAAAACGTGAGGGTCTAGGCCCAAAGCGAACAATATTTTGCTAGTGAAGGAGGGTCGTGACAGCTTATGTTTTACCTTTTCTCTTCTCCTCCTTCAACTCTTCCTCTGTTTTAAGCGAAGAAAAAATAATTCCTCCCATTCATTCTCCCTTGAAAATTCAGTACATAACCCTAGAGGAGCTAGTGTTGATATTGTGTGGTTATGGTAACAATCTCGGGCCCATCATCTAGTCATGGGACTAGAGTTCTCCTCCATTATAGTAAAAAACTAAACACTCTTATGGCATCTTTACAAACCAAACTATATTATTCAAACTATTATTTGTTCATATGCACACACAACCTATCTCCTTATCATCTTGATAACTTTCCTTGTTGATTCTTTGTCTGCAGAACATATTGAACTTATCGAAGAGCAAAACAACATGGTCTCTTTTCCTCAGACTCCACAGATTGACGACGAGCCCCCTAAAGACATGGACTATTTTCCGCAGACTCCTCAGACTTCACAGATTGAAAGCGAGTCCAGAAGCAACTTAGACTCCAATGAAGAAGAAGAGATTAGTGTGAAGAGAAAAATGGGAACACCAATGACATATGGTATTGATGATATAGTTGGTGTTGATGCAAATATGATGGCTTAATATCTATTTAGTTGGTTACTTTTATAAGTTTAATAATTATCATATATATAGAGTTACTTTGTTGCATGATCTTCAAAAGAAATCCCATTTTGTGTAAGTCTTAGATATCCCATTCCTTTAGTTTGTTATATGTCTATAGGAACTCAACAGAATTCTTAGATACCTTAATGATCAGTATGAAGAGTAATCTTCAAGGGCAGAAGACCAAAGAGTACTTTTAATTTATGCAAGCAGATAGATTAACACACTTCTTTTTTAACATATCTACAACTTCTTTTTGTGAAGGTGAGCTAGACCATTATGCACTGACTGTTCAAACTGGTGAGGTAATGTTAGATCTGTGAGAGGACTCAAGGTCATTTTGATTTTACTTAGTCTTAATCGTTTTGTTCTTAATTCTATCTGTCACAGTTGAAATTTTTTTTTTTTTTTTTTTACAGGATGTTGTCAGTGTGATGTTTTCATTATCTTAAAGGACTTCTCGATCACTTTGGATTCTTAGTGCTACCGGTGCTGTTTTAGATGTTGTTCTACGCAAACCTGGTTCTTCTGGTAGTCTTTTGAATTTTCAGGCATGATTTTCTAAGAACTGAAATCTTTTCAGCAATTCCCTTCCTTTAATTTGTTTCTTTCACTGGTCATGGGTTGCAAGATTTTTTCAGGGATAACAATTTGCGACATAATTCGAATTCAAAACAAAGTTAGTGGATTAAGGCTGACCATTCTCTTGAGAAAATGATGGCTATCAATTTTTTAACATTAAATCTTTGGGCTTTGCTTGATGGTTTATGTATGTGTATTTTGGAGTCTTCAGTTGAGGGGTTCTTTATTTGAGGGACAACCTTGTAGGGCTCACTCCACGTTATATTTCAATGTTCGGAACCATTTATTTTTTAGGTATTCATTCAAAGATCATTTTTGTAAAAAATCACTTGAATCTGAATTCATTGGACCACTCAATTAAATCATTCTTATTTTTTTGTTTTCTTAAAGCACCTTGTTTATCAATTTTGTTGGGCAGAACTAGATGTCTTAACGGTTTTCGATTTGTCTAAGTTTTTGCAAGGATGATCTATGAGTGAAGACTTGAAAAATAGACAGTTTGGATCGTTGAAATAAAATTCATAGTGGGCCTCAAAGAAAGAGTGTCCCTCAAATAATCTCTAAATAAAAAAGAGGACTGTATATGTATAATATATATTTTCAAATAAAATTTACTACTTTGCGGTGATATATTCAGGGGCGGAACTATTCATAGGCCTGAGATGGCCTGGGCCCCCCCATCATCTTCTAAACTCTTTGAATGTATAAAGAGTATAGCATAGATTGCACAAAAAATCCTATAGTTTTAAAGCTTGTGGCCCCCCCAAATATTAAACTCTACCTCCGCCACTGGATATATTAGCTTTTAATACTAAGGGGTAACACTTCCCCTTACTTTCTTCCTTCATGCAGGGTAGCTATCAACTTATTTCTCTATCTGGATCATTTGAATATGGTGCAAACAATAATGTAGATGGAGAAAATAGTAGGTTAAACATTACTCTGTCTCATCATGATGGGAAGGTTTTTGGTGGTTTGTTTACCGGTTCATTGATTGCTGCTGAGCCTGTTTATGTAAGTCTCTTTTTTTTGGTGATTGTGGACTGGAAAAATAGAATTTCTATGGTAGACAACGTTCTGTCACGTTGTTAGCAGACCTTTTTTAATTATTATCAATATCATTTAGAGTTCTTGTCATTTATCAGATCATTGCTGCTAGTTTGAAGCAAGGTATTACCAGCAAGACACCAGCCAGGAATTGGAAAAAGAGGCGATTAGCTAATTACACTTATTATTATAAGTCTTCTAGCTCGACAGATAGACTTAAAAGTAGCTTTCTCTCTCTCTCTCTCTCTCTCTCTCTCTCTCTCTCTCTCTCTCTCTCACGCACGCAAGCGCACGCACACACAAATTCAAAGACGGGGAGGAGAGTAGCCTGATATGCATGCTGAGTTTCTGAAAATGGAAGATGTTTGTTATTTAGTTTGCAAGGCCACAATGCAAGATTTCTACAAGACTGATATCTTTATGTTTTTTTTTTTTTTATTGAGGATCTTGGACATGTTAATTTTGTAGTTTTTTATGGTGTAACTTATTATTCTAGATGTTGCGCTTTAATTTTAATTAAGTTGTGATAGGGCTCGTTGGGACTGCTTCTTTAGGAAGTACTTCTGCTCATAAGCACCTATAACAAAAGCACTTTATTATAAAAGAATTTGAGATGTAAGTTTATGTTTAGGAATTTGGTAAAATAGTAGCCTTACAGCTACTTCTTAGTGTTAACATAACACTAGCAGTAATGCTTACTTTGTAAGTATTAATGCTAGGGATAGTAACAGGCCCCCCACCACCCCCCCAACAAGGGCTCGCTTCTGCTCTGATTCACCTCTCCTTAAGGTATGGGAGGTCCCGATAAATGAATTTGGTATGGGTTTAAAGTTGACCTAGGATTAGCCACTCTGATGCCATGTTAAGAATTGTATGGTTTGAATATCTAGATGATTTTATTCTTCTCTATAAGGAGGTATACATAAGGGTTTACATGTGTGCTTTACTAGTAAATAAGAAATATCTCCTAATTATATAAGGATATGTCAATTACACTGAATAGGATATAAACCACCTAATTAACTTAGGAAATAAAATCTCATTGATTTGCTAGGTGAACTCACGTGAACAATTTCCTCCGAGCCGCTCCACCTTCAATTGGGCTAGGATTTTCACTTGAACCACTTCCTTGATCATAGATATCCTCCAATCAAATTAGACTCTGATATCACTTGTTGTACAATGGACCAAGGTAAGCTCGATAGAAGCCATAAATGTGAATGGGTATAATCCTACATTGAAAAACGTAAAACAATCTAGAATAAATTTTTTCGTGGTTCATTATTAATAGCATTGAGGCCTTTTGAGATAAAATCTCACACTTATATCTGTCTATTAGGCCGATCCACTACTAAAGATGACCTATCATCGATATTGTCCCAACTTAACTATCCAGATCCAACAAAAGATGGGTCAGGCCTAATGGACTCATCCAAGTGTGGGATTTATCTCAAAAGACCTCAGTTATATTTGAGCCTTTTATATTCTAGATTTTGCACGGAATTTTCCAATGCAGGATTATGCTCAACCAATTTCATGACTTGTATTAAACCACACAACCCCAACAATATATGGGTCTAGTCAAATAATTGTCAACTCTCTCTTCTTAACTTTGTGTTGGGTTTGACTTCTTGAATAGTATCATTGTGTAGTTTGCAAAATTTCCATCTCTATTTAGATGAGATGTATGATACAATTAAACTAGTATAGAACAACAATAATACTACTCGTATCACACTTATTGACATATCAGTTAACTTATATTGAAGAAGGAAACTATGTGGTTGACCTGATTCATTTAAGAAAAAGATAAAGATGATGATTTCAGAGTCCAACTTGTCTTTTCTTTTCTTTTTTAGTGTCCGTTTGGTATTACTTATTTAGAGTGATAAGTGATTTTAAATTTTTTTTGAGAAACCTAACCCGTTTGGTAAACTATGAGAAAATCATTTATTGTTAAAAATTGATGTGAAAGAAAGCTATAAGGGAAAGCAGCTAACGAGGTGATTTTATTTTTTGATTATGCAGGAATCAATTTCAAAGAGGCATTAGATTTAATGAAATTTACAAACTTCCGAAAATACCCCAATCTATTTCACGCAATCTCTTCTCTTTATGCATTGTCTCCTTCGCATCCTTTTGCTTCTTCACGCCATCTCTTTCACAGAGTTTTCCTTATCTTGAATATCTCTTATATTCTTCATATTATTTTTTCTTGTTGAATCAATTGAAGCACACTCATGAGAAGCCACAAGACTTAGGTACGATGCATATTATGTGTATTTCTTTTCAATTTCATTCTTCCCTCTTTCTCTTTAATTTTTAGGGTTTTAATTTTAAATTTCATTCTTCACTATCTCTTTAATTTTTAGGGTTTTAACTTCAATAGTTGTTGCTGTTGGTGTTTTTTTTTCTTTTCCGAACCTGTTTTTCTTTCTTTGTTTCTTTGAAAGAATATTTATTTTTAATGGAAACATTAGTTTAGAGCATTTGGATACAAATATTTAATTTTCAACATAATACTTTATTTATTTTATAATTACAATAATTTTTAGGGTGTGATGGAAACATATTTAATACTATATATATATATATATATAGTGAAAGTGTTTTCCCCTTTATCAAACACTTTAATAGAAAAGTCATTTCAACATAATGCTCTTTTAGTTATTATACACAACTCACAACACTTTCACAAAAAAATTTACCAAACATTTAGAAACTGATTATTGTACCAACAAGACTTTTAACAAACAATTTACCAATCGCCAAATTGTTTTTTCTCACAGCTGATTTTTCTCACATCAAATTTGACGGCGATTATTTTCAAAGCACATAATTTGATTTCCTCTTGCTGTTAGAGCATCTACAATCATGCTCGCTAGTTTTTTACTAAAAATTTAGCCAAAACCCCACAAAAGCTATTTTAGGAGCTCTCTATAAAATTTGAACTTCAATCATACTCCATAATTTAGGGAGTTATAAATACTAAAATTATGTTTTAATTCAATAGAAATGGTCCATCTTTATAAATAAAAAATAATTAACATTAATTAAAAGGGTAAGATATTTATAAAAATAAAGCAACATTAAATTATAGGAAGTCACTAGGAGTCCTTTCTCTCTCATCCGATTTAGAAGCTCCTAGATGTCTCCCTATTTTAGGAGGTGGAAAGTGAACATAGTTGGAGTTGTCTAAAGAGGTTGTTTAGGAGCCTATTGCAGATGCTAGTAAAATAACCTATTTCAGTTGTTGGTCAACCATTCAAATGGTTGCAAATGAGGTCCCACCTTCTTACTGAGTTTTTGGCCCCAAATTAATAGTATGCCACATTTTCTTTTGGCTAAAACTTGAAAAAAAAAATATAAGTAAAGTTAAGGCCCGTTTGATAATCCTTAGTTTGCCATAATTTTTTTTAATTTTAAATTAATAGTGGCAATATGGAAAAATGAAATAAAAGGAGAAAGCTTAATTATTATTTTAGTATTAGTTGTGAGGAAGATAATATTCTTAATGAATAAGAATTACGATATTATCACTCACATACCTATTTTTCCACCTACCATGTTTTCCCACCTCCACTAATTTTGAAATAAAAATCAAACTTATCTTCACTATCCCTATTATTTCCAAAATACCCTTAGTTCACTATTTCAAATATCCACCAATCAAACACTCTTCCCACTTCCCAAGAACTCACTAACCAATATATGTTCTTTTGTCTTCTTTCTTCTAACCCAACTATAATTTTTCTCAAGAGTTGAAGTCATTCTACTATTTTGACTAGTACCTCCACCAGAAGTTCATATTCAGTCTCATTTATTCATGATTAGACGGTATGTTAATCTTATACATTATCTTTAATCTCTTTTTATTTATTTATGGATTTAGACCATTTGTTCCATTTTTGATTTAGTTATTTGTTCTTGAGTTATTACCATTAGAGACTAGATTTGGGTTTAGAAGATGTATTCTTATGTGAGTGTTTTGTTTTTTTTGGGTTCCCATTTTGTGTAAGGTCAGATCTATGTTTTCTTGTAAGGAATTGAACAAATCATATGATATCCGGCTTCTTCTAACCAAACATGAAACATTCTTTTAAATTTATTTGTGGTTTCTAGATGTATTCTTAGGTAGGTGTTTGCTTTTCTTTTGTTTTAGTTTGTCATTTTTGTGTCATGGTCAAGCTTCAAAGACTTGACCGGATCTACAAAGTTGGCTCCTTATAGCCGAACTTAAACTAGGTTCGGTTGTTCGGTTTCAAGTGGGATGTTTGGCTTTAAAGAGCTAAACAAAGATGTTTTGTTCTACTCTTTAGAGCCAAACACAAGGTAGGTCAATTATGTAGGAAGCCTAATTTTTCTTGAATGGTGCAATAATGCATGTAGGTAAATAACAATGGATGATCTAATGTTTATTAATGAAATAAATGGATATATAATTGAAATAATAATAATGGAAGGATTAAAAAAATTACCAAACATACCATAATTCATCTTATAACATATAAATCAATACGGAATAATAGCAATGGCTAAGAAAAGATGATTGTAACAATGTATTTTGATCATTCGAATGTCATTTCAGATCATAGAATAAGAGAAAGAGAAAATGCAACCTTTTATAACATGTTTACTTACTTGGAATGAGGAAAACCATGAATTGGAAAATTTAGTAATTTGGGTGATAAGAAATGGGTATAGGATCAAATTTTCCCCATTAATCAATTTAATTCTTGGTTTTTCAGGTATTAGATTAGGAATATAAATGTGAAACTCACATAATTTTTTATTTCTTATGTGTTGGTAAACGTAGGGGAAGTCGGGGAATTAGAATAATTACAATACCCAACGGTAGGTGACCACAATCTCTTGGACTCTTGTGGTCCAAGAGATCGGGACTGGTGTTAGTAAATGCAAACAAAGTCAAAGATTAAATTAGAGTGCTGCTATTTCCACCTACTTGTCCTATTTTCCCACCCATTTTATCTTCAAACTTTTAAAGACAAATTTACCCATTTGTGAAATGACTTCTAAGGACAAATTTACACCTTTTGCTTGTCTTGTTTCTCTGCGGATAGAAGTTCAAGAAGAAAAAAGATCCAGGTTGACTCTTTTGTGCCATATCACTTCCTCAAGTCAAAGCGTAATTCCTCTCATCTTACTTTTCTATGTTTCTTTGCTTTACTCTTTGTCTTGTGAACCATTCGAAGAATTTTCTAGGTGGGTTTTCTTTTTTACCCAAAAGAAAAAAAAAACTAAAATTTCTAGGTTGGTTTTGGAGTGTCTAAAATTGGGAGGTGTTTTTTTGTGGGATGCTTGTGGTTCAATTTTAGTAAAAATTTTGGCTTGTTTGCTTGAATTTTTTATTTTATTTTATTTCATTTTGGGGTTAAGGCTACAGAGAGAATTAAGATTTGTGATTTTGGTACTACAAGAATCTGAGCTTGGCAGGGGTGCTGGTTTCTAAAGCTAATTGGAACAAAACTAGGGTTGTTTTAAGATTGGTTTTGGAGTTTTTGGATATCCCTTGAAGCTTTGGAATGGTTTGACTTTGTGGGTATTTAGCAGAAGTGCATATATTTCGTTTGGTGAAATTGTATTTGAGATTAAGGAGTTGGAAAGTTTTATTTTAGCTTTGTTTTGAAGTTCTAGGCATTTGTTTTGAAACTTATGCGAATGGCTTGACTTTGTGGGACATTGGCGAAAGTTCATTGATAAGTTGTGTGTTAGTGTTTTCTTCAAAATGTATTAAAGGGTATTTTAGGAATAATGGTGGGTGAAAAGATAGGATTGCGTTTTTTCAAATTTATATGGTGGGTGGGAAGATAAGGTGGGTGAAGAAATAGGACAAAGAGGTGAAAATAGTAGAACTCTTAAATTAATGAGTAATGCTACATTTACTACATTTTTATCCCACATAAGATGGTATAGAAATGTAGTATATAAATGTGATAAGAGTAGCATTATTCTAAATTAATTCCAATATCAATTTCAAGCACATATACGTGCCATTATTTATATAGATTTTAGCAGCCTTTATCTTCAACCTTATAGTATGTAGTTATGCGTAGATAACGAACTCATCCATTCTTTAATTTGGGAGTTCCCAATTTCCTCTATTACCCTCCAAAGTAGCAGTGCATGCAATGTTGCATAGTGGTAACAAATACCATTAGAGGCTAGCTTGTTTCCCTTTCAATTGGAAATGATTTTCATAGTTTCCTTGTTCAAGTAAGCTTTCCTTAATTTTATTTTTTTGGGTGATATTCTCCACTGTTCTCACACCCAATATGTTAAAGAATATAAGTACCACATTGGAAACTTGATTAAATAAATCACAACTTTTAATAAATGATTCTAATTCTAATAGTACCGATACCTTTTGAGGATAATATCGGTGTTGCTAGTAGAGGACCGCTCCTAGCATCAGAGCGAGTTGAATGACTGGGCTTGAAATATTAGGCCTTTACCCTTACCCCTTACCCAATATTTGGTGTTCACATGTTGGTCTTGAAGGTTTACCCTTACCCCTTACCCAATACGTGGTGTTTACGTGTTGGGCTTGAATGTTTGACTTCGATGTGAACTTGGCTTCATGTGTGGCCCACTATGAGGTGGTCCCACGTGAGGGGGCGTGTTGAAGAATATAAGTACCACATTGAAAACTTGATTAAATAAATCACAACTTATAATAAGTGGTTTCACTCCTAATAGCACTGAGGCCTTTTGTGTTAAAACCCACACCTATTGGGCTTTGTAGATGGTTAAGTTAGGGACAATATCGGTGTTGCTAGTAGAGGGCCACTGGCCCGTCTCTCTAAAATTTATTATGGTATCAGAGCGGGTTGAATGACTGGGCCTGAAATATTGGGCATTTGCCTATACCCCTTATCCACTGGCGCACTCAAGAATTTTTCAGGGGAGGGGCAACATTCAGGGAATTTTGGAAGACAACAAGTTTATGTGCAGTAGAAATCAAATTGAATATTACAAAGTCTTTTTCAAACATTTAATCAAACACATGGTGGGACCAACAGAGGGGCAAATTCCGGCCACCCTAAAGGATTTTCCAGCTAGGTCCTTGTTCATATGTAGGTCCGCTAGTGCCCTTACCCAATATGTGGTGTTCACATGTTGGGTTTGAATGTTTACCCTTACTCCTTACCCAATACGTAATGTTCACATGTTGGGTTTGAATGTTTGACTTCGATGTGGACTTGGCTCCACGTGTGGTCCACTATGTGGTGGTCCTACGTAAGGGGTTGTGTTGAAGAATATAAGTACCACATCGGAAACTTGACTAAATAAAGAGTGCTACTAAACGAACCCTAAAATTAACTAAGTACACCATATAATTTAAGTACACCTTAATATTTAAATCAAAATATAAAATTAACTAAGTGCACCCTATTTAACTACTAAAAATACCCATAATACACCCTAATACACGCTATCACACAACAACAAACCCATTCAAATCTAGTAACAGAATATTCATCAAGGTCAAGTGGCATACTAAATTATTCGGATATCATGGCTGAGAAGCTTTGATTCAAAGGTAGCAAAAAGCACATTGTTTCCTCTCTGATTTATCATTCGCCATTGCCATGTGGTTTTTTAATTGATTAAATGATTTTTATCGGATCTTAAATTGGAATAGACAAAAACAAAGAATAAAAAGTTCAATTTAAGGATGCATGTATCATGATGACCTTGTTGGGATTGGGTATCAGCTAGAAAACCCTAGGAAATCCTATCTTTGTATGATCAATGTGCCAGTGGCTTTTTCTCCTTCAACCACTGAACGGGCCTTCCTCAGTTTTATATTTTTATTTAACTTATATTTGAATTCTCTCTGCATCACTTTCCCAAGTAAGCAGATTCTTCAACTCAAATCCCCAAAGTTTCAATCTTTATTTCCTTAGTTTTCACCCAAATTGAATTCGGTTTTTTCAATTTTCAAATTTTCAATACCCAATTACCAAATTCTTGTTTCAATTCTAGGTATTTGGAGGTTTTTTAATTTGTTTATTGTCAAATAAAAGGAAATAACATAGTTTTTGGAAGTAGGGGTTTTTCGCTTACGTTTGATTATGGTTGAATATGGTGAGTAGGGTGTACATATTAAAATTACATTTGTTTCTCAATTCAATATATCCTTTTTAGTCATTTTATATTAGGATAAATTAGTAATTCAATAAATAGTTTGGTAGTAGGGTGTACTCAGTACATTTTAGGGTTTGTTTAGCAACACTCCTAAATAAATCATAACTTATAATAAGTTGTTCCACTCCTAATAGCACCAAGACATTTGTGATAAAATCCCACACCTATTGGGCTTTGTAGGTGGTTAAGTTGGGGACAATGTTGATTGTAGTGGGTCACTGACTCGTTTCTCTAAAATTTAACACAATAATTGTAACTCTTCAACTCTTGTTACCCTTTCTATCTCTACTAAATCCTGAAGTAACAAATTTTTTACCGACGCCTATCTCCTAACCACCCCTGCACTTGTTCATGAGCATATAACTATAGTTAATTTTTTACTTTATATTTGTGGAATCATGGTTATACTTATAGGTACTCGTCAAGTATTAAGAAAGGTGGTGATGGTAATACACCTTGTGTTAAAATTGTGAGTAAAAATGCTCCTCTTAAAGAAAGGCTTAAGAATCCCGAATGTCAACTTCAGCTAGCCGTTATGGATGAGCCAATTGGTCATTACAAATGGTATAAGGGCAACCTAGTCTATTGCTGATGAGTTCTTAGAACAGCTCCCCACTAACACACGAAAACATTTTTTTAAATGAAAAAAATGACTATGAATACTTACCTTTTCAGTAAGAGAGTCCTCCTAGTGAAAAGTGGAAAGAGGTATAATCCTCCCCTACTCTCATACTTATAAATACTACTCAATTAGTCTGTTATCCCCTTTTTTTAGTGTGTTAGTGACTTCTTTACTTGGTATTTTAGATGTCATGTTGATATTTTAGTTATATTGTTTGAGGTAATATATTTTAAATACTTCAAAAATGAAATTGTACACAAACATTATTTCAAAAAAGAAAAAGAAAACTTGGTGAAGCCATTACTGAAAATCCAAATATAATAATAAAAAACCAAATACACAAACTTCTCTTTACCTTGTACTCCAAATAAAAAATTCAAATATTTTGAAATCTCCATATGGTAGGATAATAATTTTGGTCATGGTAGGATACAATTAATAAAATTTCAAAACATTTCCTCTTCCCATTTTTCTAGCTATAGAAGAGTCTCATCCGGTCCGACCATGGAACAAGTACTGTTAATTTCTGTTTTTTTTCCTTTTCAATTTTTTTTTTTTTTTTTTTTGTAGTTTGAAGATGAAAGAAAAAAAGAATTGATGAAGGAAATCAATTTACAAATTTAAAACAGAATAGAGATTAACTGAGCTAATTTTGTGGGCTCAAATATAATTGTTTTAATTCAAACAAACTTATCTTTTCCGTGCTGTTTTTTTTTTCCCAAATTTAATTTTTCAAATCGATCTCTGAAAAAAAAAGAAAAGAAAAAGGATTTCTAGATTATGTTCTAATGGAATTATTGTTACGGAACCCAACAAGGAAATATCAAGTAATAATTCTATGGTAATTAAATCATATTTTGAAATTTTAAATCACGTTTTCAACATAAGCACTTTTGTTAAAAATAAAACACTGAATTGTTACATATCGAATAATTTTTATATTTTATCTTGGAAATAAAATCTCCTAAATATCACTAAAAATCGGAAGAAATTCCTATACATAAATCGAAAAGATTTTTTTTCCCTTTTCACAACATTAGATATTTAGGAAAAAGAGAGAGTTTATATTTTTTATTTTTTTGGGTGTACAAGAAAGAACTAACCTAAAATGTCTCTGGGCCTATTGTCGCCAGAAGAAAACATATTAAGGGCCTTCCAAAAAAAAAAAAAAAATTCTGCTTTGGAAAGAAAAAATAAAAGGAAAAGCAATAGAGAACAAAGTTTTCCACCATTAAAGAGGCTTACAAAAATTCCAAAAAAAAAAAAAAGAAAAGAAAAAGAAAAAGAAAAGAAGGAACACTCTTCTGGCGCCCTTTACAAACCGACCTCTTGTTCAAACTATTTTTTTTTTCTTCATATACACACAGCCTCTTTCTTCTTCTACTTCTTGGTATAACTTTTCTTCTTCACCCTTTGTCTGCAGAAGCTGTTAGTATTGATGGAAGAGAACAACATGGTCACTACCTCCCAGCCTCCACAGACTGAAAGTAAACCGAACAATGAAGTAGAGACTTTCATGGAGCCTGTACAAATGAATATCGAGCCCAACCAAGATTTAGATCAATCCGGGGCCCCCATTGGAAGAGTGGAGCTAACAGGAACAGATGTTCTTGTGAAGAGGAAGAGGGGTAGGCCGAGGAAATATGAAATGGTTGGTGAGGAGGGAAATGTGGTGGGCTTAGTATCAGCATCACCCAGCAGTACATATTCGGGTTCATATTCGGAAAGCTTACCGAAAAGAGGAAGAGGACGCCCTAAAGGATCCGGTAAATTGCAGCTCTTGTCTCCCCGTGGTGAGTTCTCTGCCTGATCTTCCCTGAAAATCCCACAAGGATATGAATTTAATTAGAGTTGTGTTTGTTAATTTTCCAAATAATGGGGTTGTATTTGTTTCTGTGTCTTTCTTCTTCCACACGTCAATGGTTCTATGTATGTTGTTTTCTATTTGGTTTTCTCTTTTGTTTCTATAGGTACTTGATGATGATGATAAAAATAATTGTTGTTGCTCCTGTTATTGGATTTTTGGAATTGGTGGAATTATGTTGGTTCTACTTGTGAAGGAGATCCTCATATCTATTTGAATGAGTAATTTTTATAAGTTTAATTATTATTCCATACAAAGTTATTTGAACGAACTTTGACATGCTATTTACCAAAAAAATTAATTTATGCAAGCAGCTAGATTAGCATATTTCTGACTTCTAACATCTACAACTACTTCTTTTTCTGCAGGTGGGTTGTCTGTGGATCCGGCTGGAGGAGGGTTTTACACTCAAGTACTGACTGCTGAGACTGGAGAGGTAATTGTTAGATAGATCTGTGAGACGTCTCAAGGTCACTTTGATTTCAGTTAGTCTTGGTTGTTATGTTCTTTATTCTATCTGCCACGAGTTTTATGGCTTTATTTTGTTTTTTGTTCTTTTTTTCTGCAGGATATTGTTCATAAGATACTTTCATTATCTGAAACGAATCCTCGATCACTTTGCATTCTTACAGCTACTGGTGTGGTTTGTAGCGCCGTCATACGCCAACCTAGTTCTTATACTGGTATTCTGAGATTCAAGGCAAGATTCTCATAAAGTTGGAATCTTTTCAGTAAATCCTTTTCTTTAATTTGTTTCTCTCAACAGCCATGGATGCTATATATACTTTTAGGTGTGACATCTTTAACACAACTTGAACCCAACACGAAGTGTAAACATGAGTAACTCGAGAAAAATTCGTAAATAATATGACTTTCTAACTCAAATAATAAACATGCCAAGTTATAGAGTTTAAACAAGAGTGAGTCCATCCTGACATAACTAACTTGTTTAATGGTATTGTATGAAGAACATAATCATTTCTCCAATTTTTTCCCTTTGCTTTGATCTGATATGATATAGATCTATGTAGAGTTATGGTATTCATTTTCTTGGTTTTGCTAGCATCTAAATGAATATCTTTATATCGCGCACAAGCGATACATTTAGTTTAGTAAAATGGATCTTACCTTAATTAATTATGTGGATCAATCAGGACACGGTAATAATGACAAGTATCAAGTCATCAAACATGATTATATGTTAAGTTAGAGTTCATGAAAATTCAACACAAATCCAACACCATATAACTCGGTTACCACCCTTACTTTGGTTCACTTGTGTATCTAAGTTACACATTTGTCATGTCTTGTGGAATGCTAAAACACGAGCAGAAATGTTTGAACCTTCTTGAATGAGGCATGACATGAGTAGCAGCTAGAAAAACTGAAGACAAAAATTGATGCCATACATATAACAGCCACCAACAATTTAACAATGAATTCTCTGTTCTCCGCTTGATGGTCTCATATGTTTTTTTTTTTTCAAATGAGATGTAGTACTTTCCAGCCATATATTAGCTTTTAACATTGAAGGGTAACTCTTTATTTCTTACTTTCTTCCTTCAATGCAGGGCCGCTTTCAGATTCTCACTCTATCTGGATCATTTGTATATGATGCAACGCAAAATCGACGAGGAAAAAATGGTATGTTAAGCGTTGCACTGTGCCATCCTGATGGGAATATTTTTGGTGGTGCTGTTGCAGGCGCATTGATAGCTGCTGAGCCTGTTCAAGTCAGTTTCTTCTTTCTTTTGTTTTCTTCTTCTCTTCTGTTTCTTTTTTTGACTCTGGAAGTAGAAGTGGAATTGCCAATGTTGCTCTAAGGACTCTTTCAAGTGACTGAAATTATTTGGTCCACAAAGTTATGACAAAATGAATTAGTGAGTACAACAGTAACAGAGTGAAAACCAAATATTTGGTATTGAACTATAGTCTTTTTCCAAGGTAATTAAAAGTGCTTGAGGTAATTGCTCAGTCTCATTTTGGGTTATTTCATTTATCAGATCATTGCTACCAGTTTTCTGCAAGAAACCAGCAGCAACACCAGCAAGGAATTGAAAAGGAGGCACTCAGCGGAATCTTCTACCTCGACTAGTATGCTAGGCAATTCATCATGCTTGGCAATGGTTCCCTTACTAATGCCTCCACCAACAATAGTTCATGATGAGAGTTGCATTTCGCCTACATCTGCTCTCTTGGAATTTCCATCCCATAGTGGAGCAGGTAACGTCATTGCTGCAAACCGTAACATGAACCCTGCTACACTTCCGGGTTTTGATCAGAATGCCTTGCAGCCAATGCCAGATCCAACAACATCTCCTCACATTGACACCTTTATTCCTTAGATATAAAGGTAGCTCTCTCTCTCTCTCTCTCTCTCTCACAAACATACAAAGACCCGGACAAGAGTAGACTGATATGTTTGTTATCGAACTTCCTTAGGTCTATGCAGATTTGGTGACTAGAGTTGAAGTGTTTTATCCAGTTTGCAAGGCCACAGTGCAAGATTTCTACCAGTGACTGAGATAACCGTAAATGAGATCTTCGACTTGTTATTGTTGTAGTTTTGATGTTGTAACTTATTGTAGATTTTGTGCTTTGCTTTTTATTGATAATGTGGACTTGGAGTTGCATGAAGATACTGTTAGACTCTTGTGGTAGGAAACAGAAAGGTGCCA
The DNA here is from genome assembly GCF_000346465.2 of Prunus persica. Classification (NCBI taxonomy): domain Eukaryota; kingdom Viridiplantae; phylum Streptophyta; class Magnoliopsida; order Rosales; family Rosaceae; genus Prunus; species Prunus persica. The sequence continues at coordinate 8,647,874 of NC_034014.1, forward strand.
GAAAAAATGCACCAACATGAGATCAAATCTCTGAATCCAATTTTTACCTTGAGACTTTTCAATGAATATTGCTGCACCAAAGATATTATTTTTGAGCAGATGGTGTACACATTATATTATGCAGATGTCAACTGACCCAAGAACAGCATGTGTGTAAAAAGCAAGTACAAATGAGAATTGCTGTAAACTGGAAATTCATAATATTATGTTCATATAATTTTTACTTTTCACTTGTTTCTTGAACAATTCTAAAATTCAGCCATCTGATTGATGGATCATAAAACAATTCATGGGTGCAAGGGTGATTAAAATTTGCTTAATGTGTTCATACATTAGCAAATAACCGATAACTCTTGGCATCGAGGCTTATTTGTCTTACAGCAGCAATTGCAGCTATAACGCCCAAGATTGAGAAAACCACAGCAATAGTGGTGTTTAACAAGAAAATGGGGCTCTTTTTAGAGGGCTTAAAGGTCAAGTTGTAGAACACAACAGGCAAGATGAAGTCAAGGGGTATGAAACCAAAAGCCCCAATAACTGAATTGATGTCCCCAAAAAATGGAAGCATTGCTGCTATGGTTGTTGCTACGACGACAGACAGCGAGCGAAAGATTACCCTCGGGATCACATTGCGAGTAGAGAACTCTTTGCTCGTTGGATCCACAAATGCTCGTTCAAGCACTTCATTTGTTGGCTGCAGATAAACCTGTACCAAAGCAATGTAGTTTAGACTACTAGTTTTAGTGAGTGTTTGGTTCCAGAAAAAAGATTGAAAAGAGATTGAGGTGGTGTTTTTTGATTTCTTACCACGCCAACAGCTGATAGTTGGAGTATGGTGAAAATGTTGGTCATGAAAATGAACCACTTTGGCACCAAAGGTTTGCCATCATCCAAGAAGTTGCTAAGTATGAGGCCTTCAGCTTGGTTACCAAATGCCCAATAGCCAGAGATAGCAACACTGGAAAAAGTCATTATAACTACTGCATAACAAAGACATAATCCCTTGAACATCTTTCCCTTCACTGGTGGTGCTATTGTTGCCTATTAACAAAAGTTACATAATTATTAGTTCCTAAAGAAAAAACAAAACCGGTTTTGGTAGCGATTGGCCGAAATGGAAAAAACACGGTTTCTCAACTAGATTTTAGTGCTTCCTAGAGAAGACTTGATAATCACTTCTCTAGAAAGTGCAGGTGAATACACAATGAGAACTTGGGTTTTTACTAAGATGTTTTTGTGTGCTTCTAACAAAACCAATTAAAAACACTTCATTCATAAACAAACTCTCCCAAACAGCCCCATATAATACTCGAATCCAAAAGAAAATGAAAGCGAATTCAAGGATAATTGGACTATTTTGAACCTGAATTTCTGGAATGATGCCATTGCCAAATGTTGTAGCAATGATGGCATTGGCATTAAAGACCCCAAAAACACGATTTTGAGTGTTGCCCTTCAAGGAATAGTCCTTATGCGGCCCTTTGGAAGAACTTCCTGACAAAATATAAAATTATGCTTGCTAAGTTTTCATCTCGTGGCAGGCAAGAAAATGCTATCATGAGTGAGTAGCTATTACCAATGTAGATGCAAGCAGCAGCGGTACAAACGCTATAGGCTAAGCAAAGAACAACAGACACCAAGTTGATGTGCCTCAGTGAGTGAAAAGATGGAATTTGTGCCAAAAACAGCATCAAGCATCCAAATATGATCACAAACTCGTAAAGCTTCATAGTCCCAGTTGGGTTTGACAGCAAGTAAACTGCCTGCAAAGAAAATAAAGCATATTATAAATATATATAATAAAAAAAAGTCACAAGCGCTTCAACTAAACAACCGTGACAAATAGCATACTGTTGATAAAAAATGAAGACATCTTAGGTACTGTCAAAGAATTAAAATCACCCGATTTATGTGATACACATGATTTGCCGGTGATTGCACGTATCTGAATTTTACAATAACCTTTTGTATGCCATAAGCGAGTGAGTCGTACAAGTTAAGAGAAAGGATTACCTTCATGCATTGTCCTCCCAAAAGAGGAACTGACTTGGGCCAACAAAATAGCGACTCCATCCAGGCCCTGTAGAATCCAGTACAGTTTCAATTAAATAATGTCAACCTTTTTTATTATTAATTTTATTTTTATTAATTTTTATTTTTTGAGGACCTTTCCTATTGAAAGGGGTGATAGCATATTAAACTCACACACACAACACAGATGCTAGGATTCGAACTCAAGACCTTGCCTGTTAAAAGAGACATAATTCATCATATAAAGCAAAATACAAGGGATACTCAATTAAGACCATCCTAAACCGGCCTCAACCATACATAAAATCACAAAACAAAAACGTAGTGGATGCAGTGGTTCTAGGAATCTTCTTTATGTCTTTAGTTTCTTATTTTTAGGTTTTCATAATGTGGAATCGATTTTGCTCACTATTTTGTATATCAATGTATTGTTTGCAAGGACTCCTTTAGGTTTCAATTTGTTTTCACAAAATCCCTTTTCTTTGATTGTTCATCCAAAATTGATGATTTCATTTAAAATACACTTATGCAAATGAAAAAATTAACCTCAATGAATGCATATGCAATCTAATCTCAAAGGAAAATTTTGTCATTTAGAGAAATTTTTTGTATAAAATCATTAATATTTGGGCGAAAAATCAATGAAAAAAAGTTTTGTGAAAACAATTTAAAATCCTAAAGAGTGTTTGTGTAATTTCTGAAACCTCAGGGAGTTTTGTGAAAAATTCGAAAACCTCAGGAAGTAAGAGTGTAAATAACTCTGAAGATGTTGTATAGCCAAAAAGGAGAAATTGACAAGGGCCATTACAGTCAATGGCAGACAAGCCACATTCTTTTTGCATTCAGGTTTTTTTTTATATTTTCTCTCTGACAATTTAAAAATGAAAGAAAAGGATTTCATACTGATATATAGGTACCTAGAATGTCATGAGCCATGTCTCTGAATCGGAGATGGCGATGACCCAATTTAGCATAATGTTCAAGAACCAAAGAGAGTAAATTGTATGAATAGGTCACGATTGCTCCGATGACCAAACAAAAAATCCCAGCCGCCCATCCAAGGAAGGTGAAAGCATACGGCAGACTCAGCAGCGCTGGAGCAACTATTGAGGTTGTCAAGTGATAACCGCAGTGCACCCATGATCCTAAATCATCAATATCAAATTAATACCAAATTTGACTAATTCGCTTCTTCTTTTTATGCAAAACAATCTAACTATATAATATAAACTGCATGGATTCAATTATAGATTATAATGACACACTCCAGAAGCAAGCAACCAGATTTTTGTAATTATCATACGGTAAAAATACTAGTTTTTTTAAAATCTAACATATTTTACACGTGCATATGTATTCTTCTCGTTTAATATACATATTTTTAATATATTATTGATTAAAATATTACGGATAGACTCAGGATTTGAAAATGGCATGACCTAAATTTTCCTTACATACATATCTATTGAAAACTCGACGGTACCAATGAATTTTATAAAGACAAAAAAAAAAACATCGGGGACATAATGAGCCTTACTCTTCAAAATGCTAGTACATGTAGATAAAAACATACTTAAATAGTTAAATATCTAATAAAAATTTAGAAAATGTCATTAATTGTAAATAAGAAAATAGGCCTTTATCACATCTTCAATCAACATGATAACAACTAATCAATTTATCAAAATTCCTAATTGACAATTCATACAAGCAAGAACACTAAAGTCAATTTCAAATTCTATTTTGCCATCCTAAGAGAGAGAAAGAGCGAGAAGATAAGAGAGAGAAAGAGAGAGAAGAAAAGTCAGTCTAGGGGGGTTAAGATTTTTGTTGAAATTCTACATTGTGTGTAGATTCTACCATATTGCCATTCGACATGGCACATGGCCAAATGGTCTAAACCCAAAATATTCCAAATTATTGCCCAAAATCTCTCTCAACCCAAGAAAGTGAAGGGGTTAAAATTTGAAAAACCCCAAATTTGGACCCAAATATCAGTCTGAGTATTGTCTGGACCCCAAACTATTTAGTGGAGCCCATCAACAAAAAGGCACAGCCCATGTACATCAGAAAAACAGTGGAACCCGCGCTGGGCCCAACGCTAGTGGCTTTATCTGCTAGCTCATCCCACGTGTCTGCTCCTGGTCAATTGGCCGTTGCAATTCAAATGCCTTTGTTTGTTTGTGTTTTTTATATTTAAAATCATGCAAGTAACTTCAAAAAGGAGTCTGTTTACTTTTTAAATCATGCAATTCAATTGGCCGTTGCAATTCAATTCTCATTTTGTGTTTTTTTTTATGTTGTGTGTTTACTTTTGGAATAAAATTAAATTTATGGAATTTCAATTTTTTTTTTTAAGCCAAATTGTTCAAAAAATTAAATTATGACGTTATTTAAAAAGATAAATGAAGAAAAGTTTTCCATAAAAAAAAATTATATTGGACTTAAACCATTATTAAACAATTTAATAAAGTTGCGGACTTAAAATTTGAGTCCGGATGTTTGGAAGAAAAAACAATTTGAATCCAGACAAAACCCAAATAGTCACTTTTTAAAAGAGGAAAATTTGGATTTAACCTCTCATGAGTTGGAGAAGGCCTAATAAGCTATAATAAGCATAGTTTCTAAAATAAGATAATAAGCTATAATAAGCATAATTTCTAAAATATAATAAGCATTGTTTCAGCAAAAATGTATATAAGTTTATTCGATACGTCAGATTGTGAGTGACTACATGCGGTCAATATTTGCTTCTTCAATAAAAATAATATTATAACTATTTTTCACCTCATTAATGACGGTTACAAGATTTGAAAATCAAGTAGATAAAATTTACATACTAAATTTGACTGTTTGAGTGAATTTTATTAATAAACATAGAAACTAAATATATATGTATCCATTGGACACACATAAGAATAATTGAAGTCGGCCAGAAAAATGAAGTAGGATTGATGATAACCAAATGGTAAAGGACAAAATGAGGTAAAAAACAAATATGTGAAAGACATATCAATCAACAAGAAGAAGAAGATGATGATGATGATGATGATGATGATGATGATGCGATGATAATCAAGATAATGAAAAAGAAACAAAAACTAATTAAAACAAGTTGTAAATTAATGATATAAAAAGAAAAAATATCTCTGAAGGGCGGTCAATACCTTTGGATTTAAGAACAAAAAGAGCACCAGCATCAAGTTGCTTCTCCTGGTCATGAGCTTCTTCTTGGCCAATAACCTCTGCCTCCTCTGAGCTTGGTGGCACCGGCAGCGTCCTCATCTCTCTCTCTCTCTACTGAAAAAGGAAAGAGAGCAAAGAAGTGGGAGAATCAATTATGGAGATATTGTGTGTATAATTATATATAGCGGACTGGCACTGAGTCAACGAGGTCCCCTTGATGATGCACAACTTTTCTTCATCATCGTCATCAACATATTATTATTATTATTTTGGATGTAAAGTAAAACAAAACAAGTAAAGGTGGCTACGTATATACGTCCTCTACTTAACAGTCAAACTTTTGGAGAGAGAGAGAGAAGGGGGACAAGAAGGACCATAATGACCCTCCATACCATGATACCAACACGCATTTATTGGTTTTTTTATCGATTTAATTTGTATATAAAATTAGTGTGGGCAAATTAGATGATGCTTTCTGAGTTTAGATCTATGGTTATTCTAATTTTTAATCTTAAAATGATTCCTTAAATTCTGATTAGTCAAAAATGATTCCTGAAACTTTTATTAGTGTTTAAATATGGTCATTGACTTGGCGTTTGCTAGTGTTCTTAGTTAAACATCGTTTTGGGTCTGGGACTAGTTGTTTATTTTCACTAATCAGTTATTCAATAGAGATGTGTTCTTCGTATTAGAGAACAGAAAAATGATCAATAAATATAACACAAATATAACATTATTGTACTTTCGTTTGAGTTTGCATGAGAAATATAGAACACAACTAAGGACTAATTTGGATATAAGGCGGCCAGGGTTACAGTCCGGGGCCCAAAGCTAAGACGGGCACACAAATTTTTTTATAGCCCATATATGTGAATATTAAAAATTAAAAAAATAAAATAAAAGAGGAACCAAACCTTCAAATCTAGAAGGAGTCATTCCTGATATGGTGGCATGTCAGCATAAATCACTTTTTGATATTCTCAAGAAAACTTCCTTCCTTGGAAAACAAAGTCAAAGATATATTATATATGTATTGTATAATACTACGCGCTTTCGCGCATGCGAGAGGTTTTTTTTTAAAAAAAATTTAAATTTATTTTAGAATTAAAAAAGATAATGGATATTTATGTTCCATAAAAATAGGATCCATTATCTGAATTTTTTTTATTTTTAATTTTTTTAATACGAAAAATTGTGAATTTACCATATTATCCTCATTTAATTAATAATTTCAATTCTTAATGTTTGCATTAACTAAGGGCATTTTCTGGTATTTGAATGTTTCACCATTCTCTGCCTTTTGCTTTATATATATAGATATAACAAAAGAAAAACAAAATATAGGGAAATTAAACAAAGATAAACCAACATGCCGCCTTCTTTTTTTAATCAAAAAGCAAAAAGGCACTCGAACACAACACAAGAAGACTCTCAAATGCAAGCAAATTTTTATTTTTATTTTTTGTGTTTCTCTTCTTCTCCAACAGCAAGTTGGAAAACAATCCTCCACAAGACCAAACTAGTACCTTTCTTTCAAGATTTTTATTTATTTATCAGATCTTTCAAGATTCTTATTTTTTTAATAAGAAAAAATAAATGCAAGAAGGAGAAAATAGGAAGATGCATAATTTAACAAAGTTCCTCATCACACTGTCAGCGTAACTAGATTACGTCTGACAACTTCACAACCCAAAGCCTTTTCACCCACACAAAGAACAAATCGATAAGGAAATAATACAAACTCCCTTTCTATATATACAAAAGAGAGCTTTCTCTCTTACCAAAACGTGGTAGGTATTCCGACCCCAAAAAAAACGTGGTGGGTATACCAATTCTTCTACTCATATTTGCAAAACAAGAGGCTTATACATGACGATAACAAAACCCTATAGGCACATGGCTCTATGGCTCTCACATGACCATTTAAAAGAAAATGTATGACTTCATATTGGACTCACACATTTAGGCAAACTCAATAGAAATCAAGCCAATAATGAATCCAATGCTCTTTGAAATTTCGGTCAAATCCTACTTTGCCTCCTCAAACTCAAAATAGTCCACTTTCATCCTTTAACCGAGGTTTGGTGACCCACTTAACCTCCACCATCAACTACATCCAAAAGTTTATTAATTTTGATGACGTGACAAAGGTGTTTTTGTAATTTCATATACATAAATCATTATCCACTAATTGAGTGGATGGCATGGCAAGTGGAGCCCAATTTTTTAATGACATGGATTCCATGTAGACAAAATAAATAATAAATAATTCTTCAATTAGAAAAATAAACCATGTGGATTCTATGTGGACAAAATAAACCATCTATTATGATGCAGAATTATATAGAAAGGGATTCTGATCTTTTTAGCTGTAGATCTCAGAGAAGTCTTTCTGCTAATGACCTGCTTTCATTTAATTCTCAATCAACTCTCTTGTGATAGTTGAAATTGTTGACTTTTCAAAGTCAGGTAGTCACGTGGGTTCTAAGAATAGGTTTTCCAAAAAAATTTGCTGACTTTGTACTCTGGGTTTTGAGATCAATGGTGAGCATTTAGAAGCTGGGCCTAATCCAATTCCTCTTTAGATTTTTATTAATCTGCTTTAGTGGTCAATTGCCATTTGATTTGGAGTTTTTTACAACTCTGTCATTTCGTAAAATACATGGGCTTCTGGATTTGGGCTCTCTTTTCTTTGGAATCAAAGCCCAGTCCTTTGTTCTTTTCTGTTTTTGTGGGCCTTTCTTTGCAAAGATGGGCTTGCGCGAGGATTTCTTTTTTGGCCCAAACATCTTTTGCTAGTCCTCGAGCAAAAGAAGAAGTTAATCTATTTCACTTTCGTAGGGAATCACGATGGCATTTAGCATGTGTCACAAGCCTTTAAACCCTTAGGTGTCCTTAGTAGGAGGAGTTGTGTCTCCTGAGAATTTACCAGTTACGATATCCACAAACTAATGTATGCGGAAACCACTATCTCAAGACTAAAATTATGTCATTCAAGTAAATGCACCACGTGTGAAGTGTAAAGCCAATCCTCAAAATATATTGGCTTAAAGACAATCATCCCTCAATGTCAAAGATAGAATTTGTCTCAATTCTAGGCCTCAAAAGGAATCACTCTTATTTTCACACAGAACCTAGGTTTACACTCTTATCAAGCATATGCGAATAGAGTTTATGTATAGGGAAGCAAGATTTATAGTATATGTATTTAAGAAATAAAAGCTCAATTTCTGGAAATAGACCTCATGAAAAGAATTAAATACTAAGAACGTAGGTACATACCATCACCTCCAAGAGCAAGATGTTCCAAAAGATCCGTTAGGTCTTTACTAAGGTTGTAACGTAAGGCTTGGCTATGGGTTATACAAGAAAGGGAAGGAAAGACTAGAACTTGAGACATGCCAAGGCTTCTACAAGCAAATTCTCGAAATATATGGTTGGCCCTTCTCTTTGAATTTGGTGATTGGCGCCCATTATTTTGTGCTTTTCCTCTACTACACGTGGAATGATTTCGAACTTTTGATCTTTTGAATTGCATACTTCTTTATCAGCCCAATTTTAAGGCTCTTTTGATTTTTTTTTCTTTGAATAATAATAATTTTTCAAACACTTGCAATTTAGCATTTTTACCTCGGTACACACCACTTCTTTCGTAGAAAGGTCAACCTCTCAACTTTATCTTCATCACCATCAAGCTATAGGGTATATGGCTTAGAATCGGTTTAAATGGGTAAGGATTGATGTGGGTGATGAAAGAAAAGGTAAATTGTTTAGCTTCAAGAAAGGGTAAACGGTGCACACAAAAGGTATGGATTAAGGCATTTTAGTGGTGAAATATGTCTAACATCATCACTTAAGGTCTACCCAACTTGAAAGCAACGCACCTACACAAAGTGAGAAAGTTCTTTAGTATCTAATGCAAATCCTAATGAGATCTTCTAATGAAGAACGAAATTGAAGTGTTTAAAAGTAGAAACAATATAACCCTCTCAAAGAATGGCTTAAAGCTCATATAGCTCTCAAGGGTAGTCTCCACTATTCTTCCCCAATCATTTGGGTATGGTACTTTGTCCACCAAAACATAAAGAGCATGGCAATGTGAGTGCAATAGATTATGATGCAAAAACCTTCGTGGCAACCATTTAGTAAAGAATTAGTGATCAAAGCATAGCATATATGTCTCTATTAGTAAGCAAAAGTAGTATCTTAAATTAAAAAACAAAGGTTTCAAAAATTGCAAAATTTCAACTTTGATCAACGTCCAGTTTTTAGTGAAAATTTTGAAAAATAATTCGTAGATTTTGACCAATTCTATATTCCCAGAAAATAAACATAAAATTACACAACTTTCATTTATACAAATTCCCGAAATTCGTTTTGGAAAATTGTGAAAACAGACATCTAAAACAAAACATGTGCAGAATCGTATGGCAGACTTTCCAGTTTTGACCCCTAAGTGCAAATATGATCATAACTTCCAAATGAAAAATCAGATTTTTAAGCTTTGGATATGACTGGATTCAGCATGAAAAATTGTAGAAGACAGCCAGGGCCAAATCTTCAGATTGATTACCAGGAAAAACAGTTTTAACCAAACATAAACCTTATGTTTTCTTAAACAGAAAAAAAACACATAACGAAAAACGAAATACACTAAAACGAACAAAAACACACAAAAAGTTCAATTTCACACCCCTAAACCTAAACTAAATATTGTCCTCAATATTTAAAGCAAAGATAGAATGCACTCAATGGTTAGGATAAGCATGGTATGCATGAAATCGAAACACAACAAACAAAAAGATAAAACAAAAAACAGAAAGCATGAAACGAAGTTACTTAGGTGGGTTGCCTCCCACCAAGCATTTTATTTAACGTCTATGCAAGACGGAGGGCATTATCTATGGCTCGACAAATTCTACCGAATCCACAACGCCCGAGGGGTCTTCCAAGTAAAGTTTGAATCGAGGCCCATTGAGTTTAAACTTATACCCATTCCGCAAGTTCTCAATTTCAATTGCACCATGAGGAGACACTTGCGTCACTTTGAATGGACCCGTCCATTTTGATCTCAGTTTTCCTGGCACAAATATGGAGTTATCACTAGGCATATGTCATTGACGGGACTAGTTGACGGCTGTTTGGGGTTCTTGTTTTTGAGAAGAAGGTCGGAGGATAGGGCGGGTCGAGAGAGAGAGAGAGAGAGAGAGGGAGAGAGAGAGAGAGAGAGAGAGAGAGAGAATGGGGATTTTTTTCTTTCTGTTTTTAAAATTTTTAATTTTATAATATTTTTATAAAATTGTTTAATGTAGTTTTTAATGTTTTTATTTTAAATTATTAGAATATTTAATTATGTGGAGGTGGGCTCCACTTGCCACGTCACTCACTTAATTAGTGGATAATGATTCATGTGTATGAAATTGCAAAAACACTCATACCACGTCATGAAAGTTAACATACTTTTGGATTGACGGCAGAGAATAAAGTGGGTCACCAAACCTTGGTCAAGAGATAAACGTAGGCCATTTTGAGTTTTTGGGGAAGAGAGGGGCAAGTGGGATTTGATCGAAGTTTCAGGGACATTGGTGTAATTAAGCCTATTTAAAATTATATAATTAGTTTAGTGTAAATGCAATATAATATGAAAGGTAAAATTTGCTCATAAATATTGTTTGCTAGTCCCTTTTTATATATATATATATATATATATATAGAAAGAAACGATAATTATATTCATAAATTAGGTACGAAGACCATAAGTCACAAGGGCTAGTACAAATCCAGATACATAGAAACACATCGGCAACATCAAGCGGACAAGGTATATCTTCACTAATAGCCTCATAAGTCCAAAGAAATTTTGTTATAAAAGCCGCAAGCCTGAACAAGCCAAACATTAACCACAATGCCTAAAACTACCAATACAACTACAACTTTTAAACTCTCATAAGTAGAAACTACAAGTAGATATTAGACTACAAACAAACACCCAAATCACAAAGAGGGTGCAATTATTACAACTCAAGAAATTGTAATGTCACAGCCCACTCCCTATATTGTCCGCTTTGGGGCCCGCCCACATGGATTTGTTCTTAAGCTTATCCTATCTTGCTCAAAATGCGTCTTACTAGGTAAGATGCCAACTGCTCTTATAAGGCACTTCACATTCCCAACACCACCCCCCCGGGAGCGATGTAGGATTGTTCACCGATCTTGCTTCTTACAAAGCGCACGAGTCTTACAACACACCACCTTTGAGGCCCAGCATCCTCACTGGCACACTTCTAGTCAAGGTCCAGCTTTGATACCAAATTGTCAGAGCCCACTCCCTGTAGCAAGATAATGTTCGATTTGGGCTCCGTCCGTACAAATTTATTTTTGGGCTCAAGCTTATCCTATCTTGAGATGGCAACTTCTCTTATACGAAAATTCAGCTTTCCCTCCCCGAGCGATGTGAGATTGTTCATCGATCTTGCTTCTTACTAAGCTCTCGAGTCTTACATGTAAACACCCAACTCACCAAAGATTCCAAGGACAACAAAACCACAAAAATCGCCAACGAAATCACCAGCGCAACCAAGTGGAAAATCCAGCCAAAAAACTAGTAAACAACCCCAAGAGAGAAGGGAGGAATGAGGAGGGAGAGGAGGGAAAAGGGTAGAGAAGTAGAGGGGAGATGGGAGGAGAGGAGTGGGGAAGGAGGCTACCCCCCAAAAGGGGTCGACGGTTGAAGCTAAGTTCCTGAGGGTTTTTTATTTCTTTCTCATGTACGTAACTTATGTATTGGTTGTGAAGGTTTGCTAGTATTTAGCGAAAAGAAATGATTTTTAGAGATAGGTTTTGGGGACTACAAATAACCTATTTCCTCTACATTTGACACAGCAAATATAAAGGAAATAGATTTCTCTCTTAAGATTTTTTGCACATTACTCTAATTAATACATGCTGACAAGAGCACAGTCGGTCCTAAGAACTAGGAGGCCCTATGAGAAATAAATATTGATGCCCCTTTTATATAGAAAGAAATTGAATTGTAACCAATAAAAATGAAATATTCGTTCACATTTTATTTTATATTAAAATTATTAAAATAGAGGTTGGATCCAATGCCAAGAATAAAAGATAATGTTCATTGTGGCGTAATTTTATAGTGAGGGTGTCATATGTGGACCCTTCATGTGGACTTTCATATTAGCCACATGATTATTTCATTAAACTTAAGTGAAGTTACTATCCAGATGAATCATGTGTGGCTAATATAAAGGTCTACATCCATAGTTTATATATGGCACCCTCACCATAAAACGATTCATCCATTGTGTTCAAAAAATTAAACAGAGCAAAGATGGAAAGCCCAAAAATACCAGTCGAGTACCTTGCAAAAGACCTTTTTGGCTCTCATTTGTTGGGCTTACTCATCTCTAACATGCCCTTTATTTTTTGGGGCTGGCATAAGCTCTGGGCTATGCCTAAATAGAATTGTACGCATTAGATGTGTATGTGCACTGTTTTGCTTGAGTAAAATCTTAATTAATTAACCCACATCACTGCAATAAATGAAGAACCTATTTTTCTGAATTTGACCAAAACATGTGTTTCAATAATATTTAAATAATCTACCCAAGCATATTGCAAGCAAAAACATACTGTTTGAACAAAAATTGGAAACCACATGCTTACCAGATGACATGCTTACTAACCTCAAGCATAGTGACTAGTTATGAGAGGAGTTCCAGACAATGGTTCATTTCAATGTTGGAAGTGTGGATTATTAAGTTCCAGAAGATAATACTTTTGAATATTGGATCTTGAAGAATATATATATATATATAACCATATGGTTTAAAATCTTCAACGGCCATCATCTAGGAGATCAGGGACAGTGGTAAGTTGTTTTAGTCAAATAATCAGTATGACCTTTATCATTATGGTATTGTTATGTCTTTCATAAATTGCAAGAAGGAGTGAATCCTTTAGCTCCAAGTATACCATTTCACCATGTTGATCTAGTATATTTGTTCTGCTCCTTTCTGGTGACAAGTGTTATACAGTAGTCGCTAACCAGGCTTGAAATATGCCATCAGAATGTGATAAGTGGGGTTGGAAGCATGTTACTGTGTTTGGTAGGTTTGATAAAGGAAGTGGTACCAAAAAGTGGAAATGCAACCACTGTAACCTACGTTATAATGGATCCTGTTCTCGAGTTAGAGCACACCTACTTGAGTTCTCCGGTGTTGGGGTGAAAAGCTACCCAACAATAGATAGGTCTTTAAGAGAAACCTTTCACACCTTAGAGGATGAGCGCCTAGCTCGTAAGAAGAAAAAGAACTTCTGGATGTGCACAGTGTTGGAAAATTTAGTATTAACTAAATTTAATTTTTCCTATTTGAATGGAAATTAATAAAATTCTTTGGGTTAAAGACATGACTCTTGGGTTAAAGACATCTTCACATGAGGGGTGACAACTCTTCAAATCAAGGGATGCATTGTTTGGGGTGACAACTCTTCAGACCAAGGGATGCATTGTTTGCCTTTTCAGATTGAGATACCTTTTTAGAAAGGGTATTTCATCATCTATAAATAGAGCAATCCTCCTATAGTTTTATTCATTCAGTTTATTCTTTACATACAGACTTTCACATATAGAAAACATTAGAGTTTTCATAAAGAGAGGTTCCTACATAATTTGGTTCAAAGTTCCTTGTGAATTGCAGTGCTTCTTTCACAAGGAGGGGAGTCGTTGTATCCTGGGAGGCGAATGCTAGTGAACCATAAGTACTGTTGTGGGGCGTAATTCGTCTTAAGGTCAGAGTGTCCAACACTTGCCTCGAGTCAATTAATGTTCTTTTAATTCAATTATGCTATTGTGAAAATCTGTTTTGTTTGTAATGTTTATTTATTTATTTTATAGCAATTTAGCACTCATATTTCCAACAATCTTAAGACGAATTAATCTATGTTATTGCTATATATATATAATCTGTGTGTTACGCGAAATGATGTATATTCAGTATACATAATAGCACAATTGATATAACTTTCAAATTGACTTTGAGGATGAGGGCATGTGGTCACATCTCGTTGAACAAGTTAATTGTTTGTTTTGTTAACCGTTGCATCTATTTCAATTAAGTTGGTAAATTCATGGTCAAATTGAGATAGCCATGCCTTGAATCAAGTGGGTTGAAATTTTTTTACAATCTAAAAATTATGTATGCATGTTGGACCATTTCCTGTCTATATAAAATGAAGCCATTGTGTATGGACGTGATCCAACTAGAAATTTGATTTTCAGTTTCTAACGGTCATAGGCTGTTAAATCCATTTGTTGGGCTTCTGGCTGTTCATATAAATTTTGCATTCATAAATGATGCATGGATTCTGCAAATCAAATACATTAAGAGGCATATAGTGCTTGTTTCTAGTTACTTATATAAACGTATGTATATGAACCATTGGGTTGACATCGAGATATGCAATTGATATATTGGATTGCATATAGAAAGATTGTGAATATGTGGTTTTGCAAATTTTCCTAAAGAGGGAAAACATGTCAGTGTATTATCTATATTTGACAAACACAATTGACGAATACTTCCAAGAAGAGAAGTAGTGTTGAAATGACCAGAAACATGGTATATTTCTCTGTCCTACAAAGACAACAATTGAAATGTGGGGATAAAGCCCTATTTTGTAGAAATAAGTTTCTAATTATGAGGCTTCAAACTACAATGGTCTGTATGAAAGGGAAAATTTCCATTACAAGGAAATGATGAGTAAAGTGGCTTCGAAATTTCCTAAAGGATATTCATATGTGTAACAAAATTACACAAATGATGAGAATCCGAAAATGTGGAGGTCTATTGCAAAATTGCACTAGACGTAATATGCAAAGTTCTTAAGGTATGAAATTTCATTGGTAGTTTAGTAGCAACCACAATTGTAAGAGAATTGTGGGGGTGGCTTAACTATCTTTGTAATCTCATATTTGTGTAAGAATGGAAAAGTAATTTGCTTTTTAAAAGAGACGAGTAATGTTTATTTTAAGGTATAAAAAGGTTGAAGACCCTACAAATACCTTAAATGTGAGGGAAGTCCACTGAAGAGTTGGCAAATTACTTAGTA
The DNA here is from genome assembly GCF_000346465.2 of Prunus persica. Lineage (NCBI taxonomy): Eukaryota > Viridiplantae > Streptophyta > Magnoliopsida > Rosales > Rosaceae > Prunus > Prunus persica. The sequence continues at coordinate 8,663,216 of NC_034014.1, forward strand.
AGTCCCAACAAAACACATGGAGGATTTTTCTTTAAAACAACTAGTCTCGAATGAATATAATTTCGTAAGATGGAATGTGCACACCATCAGTTCATAGTCAACCTAGTGGATCCAATATTTAAAGGTAAGACTAGATAGTTAGTTTGATCATTGAGGAGAATGGGAGTAAAAGCCTAAATATTTAAAGTCTCCATAGTGGATACCCAACCTAGCTGACTAGAGATCCCAAGATCTAGGTTCAAAAGGGACAACCAAATTATGGATGACTAAGTAGTCGCACTGCCGAGATTACATCTCCTACCCATATCCTATGATGAAACAGTGCTGCCTGTAGCATGTTTTAGGGTAATCTTTGATTTTAATAATTCCTATAGCTTGGAAATCCGAGTGGGGTAGTGCAGGATACTCTTAATAGGAAGTCACCTATGTGAGTGTGAAATGAGGCCTTTTTTATGAGAATTTTTTAAGGCTTGAATTCTCTAAAGCTCTCACGAATACCAGGAATCGCTCAGGGACAAAATGAGCATAACCGATCGAACCAAATATGTTTAGAAGGGTATTGTGTGAGTGCTATTGTCTGGGTTTACACAAACGGCTGAACAGTTCAAGACATCACATTCACTGATTAGCCAAGTAAATCCGATAGTATTCCGCTATGGAAGGTTCAAGGCCAAAAGCTACCTGTCCAAATGCAGTATTCTTCTAATAGGGACTCTCTCTAGTGTCTTTATTTTTTGTTTGCATGTTGTTAAGTCAATTTCCATTCATGTGGGGGATTGTTGGAAAATTTAATATTAACTAAATTTAATTTTCCTATTTGAATGGAAATTAATAAAATTCTTTGGGTTAAAGACATGACTCTTGGGTTAAAGACATCTTCACATGAGGGGTGACAACTCTTCAAACCAAGGGATGCATTGTTTGCCTTTTCATATTGAGATACCTTTTTAGAAATGATATTTCATCATCTATAAATAGAGCAATCCTCCTGCAATTTTATTCATTCAGTTTAATTCTCTACATACAGACTTTCACATATAGAAAGCATTAGAGTTTTCATAAAGAGAGGTTCCTACATAATTTGGTTCCAAGTTCCTTCTGAATTGCAGTGCTTCTTTCACAAGGAGGGGAGTCGTTGTATCCTGGGAGGCGAACGCTAGTGAACCATAAGCACCGTTGTGGTAATTCGTCTTAAGGTCAGAGTGTTCAACACTTGCCTCGACTCAATTAAGATTCTTTTAATTCAATTCTGCTATTGTGAAATCTGTTTTGTTTATAGTGTTTATTTATTTATTTTATATAGCACTCATATTTCCAACACAAAGCCTATAAAGCGCATTAAGACTTTACGACCAAGTCTTTGTGTCACTAAAGAAGATATAGATTAAATAGTAGCTAGATTATCATGACAGGGCAAAGACAATTGCTCCTTTTAGCCCTGGGTATGAACCCCTCTCAATAGATGAGCTTTTTGATTCTTTCTTAATTAGAGAGAAGGGAAGGATAGAGAAATCTTTGGCTCTACTTAGGGAGTCCTGCCCTCACACCGGATGCACAATATTGTGTTTTGGTTGCTTAGCATGCTAGGCTGCTTCCACATTAATATATTCATCTCTAATCTGAGATGACTTATGTTTTTGAAAGCAGTAGACATAGGTGATACTGATGGAGCAGACAACGTATTTGTAAGTGTTATTGATGATACTGTTATGGAAGTTGGGCCCAGCAATGTGCTTAAGATAATCTCTCATCTAGGCAATGCTGGCAAATTATCTGATTCCATTATGTTGTCAAAGTTTCCTCATATATTTTGGTCTCCTTGCACTTCACACTTTATATGCAAGTAGATGGAAGAAATAGCTGAAATGGACTTCTTAAAACCTGTTGTCTTATGTGCTAAGGAAATTGAGCAATGCATTATGGCATATCAGCACTTTTTTTTTTTTTTGGTTACAAGGAGGGCCTAAGCCCGACAAAAACACAAAGGAGAACTACACTGGGACAAGCCTCGCAGTGGTTCCCCTAGAAGAGTCATTAGCCAAGAGGCTAACAATAGAAGGAGGAGGAAGATCAATAACATGAAAACCCAAACTGGAATTTTGACCCAAGTGAGCCATATGGTCCGCAGCAGAGTTTTGCTCTCTATAGATGTGATAGATGGTGCACTCCCAGTCACGCAAGAGCAAGTCTTTGCAGCAATGGATGATGCTAGAAAGGGGGTGGTTAGTTCCAGTTTCTCCATTAATAAGAGAGACAGCAGTGAGGGAGTCACATTCCATCTGAATTCTTCGGATACCTTCGTTCCACGTGAGGAGCAGGCCTCTGAAGACTCCCCAAAGCTCCGCTTCTAGGATACTGCCACATCCCAGCTTCGTAACAAATCCCTTGACCCAAACACCAGCATCGTTCCTTATGATGCCACCAGCACTAATAGCGCCCAACTCACCCATACAACTGCCATCCACGTTAATCTTAAACCAGCCAGCACAGGGAGGAGACCAATGAAGTTTAAGAACATGTTTAGGAAGCTTGGAGTTCCTGGATCTGTTAGCCACCAGCCATTCACGGGAGAAATGGATGATCGGAATGTGGGGCCAGGGAGGAGGAGAGAAGTTGAGATCAAAAACTTTCTTACAGCGCCATTTCCAGCAGAACCATAGGGCAGCCAAAAACAGGGAGGACCAAGGGATACCCTGCATGCAGCTGAAACTAGCTTTAATATTGGTGAAGAGCCAGTCCTTAAAATCCATAGAGAAGGAGTGAGCAACTTGATTGGGAATGCCAATGGAGTTCCACATTTTAGTCGCATGCCTGCACCTGCGAAAGAGATGATCCAAGGACTCCATGGAGCCGTTGCAGCAAGGGCAGTTGGAGTTGGAAGCTAAGTTTCTTCTCACACGTTGGACATTGGTTAGGAGCTTACCCTGAATCAACAGCCAGAGAAAGGTTTTGATCTTGGGGGGGACCTGCAGCTTCCAAATCATATCCCAATTCCAAGTATAGTTGGTCTCCTCAGTAAACAAGGAGAGGTAAGCCGTTTTCACAGAAAATTCACCATTGGAGGTGAGCTGCCATATACAAGAGTCCGCCTCAGTGTGATTAAACCCTGCAAAAATGCAATGAATTTTTTGCACCACATGCAAGGGGAGGCAGCCCATAAGCCAGTCTGTGTTCCAACCTTGCTCCGTGAGAAAATCACTCACGGTCCAATCCAGCATATCAGCAGTAAGGGGGACTGTGGTGAAGTTCTCCAGAGGACCACAGCCAGCCCAATTATCCTTCCAAAACAAGATATTGTCACCATTCCCAACTCTCCATTTAAGACCTTTGGAGGCGAGTTGAGTCCCAAAAAGAATACCTCGCCAAGTACTAGAGCAATTTAGGAATTTAAGATTAGGCGCAGCAAGCAAACTTTGGTCTTTTAGGTACTTGCCATTGAGAACTTGGGACCAAAGGCCCTGCTTATTTTGAATAAGTTTCCAACCAGTCTTGGCAAGAAGGGCCTGGTTCATAAAATGGGTCTTTTTTAGACCTAGCCCACCACAGCTCTTAGGATGGCAAACAGTGTCCCAGTTGACAAGGTGGATTTTAGTTTGGTCACCGGTATAACCCCACAAGAAATCCCTGTTAATCTTATCAAGCTGGTTACAAGTAGATATAGGAAGCTCAACCGATTACATCGTATAGATTGGAATAGCAGAGGTGACAGCTTGCAAGTAAGTGAGTCTTCCTGCCATAGATAAAGTGTGGCTCTTCCAGGAGGCTAATCTGCGCTGCACTTTGTCAACAATCCCAAAGTAAGTATCCTTGGTAATTCTAGATTGGATCAAGGGAACACCAAGATAATTCCCAAGGCAATCCGTGAGGGGAGACCCGCAAATATTGGCTATAGAAGCAGCAATTCCAGGTTCAGTATTAGGGGAACAACAGATTCTAGATTTCTCAAAGCTGACTTGCTGACCCGAGGCACCACAAAAGAGGTCCAAGCAATGCTTCATAAGCTTAGCTTGGGGGATAGAGGCTTCCCCGAATAAAATGAGGTCATCGGCAAAGAAAAGGTGGGATATAGCAGGGCCATTTCTAGCAACCTTAACAGGTTTCCAGGTTCCAGAGGAGATATGATCAATGATAATATGGGAAAGTTTTTCCATACATAGGACAAAAATGTAAGGGGAGAGGGGGTCACCTTGTCTGATCCCAGCATTCGGAGAGAACCTTCCAGTAAGCTCACCATTGAGAATGACTTGGTATCTGACCGACTTGATGCACTGCATGATAAGAACCAGGAGTTTGCCTCTAATACCAATTTCCCATAGCACATCATAGATGAAATCCCAGTTAATCCTGTCATAGGCTTTGGAGAGGTCAATTTTCCAAGCAATGAACCCCTTCTTGCCTTTAGAATTTCTGAATTTATGAAGGACCTCTTGGGCAACGATAATGTTGTCAACAATCTGCCTGCCAGGGATGAAGCTAGCTTGCGCAGGACTGACAATCTTTTGCATGAGAGGCCTGAGCTTCTGAACAATGATCTTAGACACCACTTTGTACAACGTATTGCAAAGGCTGATAGGCCTTAACTGGGCAACAGAGCTAGGACTAGCCACTTTAGGAACAAGGGTAATCAGCGTGTCATTAAGATCATCCGGGATGCTTGCAGAGCAGAAACAACCAGCAACTAACTCAACAAAGGTTCCCTGACAAAGATCCCAAAAATCATGGTAGAACTTAGCAGGGTATCCATCCGGGCCTGGAGCTTTAAGATTGCCAATACTGAACAAACAATCCTTAATGATTTGAGGATTAACGTCACAATTGAGGGTCGTCAACTCAGAGTTCTCCAAGCTAGGAAAAAGCTGGGGAGATCAGCATTAGAGTATCTCATCGTTTGGGCAGCAAAGAGATTCTTGAAGTAGTTGACAATGATAGACTCCATTTCATTTTTATCGTTAGTCCACGTACCTTGAGCATTAGTGAGGCCCTCCAGCTTGTTCCTTCTTCTGCGAATAATGGTAGACAGGTGGAAAAACTTGGTATTACGGTCCCCTTCTTTAAGCCAAGTGTTCCTTGACTTCTGTAACCAAAAAAGTTCTTCTTGGTCAAGCAAGGCTTGGTATTCATTGGTGAGCTCTTTTTCCAAGTCAGCCAGAAAAGGGGAGTGTCTTCTGCAGAGGGCTTTTTGAATCCCGCCAATTCGAGCCAGCAGCTTCTTCTTGTTTCGAAATAAACTCCCAAACACTTCCATGTTCCAAGTAGTGAGAGCATAGGAAAGGGCTTGAGTTTTTTGGAGGATACTTCCAGTAAAGTTAGCCCATTTATCAACCACAAAGCTGCGAAAGGTAGGGTGCAGGAGCCACATGGCTTGGAACCTGAAAGGTTTGGCAGTAGCACAGGGGAGGTGAGCAGACTGGAGGCTAATGAGTAGGGGGCAATGGTCAGACTTGACTCTAGGGAGGTGTCTGACAAAGGCCTCGGGAAATTGATGTCTCCAGTTAATGTTGGACAGACCGCGATCCAATCTTTCCCAAGTGAGGACACCATTCTCATTTTTCCTGCACCAAGTAAACTGAGCACCAATAAAACCAAGATCAATCAAATTGTTTCTATCAATCCAATCCACAAGGCCACTCCCATGAGAAATGGGATTACCACCACATTTTTCAGAATTGTCAACCAACTCATTGAAGTCACCAGCAATCATCCAAGGGAGGTTAGTGGCCGAAGCAATCCCATCTAAATAACTCCAAAGATTTTTACGGATGCCAGGGCAAGGGTGCGCATAGACTGCCGTAAAAAGCCAATCAATATGGTTCATTTTAATGAGAGCTGTTATAGACTGCCTAGAATAGGCAACAATATCAACACAGGAGACATGCTCATTCCAGAGCATCCAAATACCCCCTGAAAATCCATTAGCATCAACAACATGGAATTTCGAAAACCCAAGCTTCTTAATAACATTGAGGGCAGTGTTGCCACTAATTCTAGGCTCCAAAATGAAAAAGAATATCAATCTTGTGAATTTTAACTAGATCTTTCATAATACCAGGGAAATTTGTACTCCCTGCGCCTCTTACATTCCAGACCATAATCATGATGATGGGGAAGGAAGGTGGCAGCAAGAACCTGAGGAAAAACCTCACTGACTGGAAGCGTTCAGCACTTCTACCAAAGTAGAAGCAGCACCAACAACTCCATTCTTAACATCTAGCATAGCTTTTTTCAGTCTAGCAGCATCCAAATTAATAGTAATCTGAGGGGCAGAGTTTTCTCCATGGTCATCATCCATCTTATCTCCTGGGATATCCTCCAACTTATCTTCAGTCGGACCAGGATCAGGCGGCTCAACCCCAGCTAAAATAGGAGGCGGAGATTTACCAGCGTTGGGGAGCTTAGATTTCAAGCTTGCCACAACGTCTCCCAGGGTGGCTTCATGGAAGTCAATACTTCTAACTTGGAAGCCCGAAGATTTACCAGCCGCGGCACCTTTAAGTTTCCTTTTAGGTTCAGAACGGGACTCGGGGCCAACTTTGGTAGTGGAGGCACAAGATATATTATTTTCAATACCCATCTGGGGCTTATCAACAACACCATCGTTTGAGATATCTCCTAGGGCTTGGCGAGCTTTACCTTTCAACTTAGACCGACCCTTAGCCTTGGAAGGTTTAGCAGGCCCAGCATTTGTCTCAGTTTGTATTTGGGACACCTCCTCAACAACAACATTCCCAATAGCAGCATGAGAATCAACTCTGTTTTTATCATTATCCAAGGCTTCAAATCTTGATCCAGCAGGGGAAGCACCACGGTCAACATTAGGCTCCTTAAGCTTGGGGGCAAGCATCTTGGCCTTCAGGTCAGCATTTGCCTTAAAGGGCTTTTTACCCTTCCTATTCTGGACCAGGCTCCAAGGTCCTATTAAAGTACCTGAAGACTCGTGGGGGTCATCCTGAGGCATGGCATCAGTGCTGGCCTTATTGACAGGGAGGGGAGAGGCGCTCGGTGTCCCTTCATCCATGGGTTGGGTGGTATTCTGAACATTCTCAGTATGCGGTTTTTTAATCACTGAGGGGCAAACGTTTCTGTTGTGGCCATAGCACCCACAGGCAAAGCACACCAAGTGGATGCCTTCATATTCCAAACCATACCAGTTATCCTCCACCTGCACGAAGGCTTGTAGGGGTTGGGTAAGATCAATCTCCACACACACTCGGGCATATTTCCCTCGAACCTGGGCAACAGTATTGGAGTCAACCTTGAATGTGGTGCCCAGTAAATCTCCAATGCGTAGCATGGCTTCAGGGCGGAACCATTCAACGTGGAGACCAATAATCCGGACCCAAACGGTCATCCTTGTCACTTGCTCCACAAGGGGATCAAACCCAGGCTTCCAGCGCTGCATAACCAGGTATTGGCCAGCAATAACCCAAGGGCCACCGCACAGTATAGCTTTCATATCCTCTTCAAGCACAAATCTCACAATAAAGAATCCATTCTCTAAATCAATTAGTTTCCAAGGGCCCTTAATCATACCCCATCTATGCTGCAGCCTGGCAAGAACAAAATTGTAAGTGTGAGCCTTACCCATCAGCTTGATGATGATTGAGGTTCGCCAAGGGCTGTAGAGGCGCTCTTTAACCTGTTCAGAAAATCTGATGCTCGGTCCCTTTTCACCTTCTGAGACAATAAAGTCATCAGCCTCAATCGTGAATTTATCATCCGCCATCCCCCCAAGCCCAGTTCGGGTAGAGCCATGTCCACCTTGTTTCAAGACCGAATCCCTAAAATTCAAGGTTACAGGGGGAGGAGAGCCGAAGCCCACATCAGTCGCCATATCACCAGACGAGTTGGGATCTGGCTCCGTAGTTCGAATCCGCTTCGTTCCCACTGATTCCAGTTTGTTCTCAGGTTGGAGAGCACTGAACACAAATTTAGGTGGAGTCGCCGTCGTAATAGGAGGTAGTCGAGAGAAGTCGCTGGAAAAGATCGCCGCGTAGATGGAAGAAATAGCTGAAATGGACTTCTTAAAACCTGTTGTCTTATGTGCTAAGGAAATTGAGCAATGCATTATGGCATATCAGCACTTTACTCCTTGTAGGTTCAATCAAAATCTGAAGGGAGCTTTGGTCCACTTTCTGCGAAGTTTTCACCTTCCTTCTGCATAGTTCAGAGGATTTTTGAACTAAAGAAACCGCGTCAAGAGTTGGTTGTCAGTGAGAGGTGGAAGCAATGGAAGATAAATATACCAGACGAGATTTCAAGTGTTGAAGCTACAATTTTAGGGGATGATTTCTGGAGCAATGCTCATCTATTATTTGAGCCATTTGTAAGATTGCTTCGCTTGATGTTGACAAACTTGTCATGGGAGATGTTTGTGATTGGGGGGTGCAGGCTCTTGAAGCTGTGAAAAGTAAGGATGTTGATAATGGCACATTGAGTCAGTTGGAAGAGCTAATAGAGAACAGACGGGATGCATTATTTTCTCCACTTCATGCTGCTGGTTACATATTGAACCCTCGATATTTTGGGAGAGGTCAAACTAGAGATAAAACTGTAATGAGAGGTTGGAAAGCCACCCTAGATAGATATGAATATGAAAGTGCAGACCGGCGGGTGCTTAGAGAGCAGCTCAACTCTTACTGGCGACTGGAGGGCTCCTTCGGAGATTGAAGATGTTGTGGATTGTAGGGATGAAATGGACCCAGTTGCATGATGGGAGAACTTTGGATTTGAAACACCTAACTTACAGACACTAACTGTAAAAGTTTTGAGAGATATGGCAAGAGTATGAGTTTCCATGTCAAGAAACGGCCAGCAGATTTGGAGTGGACATAGTGGAGCATCTTGTTTTTGTCAGAAACAATCTTAGACTAAATAGCCAAAGAAATGGGATTACAAACTCCTTATCTGTCCCCAAAAATGTAAGTTTATGCTCTTCATCTGGAGCCAAGACATGGGAGGGTGCTCATAAAGGTGACTGTGAGTAACCTGATAATCTTTGTTACTGCTGCTCAATATATTGTAGTGCATTACTGTATAAAGTTATGGATGTATATCTTTGCTTTTCTGGGAAGTTGTGATTAGGGTGATATTCAAAGAGTTCTTCAGCTGTTATATTGCGTTTGACCTCTCTTGTTCAAGAATTCTTTGTAACTAACATTATGTTCTATGCATTTGGGAAAAAATGATATTGCTAATTGCTCACACTTAAGAAGTAGAGTAATGTTATTTAGACACACAACATTGACCACCTTAACTGACCACCTTCCATTAAGTCCAACTTCTCTGCAGATCCTTAAATCCAGACACTCTTTCTGCTCAGTGCATCTTCTAGCCCTGATATTTTATAGACACAGGTGGCCCTGATATTTGTTCTATCATTTTATGTCCTAATCTGCTGACAAAATATGCCGTCAATTTGTATCTTTTAGCAGACAATAAGTTACGAAAAATCGGAATGTAGTTACACAAGTATTTTTTTAGTAGGTGTGTGCTACTGATAATAAGGAAAATGCTAGAGTCAGCTTACACGGTAATAAAATGAGAAAAACTTTTCTGACACGGATATTGTGCACTCTCTATCTCACTCCTCACTAGTGATCGGAACATGGCCAATCTCATAGATATAACCAAAACTAAATCTGAATTTTTCATCGCATATAAATAGTTTAAAGTAATAAGAATGCTAAAATGTGAAATCTAAGCTAAGCACATGAAATGAAATAAAAAAATGACATATCACTTAAATGAGGGGGCCTAGGGACTGCGTCCATACATATGAATTGTCGTTATTTGCTAACTTCAAGAACATCTGAACATTGTTAGACCAGGGCACTGAGCATAAATCATGGCACAAATCAGTAGATACAACTTTTTTAGAAGTAGCTAGTGGGAAAAGCAACCGCAGCCCTTCGTTTTATAATGGTTATATGGAGGCTCAAGTATCTGCTTTACGTGGAAATTAAGCAAAAGCCAATTTGGCAGATTATGTATTTGGTCAAGCTATAAGAGAAAAAATGCAATTAAAAGACTGAAAAGTGGAAATAGAATTGACAAGTGGGCAAAAGACGGTGAAGACCATTGAAGATAATATGTAGTTAGTACTTAATGTGGCCACAATATGAGAATAATGGTGGGGATAAAGGATGTTAAGACCTAATTTGTCACAACTTTTGAAGTAAAGAAAAAGCACTTATGTTACATACAAGTTGAATAATGGGGAATAAAGAAAAAGGAGAGAGGGGAAAAAAAAAAAAAAAAGCTACTTGATTTATCAAAGGGGTCCTAAAAGGAACACGCAACGCAGCGTTTGATACACTAGCCTTGGTGCTTATGCATATATGTTTATGGAATTATATAGGGGTATGTTAAGATTTGGTTTATCAATGTTATTAATGAAATACTTAGAGTTATAACTTCAATCAAACAGTGTCATCTAAAGTTCTAGACTCGTGGGTTGTTTTAAGGTTTTGATTATGTTGGATTTGTAAGCTTTATTTAGGTTTCTGGTTAATTGTGGTGATATGGGCTAGTGGTTTTAGTGCGGATTTTGTCCGTATTAGTTTTGTTTTTAGCGTGTTAGTTTGTTGCTCCCTTGGAATTAGTATTTTAGATGTCTTGTTGATGTTTTTAATTGTACAGTTGAAATTTATCTAATAAAGTTTCAATTTGATAAAATTAAAATTAAAACAAAAAACAAGAAAACAAAAACAGTGTCATCTAAATAACATTCATTCTGTTTTAAGTTGATCAAGACGGCATGTTACCAATTCATGACCACTACCCTACTCATGTGACAACTAATCAAACTATTTATTAAAGCCATAATAATAAAGCTCACGGGCCCTTTATACAGATATTGTCATGTAATATCTATGACATCCACCTTCAAATCATACCATAACGAGAAGAATAACCTACTTAGATCGGAATGCCATTATTTCAAGCCGATCTTATATTGATATGTCTGTGTTTTAATTTTTTATGCGACAATACATGTTGTCTTAAGATGCTACAATAATTTTTTTTGAGGACCTTTCCTATTGAAAGGGGCGATAGCATATTAAATTCACACACATAACTCGGATGTTAAAATTTGAACTCATGACCTTGCTTAAAAATAAATTTAAAAAAAAAAAAAAAAAGATACTGCAATAATGGTATTCTCCATGCTAATTAAGAACCCCCTTAATTGGCTATTTTCCTCTAGTCATGGTATTATCAATTAGGGTGTGCTTAAATTCAGAAAAAAGCTCAAAAAGTACCAAAGTTGATAGTTCATTAGAGTTTATGTTAGAATAATGATGAGGAGGCTGATGACATTCACGAACAGCTCAAAAATCCCAATGCCTTTGCTCTGAGAGGTACTGTTTTGTCCATCATTCTTCAAACTTACAGGTTTGACATTTGCTATTTTGTTGATGCTTTGTCTCCATTGGTGTGAACTTGCATTTTGACAAATACACAAATTATAGTCGCTGTGTCATATGAAGATGTCAAATTAATTAAATTATTTATAATATTAATTCCTAATTAAGTACTTGAATGCGTGATTTAGAATTAGTCTGCCTACAACATTATAATGTGTCTAATTATTAGTCAATTAGTAAGTTAATATGACACAAAAATCACCATCTCGGCCCACTCCACAATCAACTTGACCTTATTTTTCTTTGGTCTTTCATTGAAAAATCATCTTTGTAAAAACTCACTCAAATTGTACTTCCATATATGGATACAAAAATGATAAGTCATGACCCAAACGTAACGATAAAAGACTCATCACTTAACTGTTGCATTTCTCTTGTCAGAAAGAATTGTCAATCAACTAGCAAGACAAAAAAATTATGGCACTACTTGAGGTGAGCCAACCAACTGTGCAGGCCATGAATGGATCTTCTGTCAACTAGAAAATTAATTAATTAGTCTGTCTAAATCATTGTTTAATTTTAAAATAAAACAGTTTAATTGTTAGTATGTAGCTCTCACATGAAAAGATGGGGCACCATACACACACAAATGATCTAACTAACATCCATTGCATATCATTGGAAGTCTACTATTCGGTCAATTAGTCATGTTTAGTTCTAAATTAATATTTAGAATATTCGAATATTTGATATAATTTCAAACTTGGATAATTAAGTCATTTCAACTTGGCAGGGTCATGAACATGTGCCATTGACATAAGAAACACGAGAATTGAAATGGTCACAAGCAAAATAATTTATTAATATTATAGGCTAACTTACCTACCACCATGAAATATGATTTGTCAACTTGGTCACATTAGTTTACAAATGCACATGGGACTAATTACTCTAGAGGTCACGAAGTAATTTTTTTTTTTTTTTTTTTTCTCCTCATCCCCTTATCTCCTAAAATAGAAAATAAGTGCTTTTCGAACACCTTAAAAATGTTACAAAACTACCGCCAACGTGAAGTAATGTAATGTTTTTATTAGAGCTAAGAGCATATCCACTAGAAAACCGATTAAATCGGCAACAGATTGGTATAATTTATTTTGTTGAATCCGGTGCATAAACCGAACTGAACCGGTGATTCCGGTTTGGTGGTTGGGAGAGAGATTGTATAACCGTCAGCGCGCCAAATCGAACTGATTTTTTATGGAAAAATAAAAAATTATTATTAATATATACATGGCAGACATTCATTGGAGGTTTTTCACATACCCTACAGCTCGCCGCACCCGATCACAACCCGCTCCAAAATATCCCTAATCCAGTCGAAGCCCTAAACAAGGTGGCAATAGCACTGACACTGCCCCTGCCACCAACAACCAAGGATGACATATTGGAATGGAATACACAGTAGCTGCCTTTCATTTTGGTTTCTAATTTTTTGGAATTTTAACACATCAGGTGCCTCAGATTTTGCTTTTGTAATGTTATCGAATTTGAACGGAACATAGCTTTAATTATTTTGGTTTAAATTGTAAGCCTTTATAAAGGCTCTTTAATGATGGATTTTTGATGATGAATGTTGGTTTTACAATTATGAATATGCGATGTTGAACGTTGGATGAAGCATGTTTTGGATTGTGCTAGGAATCTGTTACAAGAATGTAGGATTTGAAATGTAAATCAGATTTAGGCCTTGAGTTTGGGCATGTTCTGACTTAAGCTCAAAAATCACCAGGTCTGTTGCACCAACCCAAATCAAACTACCAATTCTGGTTAACCGAAGTGGTCGGTTCCTTCACCCTTTAGTTTGATGTCAGTGCCAGCTTTCTTAGAATCGAAGGCTACGATTCGATGATCAGTTTGAACTCGGGATCGAACTAATCCAGACCAAGACCGAGCCCGACCCTAATTGCTATAAAATAAAAATAAAATAAAAAAATTGATTTGTTTGATGCAAATGTATATATTTAGAACAAGAAGACTAGGAAATTTGATTATTTTCCGTTACTTGACTCACAAAATGTTAGAAAAATATAAATGAAAAAAAAATCCAAAGTAAATGAACCCTACTGACCAATAATAAACCATAAATATAGATATTTATCAATTGGGAATAATATATAGGATAGAAGCTTCACCAGTAGCTATATATAAATATATTTAATTATTGACCAAGATATCAACTTTTTAACTGGGGCTTTTGTGTTGAAACCCACCGACTAATTTCTTCTCTGAATGTGCTCATCCATCCATGATCCATCCATGTGTTTTGTTTCTCTTCCTTTTACTTTAACCTCACCGAAAAGGTCATTATGGGTTTTGTCTCTTCTTGATTTATCTGGAAAACGAAAGACATGCTTTTCTTTTGTGTCAAGGAAAATTGGTAGTTTCTATCTCCTTCTCAGCAGACACTACCGAGAGAGAGAGAGTAGCAGATGATACTGGTCAAGTTTACAAGACAAGAATGGCATATAAGGGGTAGGTCCCAAAAGCCCACTCTTAAATGGAGGGTAGGTCACAATGTCCATCTTTTTGGCACATTAGCCTCTTTTGATTAGCTTCACCTTCCCAAAATCGTTTCAGGGAATTTTCCAGCATCCAAGGTAGCTAGATATTTAGGGTCATTTACCCAAATCAAATTAATTATCAGAGTACAAGCTAACGGAAACCTAATAAGAAATGCCAAATACGATTCGACAGATTATGATATGGTTTGTATCATCTTGGTAAAGAGAGCACCACACTTCAATTCGGAGTTTTAATATTTAGGTCCCATTTGATTTCAATTGGGCCTAAGATTTTAAAGAGACAGACCAACTACCAAATATGAATGAAATCTACCATATCATTTGACAAAAAATAAAAAATAACGTGTGCATTCGAGCATTTATTATGAAAGGTATCTATACTATTAGTAATGTGGCCACTTATTATATGTTTTATTTTATTTTATCTTTCAAATGTGAAATTTTATGTCTTCTTTAATACAAATGATATTGAAGGAGAGGGATTCGAACAATGGAGAAATTATAGAATACGACAATTGATTATTAATTAACACATGGTTTGGTCAATTATAATTTGGGTAATGTTAAGCTTACCATATTTTTTATACCACATTGTGTCCCACCTCTCTAATAAAAGTGGAGCCGAACAAATTAAAAAGAGAAAACAATCCACAGTTTTGACAAAGGACAGACATGACCCTTCAATCAAGGCTCTGGCAAGTAAGAATGCTTTGTTTGTATGACTTGTATGAGGGCTCTTGTTTATATTGGCTTAAGTTTAAATATACTGTAAACACTAACCTGTGGGTTCTGAAATTCATGTCATTAATGATCCACATGATTAAGAATTCCTGTCATTAGCAAAATTTCACGTTCCAATGTGTGCACGGCATCGCAGCAATCAACTGTTTTAACAATGGGAAGTGATATTTCCATGGCTTTTTAATTCTATAGCTGTCAATCCAAACCCATCTCACCAGCTGTAAGAATAATTTTCACATGTAAGCATGTACAGTGTACTTTGTTTAATCATACTAATATAGTTCTATAATAACTTTCAATTTTCTAATCGAAGAAGGTTAAGCAGTCTTTTTTAAAACTATACACATATTGTCTTGACCTAAGTTGTTTAACTTAAATAATAGTATACCGATTTGAGTTCGTAAGGACAACATTCTAGTCTAGTGATACTTCTTTTTCTAATGATAAAAAAGGTCCCATAGTCAAATTTCCCAATAAATAAAATATGAAAACCTTATTTTACATGCTATAAAGTAATGAACTCTCTTATAAACAAAATTCTTAAGAAATAAAAGAAGCAAAATTATAATGGTAGTTCTTATCATTCCAACGGTCATGAATTTAAACAAGCATGATCTCGATATGTTATGTTATTACACTATCAATTACAAAAGCACACATTCATGCAATTCTATCTGCTTTATGATTTTTGTTGATGCATTATAGTTCTTTCGTTTAGATATATGTTATGTAGTTGTGTGTTTTTTTGACTTTTGCATGTTGTGCAAAATAAGAGAGTTGATGAACCCCAAACATTTCTTAGGGTGAATGGCGTGTGAGTTGACACAAGGCTCTAGGATGAAAACACGCCGAGGATTTGCGCCTTTTTTTTATTACAAAGTGACTCGAATTTTGTTGATTATAACTAATTCACATTACCAAAGCGGAAATTATAAAATAATTATATAAAAAGTTGACCATTTAGATTGTAATCTAAACAAATTTGTACTATGAAAAAGAAAAACAAGTGGACTGATAAATCTGTAAAAAAAAAAGCTAAAAAAACAAGTGGTCATTTTATTTTACTGCGATTTTATGGGCAAATGTCTATGTTGCGTTTAGTGACAAAATAAATAATAATAATTTCTTCTCCTATTTTCTCTTGTAAGGGTACTTTGGTATTTTGCAGGGATGCTAAGGGTCTTTTTGGTATTCAATTTGATTCCAAATTTTTAAAACTCAAAAACAGAATTTCAGTCTAAAACAAAGAAAACCTGTTTGGTAGCCCTATTTTTAAAAACTCAAACTCAAGAACAACTAAAAACCACCCCAATTATTAAAAACAAAAAATATCTGTTTTTTCACAACTAAAAAACACCCCAATTATTAAAAACAAAAAATATCTGTTTTTTCAGTTTTTTTCTAACAATCCACAAGTTCTCAAATTTTTAAGATTTGAAAACAGTTTTCAACGTGCATACCAAACAAGTTTTTAAATCTTAAAAATAAATTTAAGAACTCCTTGTTTTAAGAAAAATCAAAGTTTTTGAGTTCCCTATTTGAATAGGATATCAAACGCCCCCTAAGCTTGCCAGCTCAAGCTTAGCCCGATCTTCTTTTATTAATGGCAAACTATAATGTCGGCTCCTAATATTTGCGAACACTCTCAATCTCAAATAAGGCAGACTTTGCTCAATTGTTCCTTTGAACAAAAAAAGGACTGCTACCTATGGCATAATTGCAATTTCATGTTCCACGACATTTTTGCACAATATTTTATGTAATTAAGAGATTGGATGGAGTGGTAATCTTTTTTCTTTTTTTCACATCGGATTTTCCTCCACTAGGGATTTTCAAAGCAAGACTTTGACAAGGCCACATAAGTTGCATCCAAGTTCTCAGTGGCGGAGCTAGGATTCTTAGTATAGAGGGGCCAAAATTTCAAAATCACTTCTACTAGGTTTTTCATCTTCAACTGGGAGGGCCATCACTAATCTAATTGCAGTAATTGTATTGCTATATCATATATTTAATAATATATTACAAGAGATTAATAATTAAGTGGGGGGGCCAGGGCCATGGCAGGCCTGGCTGTAGCTTCGCCCCTGCAAGTTCTAATAGTACTTGTAATAAGTCGTTTATATCAATCATGTTTTCTTTCTTTTTTTGACACAACGGCGATAGTGTTTTATTTGAGGAAACTGAGTAACAGGTACAAAAAATCAGACTATGTCCTAGAGGATTAGGCGAGTACTCTACACCAAAAGAAGTGTAGAGGGTGTTGGTCTACTGAGGTAGCCTACCTTCTCAACCACGAGCGGGAAAAGGTGAAGGAAACATTAAATTATAGGTATAGTTAGCCACAAATATAAGGTTATAATTAACCTTAGGCAACGAAAGCTTTAAAATTTAATCTTTGAGCTATAATACAACTAACTCTAAGTATCTTGAAGCTTAGTTTCGATTGTTCCACTCCTAGACTTTCTAGACTAAGAGAGAGAGAGAGAGAGAGAGAGAGAGAGAGTAGAAACTTTATCCTTGAAGCACCACTCAAGGTTAACATCCTTAGAGTTGATCACCTATAGAAGGCCTTGTAGATTCACCAAATCACCAATGAAAGTGTTCTCTAACTTTTCAACACCAAGGAAGATGAAGGATATAATGCAACCTAGGAAGGAAGGATGCTAGTGTTCACTTCCTGGGGTGGCTGATTTTTGATAGGTGGGAAGAGCTTGATAGTGTTCTAATCCTCTCTAGAAACTAGCTAAAAACCCTTACTTTTTCTCAAGAGACAAAATTCACTTAAATAGACACGCAAGGGAGGTAAATATATATGAATTTTATTTTCCAATTCATATTGAACAATTCTAGTTGCTTTCTCACTACCCGAGGAGAGCCGTGCATCAAATATTAGGGTTTTGATTTTTCATGTTCAGCCGTCATCCCCTCATCGGCCTAATCATGCTTGTTTTCGTCCATGTTCAGTCGCGTCGTCGTCCTTCTCCACTTGACAGTATCGAGTCATTTTTCTTCCACGTCGAGTCGCTGCCATCACTCCTCTCTTCAACTCTGGGGTGCTGGCCTCGTTGTTGTCTCTCTCATATCCTAGGCATTGGTTTCATCGTTCTCTTTATCCATAGTGCGTCGGCGTCTCTGGTGGTTGCTTTGGTATGGTGGTTTCAGCTAGTCTGCTCTTGCTATTGTGCCGTCAGTCTCCAAGTCAACAACGGTCATGGTGCAAGCTGCTTCGTTGGGGTCGGCGGTCACGATGAAAGCGGCTTTCCTCACGCCTCCTCCATCATCTGATCTGCGATCTCAAGCTTTACCTTTAGGAGAAGACGACCGTTGTCCAGAGATTTAGCGTGGGTGGCTTTTCACCTATGGTCTATAGCTTTGATCCTCATTTTCACAATGTTGGGCCAAGTTTTTGGCAACTAGGGTTGTTGGGTACCATCATTTTACCCTTATTTACAAGTGATGTTGGTGTCCTTATTGACAAACCTATGGAGTCTCGTAGACGCCTTTCTTAAAGTGTTGTTGGAGCATTCGTGGGCTTGGCATCCATGGAATGCTCTTATGCCTGATCCCCGTGTTCAAGTTAAGTAGCTAGGCCAGTTTTGTTATTTTTCCATGGTGTTTTCTTCATTCTCCCCTTAACTGATATTTGATTCTCTGCATGTCTCAAGGACTATGTTTTCATAGGAGGTTGCTTTGTCAGTGTTAAGATGATAGGGCGTGCTTGGGGGTCAATCCTGGCATGTTTCTCTTATTTCATCGCTAATTTCTATTGGAGGTGGCTGGAGATGGTGTGTTTAGTGGTTGTTTTCTTTCTTCTTGGCGTATTGTGTTCTCTGTCGGATGTTCTCACTATCTTGTGGTTGTGCAAAGGACTATGATTTCATAGCAAGACTTTTTTGACAGTTGGATTTTGTTGTAGTGTTCTCATTGGAGGTCTTTGCATCGAACGTCTATGAGTCAATTTGCTATTTTATTTTATCCTGCTCTAGCATTGGTCCTGCGTGACTGTTTCAGACTCTTTTGTTAGTCTATGACATGTGTGGTATTCTTTCCTACCTTGAGGTTTGTCCCTCAGGAATATTTTAATGAGGCTACTATTTCGTGTCATTCTATGTACACTACTTTGATTCAATTAATGAATTCTATTTCTAAAAACGAAACAATTTGACACATAAGGAAGAGACTAAAGTCTTCCCTTGGTAAAACTGGCCATGGGGTCTCTAGTTGCCTCTTGGGCTTATGTGGTCATCCTACTATACGCACATGTCTTAACAAACCCAAATGGGCCATGAACCCGATTTTATAGTTTATGCCCAATTTACTCTTTTCCAGCATTATCTTAATTAATTCAATCTCCATTAAATTAATAAGTTTATGTACATCATATTTATTTCCTTTCATCTAACATTATCAGTGTGCGATTCATTAGGTTCTTAATCGACGAGGCATTGTGCGATCCAAAACTCTTTATTGATTGATTGTGAGTTAAAACTTCCTTTTAATTCTTCCTTCATGAGAAAAAGATTCTATCTTTGTTCCCAGGGCTTCCACAAACCGTGAGTGACGTCTAGCAATTTGTCACGGTTGCCCAAGCCAATATAGAATGGAGTTGTGAACCTATTCAGTTGAGATTACCATGCAATGCTCTTGATCATGCTAATTAGGTCATGAAATTCGTGTCAAGCCCTTAGTGTGATCTATAGTTTCATGTGATTCATTAGAGCATGATCATAATCTCTGTTATTGATATAGCTCGTTGCTTTAGCCAAAGACTTTCTAGTCATATCTTCTGAGCATTCTCCTTCTTTATTGAAAGTAGAAATTCCTTGTTGTACACTCACACGTCTCCATGAATTGATCATGAACCCTTGTCATATCTTTGGGTTATGCCTAGAGGAACACAACACTTCAACATGGCTAAGGGCCTACGACTCTTCCATGAGACAACTCGTGATGCCTCAGGTCAAGACTAATTTGCACTATTCCAACTTGAGAGATTTTGATTGACATGTAAGTTAAACTTTCATTCACTTTGTTGATCACGTTCAGTGAATTCATTCTCTAATGAACACTCATGCACTTATCTTAGTGTCTCCACATAAATGACTCGAGACCAATCATCCTTTTGATTGAGCAGATACAATGCATGATGGTCTTTGTGGATTATCAATGTCTAGTTGATTATCCTATGACCATGAACAGTTTAGGACATGGACATGGTACATAAAGGTCTCCTGAACTTAACTTCTTTAAGTCACTTTCTACGTCTCACGATCCACGACTTGTTGGTTAAGTAAATGACTAAGATTATTACTCAAAACAACATAGTGCCCTTAATTAATTAGGTGAAACATCCTTAGAGTTTACATCTCATGATTGGCTCTAGGGTATATTTCTAACAAAAGGAACCTTGCCTCCGATAGAGTGCCCCCCCTCCCAATACCCCTAAGATCATATCCGTAAAAATTACAAGTTACAATCCTCAAAGAGAACATAAAAAATACAATCTAGTGGCTCTTCAAACCAAGAAACCACAGTTCTCAAATGTAAGGAAAATTGGCGAGGCAATGGGCTACACCATTGACAGTACAACTGGTATGGGTAAGATTTATATCAATAAAAGTTTCTTAACGATTAAAAAAAATGATTTTTTTCCCTCAAAATTTGACAGTATTTGAACTTCTTTTATTCATTGACCAAATTACCATTTTTCTTTTATAACGAACGATAGTATTTTATTGATAACATGAACAAAAACAAGTACAAGGCCACTATAGTGCAAAAGATGGATAAATCTTCTTCAATGACCAAACACAACAACAAGTTAAATTGATATTGAGAGAATTACGCACAACCTTCAAGATTATTAAAATTTCTAATTTTGCATACAGAAGCACGCCTACTCAAACCTACAATACAACTCCGCCACCTAATGGCATAAACGACATATCTGTATCAAAAGCTGAAAGCTGATAAGAAATAAAGTCTCATAAAGAAAAAAATAAAATACAGCTAACTCCTAAAGAGTTCATGACAATCATTAAACCAAAAAAAAAAAAAAGAAGCATGACCACCGCTCCTGTGTAAGTAATAATAGTGATTATTAGCAGCGCATTATTACAAGAGGTCCCAAGTTCGAACCTAAATAATAATATACTAATTTGAGTTTATAAGGCCAACATTCTAATCTAGTGGTACTTCTTTTTCCAATGTTAAAAGAGGTCTCAAGTTCGAACCTCACAATAAATAAAAGGAGCGAGAGGATAAGAGAGAGAAAGGATAGGAGGAGGAGAGGACAGGGGAGTGGAAAGGGACGAAGGCCATCATTCCCCAAAGAAGGCTGCAACTTCCTTATGGTTTTCTCAAAGAGGGTTTTTCCCTCTTAAATTAATTCTTTTTTTATGCCGAAACATTAAGTTAAATATGTGGACCAATAATAATTTTCAGAGGGAAATGAAAGAAAATTATTGAAGTATTATTTAAAGCAAGTGGTGTATAACAAAGAAGGAAAATATGGGAAAGGTAAGAGTAGTTCTCAATATTTGAAGGCTTATAAGTGTCTTATTTATCTTTAGTGTGCACACTATTTATAGACATAGAAAATACATCATCATTGACCACTATAAGTGGTGGTTACAAGGCATAACTATATGATAAGTGTTATATATATAGTCTTTATGATGGGCATCCATAACCTATGAATTTACAACGGTAAGGAACTTTTTTTTCTGCTCGTTAAGCATACATATTTACATTTTTTTTTTCATAAGTCAATGGGCAATTAGTTCAATGGAAAAAAATATATCATAATGACATTAGTCAATTACAAAATTTAGATAACATAACGACGCATGCATATTGTTTCTTTTGAGAATATGTTTTCTTGCAAGAAGTTGCGCAGGAGAATAATGCAAGATTGGGGCCATTTCAAATACACACCTCCTTATCAACGTGCAACTTAGAAATGATGATAAATATATTAAGGCTCTTAAAGTTTAAATTATTTACATTATTTTTGTACATATCCATGCTTGTTTATGGAAATATTGAACATGATGTTGTTCCCATTATCTTTTGCTCCTAGTAAGGTTGGGAAGTGGAAGATCATAGGTTGAATTATTATTATTATTATTATGCGAAAAAAAACTATAAAATAAAAAATAAAAAATAAAAAGAAGAAAAAAAAGATGTCCTATTGTCTACTTTTTCAAGTGGGAAGAGATCCATGTCAAAATGATTTTCAGGAAATTTGTTTGAGACCCGTCGTTTTTGAGAGAAACATGCATGTTCTGTCTTCATCTTCTTCTTTCCTTAATTTTTGACTTTCAAGATTTAGGTAGTTTGAAATAAAAATCATAAATTAAAGAAAAATAATAATCTCCAACAAAATTATATAACTACCTATACCTACCACAGTCTCCTGTCATCAATCAATCATCTATATTTTTTGTGGAATTAAGAGAGATTGCCATAAATTACTCAATCCTTCTTTCAGCGTCAACAATGAATGGACTCCACAAATGTGATATCACTGAAATTTCTTCAATATTAATAAATGTAGCTCGATTTATTCACTAAGGACTTAAGCATGATATTATCCAATTCATATTTATAAAGATTTTTATATATTTTTAAAATAAAAAAAGACTTTTAGAAGAAAAAAAATTAAGCGACTGACTTTCAAAGACTTGACAGATTTTTAATAACTTTTATAAACTTATATATAGTCCCACAATTAGAAGAGTTCTCCACTAAAGATATCCGCCTGCGGGCATTTTTCTAAGACTACCGATATTGCAGTTCAATGATCATAGCTGTCTATTTTAGCTTCTGTTTCAACAGTCATCTTTGCATAAAATCATCCATATTGAAAACTATTTGGTTATATATATATATATCTAGAATTTATCGAAGCGTTTGCAAGAAAATAATATGCCAAAAAGTAAAGAAGATAAAATAGTAAAACTAATATGAGTTTCAAAAGCAAAATGACAAAATGTTGACAAAAAGAAAATGAAGGAAAGACCTCGTCCAGTGCCATTATGGACGGAGTGATTGAATACAACAGAAGCAAAAAGAGCCATTTTCACAACATTAATGCTGATAGAAATAAGGCATTCAAAGTTGAATTGAACTTGGACACTGCAACTAGTCTTTGAAGGTTGAATGACTTTCCTTACTACGCTAGTCATTCAGTCAATTCACTATAACTTCGAATCAAGGGCGGAATCAGGAATTTTTCAATGAGTGAGCTAGCTACAGTTATTAGCTTAAAATTTAATGATAATTTTTTTTACTAACAGTTTCTATAGTTTTTCTAGAAATAAAAGTATACATTAGATCATATAAATCACGCTAATTGTAAACATAAGAAAAAAGAAGAAAAAGAAGGAATTAGAGCCATATTATTCACGAAGGGGTGAATTTTATTTAGAAAAATGTTTCTTTTTTGGAGATACGTTAATAAAAAAGGATTAAAATTGATGTTTGGGACAAACTTTGACACCAAATACAAAATGTGGAAGACCTTTGACTATACCTATTGATGTGTTAGGATATGCAATTGTATATATATATATATATATATATATATATAGTTTAAATATTAGGCTATATATGTGTAATTATTTTTTTCCCCAAAACTTTCCCTAGGCTATCAGGGGCGGATTCAAGAATTTTTTAGAAGAGATGCAATATTAAAAAGACTGAAAACTCATTAAAAAAAAAAGTTAGACAATAAAATGCCCTTATAATTAATCAATATTATTATCTATTCATAGAAAGAAAAAAAAAATTACAAGCAAGCCACAATTGTTGCCAACTTTAATCAATATCAATATAAATTAATCTAACAAAATATCAATATGAATTAATCTAGTCAAAATAAAATTACAATTTGATTAACACAAATACAAAGAGAAAAAACAGAAGGAAAAAAAAATAAGAAGAGTGATGCAGTGGCGTGAGAGCCGTCACCTTGGATTGGGTTTGCAGCAGCGTGCAATTGAAGAGCGGCTCTTCAAGTTTTAAGAATTGGGATTGATACTTGCAAGAGGACTCCTTGTATACACTGTTGCTTTTCCGTGGAGGTAAGGCTATTCCATCAGGTTTATTAATATAATTTTTTTCAACCTCCGGTTCAAAACAACGTCGTTGGGCCAGGAGTTTTATAAATAAATATAAAATAAAAAAAATAAAAAAAAGGCGTTGCACTGCTTGCAGCAACACAACGATGCAAAGTAGAAGCTGCACTCAGGCATTTCCACAAGCAGTTGGTGGGCAGCTTCAACGCAGATCGGAGGAGCGAACTCCGCCACCTTCAAGGCATTTTTCGACCAAAAACAGTGCAGCTGTATCTCTTTGTGTCTTTATAGGTCCGCCACTGCTTTGAATCCTTACATATAGATTTGAATTTTAGGAAGAAAAAATAATAGTAGTAATTAACGGCATGTGTATGCTACCAAACTTATTCCATGCAATGATATGATACCATAATGATTATATTGATTGAAATATAATCATCAGTCTCGATCTCTTGGACTACAAGGGTTCAAGAGATTTGTGGTCACTCACCGTTGAATGTAAATTCAACGGTTCACTCACTCTTGCACTCCTTTTAAGAATTTTTTTTGAACCGTTGGCTGTTACATTCAGCGGTGGGTGACCACAGTCTCTTGGACCCCTGTGGTCCAAGAGATTGGGGTTGATATAATCATATAACACATGCATATATATATATATATATATATCTGAGAGTTTCAGTTAAGAGATCCCTTAAATAAGCTTATTTGAGGGACACGATTATAGGGCCCACATAAACCGTCTATTTTGTAGATATCCATTCAAAGATCACCTCTACAAAAAAAATACTTGAATCCGATATCATTTGACCACTCAATTGAATTATTGAAATTTTAGTACTTTCTTGAAGCACCATGCTCATTGATTTTATATGACACAATTGGATATCAAAATGGTTTCTGCTTTGTCTAATTTTTTGCAAAGATGGTCTATGAATGTAGACTTAAAAAATAAATGGTTTGGATCATTGAAAAAAAAATTTCTCAGGGAACCTTAAAGGGTAAGGCCACTCCAAGCCTAGAAGTGGCTCCAATATATATATATATATATATATATATATATATGTATATATTAATATTAGAAGGAATCAAATGCAGAAACTATCCTAATTCTAATCCATTACGCCACTATCCTAATTCATAAACAAAGGAAGAAGAAAAAAAAAAACACAAGAGTTATCTATATGTAAGGGTGGATTCGGTTCGGCAACCGACTCGAGCAAGGAAAGCCGATTACTGAACCGAAGAGAAGCAGATTGCCTATGCATAAACTATCCTAATTAATATTCCCCCTATTTCCAAGCCTTCATCACTGGGTATAATTCCTGATAATAGGTACTTCATTTTTTATGAGCTTCACTAAAGAATGCAACTAGTTTCTTCTCTTGAGACAATATAACACCTATACTCAGTCCACTAACAACACATTCAACCTATCTTTTATAGTGAAATTCTGTGGTGAGGGTACCATATATAGACCACTCATATGGACCTCCATATTAACCACATGATCATTTCATTAAACTTAAGTGAAGTTACTATTCAGTTGAATCATGTGGCTAATATGAAGGTCCCATCAATGGTCCATATATGACACCCTCACCATAGAATGACTCATCTTATATATATATATATATATATATATATATATATAATCCCCTTCTATTAAGGGATCCCTCAAATAATTTTATTTAAGGGACACCCTTTAGGGTCCCTTAAATTATTTTCAACAATCCAAACCATCTATTTTTCAAGTCTTCATTCATTAATCATTTTTGTGAAAAATTAGACAAATCGAAAAACGTTAAGACATCTAATTGTAACAAACAAAATAGACGAACACGGTGCTTCAACAAAAGACAAAAATAACAACCATGTAATTGAGTGGTCAAATGGTTTCGGATTCAAGTGATTTTTTGCGGAAATGATATTTGAAGAAATATATAAAAATTATACGGTTTGGATCATTAAAAAAAATAATGTGTGGTGGGCCTTATAAGGGTGTCCCTCAAATAATCTTATTTGAGCGATCCCTCAACTGAAGAGGAAATCGAACACAGGACCTTGGTTGTAGGGATAACTTCTCTTAACCATTTGAGTTACAAGCCCCTTGCAAATATGAGATTATTTTTTCAATGTTATTTCAAGTACTCATGATTGAGTAAACAAGCTAACAAATGTATCATAAGTTAAATCTCGTGGCTACAATAGCGGATCCAGGAATTTTTATTGGGATAGGCTATTTTTTTTTTTATTTTTTTTATAGAGGAGATATATTATAAGACTTTTTTCTCTTGAAACAAAAATGTAAATAAAATTTTATAAATCAAACAAAGCCACAATACGAGCAAATATAACACAAAGAAGTACAAAATATAAATAAATAGCAAACAATCTCAAAAAAAGGTTCTCGTACAAAACTATCCTTATCAACAAATCTTAAAACAATGGTCATTTGCTTTCTATTAGATACATTTTTTGCTTTATCAACAAGATACAATAAGTTGATTCCCCAAAAATACTAGACATTAAAAATCATATATGCTAATTAATAATTCAAGTTGCAAAAATAAAACATATATCAACAATCTCCCAAAGTTTTCACTCAAACCCTAAATCATAAAAACTTAACAACAACAATTAAAATTGGAATTGAATATATATATATATATATATTATATTTTTTTTAACTTAACAAGATTGAAGAACCCACTCAAGATAGGTTGGTACAATTTTTGGGAGGATGAGAGCTATTTCCTTTAGGTTCTCAAGGTTCAAATATGGCGTTTTGGGTGGCTAGAAGAAATTTTTTGATGTTTGCTCTATGTGGGCGTAGCCCAATATCAGTATGATTAGTAGCTCAAGTTGATAGAGCCTTAGCGTGAGTTTTGCTTCTAATCAAATTTATGTAGGTTTTGATTGGATTGACGTTTATTATTTCCTATATGCTTCAAGAGTAGGCTTATTTTAAATAAAGGACTAAGCTATTATTAATTTATTAAAAAAAAGAAAAACAATGCATGTGTGGACTGTATTTATTTGGTGCAATGGACTAATATTTATCTGAGTAGGAATAAACCTATAATTATGAGATCATATTTAATATTTCATAAATGTTCCTCCCCACTCCAGCCTAGCCTTAGGTCCGCCTTTGCATGGCTAATAAGTATTAAACAAACTAATATTTAATTAGTGATGTAAGAAGACAAATCAAACTCATGTAATTAATCTCCCATTATGTTTACCATGGACAAGAAAAGTATTACCAGTTACAACTTGCAAAATAGAAGTAAAAATCTTGAATTCGACTTGTACTCAGAATATGCTTTCCGCATATATATTGTGTAAAAGCTTGGACCACAAGAGTTCATATGAGTTCACTATAAAATGTTCGGTTGTCCTTTGTTCTTTTGTAAAGGCAAAGTGAGAAACACTCACAAGGCTTGAACCTTAACCAAACCCTTGGAAGTTGCTTTGCTGGCAAAAAAAAAAAAACACCCTTGGAAGTTAATGGTTTCAAGTGTGGCTAAAAAGGCACTGTAAAATTTGTATTGAGTGTCATTTAGTTGGGTTTGTAGGCTTTTATTCTTTTGGCCGGAAATAGACTCTAAGACTTACTTGGCGGCACCTACAATTTTCAGAGAGTCATGAGGTTCACTTGTAAAGGAGAAAAAGTTAAAAAGTAAGTACAACTGTACAACTTCTAAATTACCCAACTCCTAAAAAGAATATGGCTATTGACAAAGAGGTGGGTATAGCTACAACCCAAAAACATTAAAGAATGTTGAGTCTATTCATCCGTTACCAATTAGTTTTGAGTTGGATCTTGTGCATCATATTTCAAGTCAAAACAACTAGTTGATATTTTGACCAAAGGTCAAGCAAATGAAAGGCTAGGTTGTTGTTAAGCTCAAACATGTTATTTACTATTTTTCCCATTTACATATCTTAAAAATACAAAATTCTATTTTGTGATTTTTGTCTTGCAAAGCAGTTTTTCAAAAACCGTTTTTTGTAAAACGTTATCAGACCAACCCTTAGAATTCGGTCTCTCTTCGTTCATCTCTATTATTCTCAAGTATCTCTTGATTGGGTCTCAACTATGGGTAAATTAGTCATACTAAGCCTTCAATTCTTGTTTCTCCTTAAATAAGTCAATTGCAATACCGAGATAAGCTTAGGATTCATGGCCAAATATAATTTCTAGCAACTTATTCAACTATTTAAACGGACTAATGTGAACTTGATGTTATTAACTCATTTATATTATCACACGTCCACATGTACGGTGATCAATATAATGTGTTGAATGTTAAGTTCGTCATTTAATTAGGCTAGAGATATGAGATCAGATTCGTAGTATTAGACCGGTTTAACAACGAGGCCTGCATTTATTAACAGCTAAGATCATTCTTGAAGATTTTACTCTTGACCAAATAAGTAACACGTTATTGTTTTCTTTTTTTAACCCCAAGGAAATTTAAAGCATACCTCTCATAGAGCATAAGGTAGAAACAAGCTTGGAAACTGTTAAATAGAAATTCAATCACATATAATGCTGTGATATTATTTTGCACTGATTTGTTTTCTATTTTAGGAAAACTAATTACCACATCATCGCAGTATATTCATGAGATCTCCAATAATTCAATGTGGAATTCAACTTTAGAAGTTACTTTTCAAGTCAACTTAGCAATGAAATTATAGTTTTACCCTTGTAATTTTCCAACTGAAATATTTATAAACCAAAATATTAAAATTTAAAAAAAAGATTTCACTGCTTGCACACCTTACCAAATATGGCATGAGCTCGGCGACAATGCCAGAGTAGCTAGAAAGGGCAGGAGATAGGTTTTTTTTATTTATTTATTTATTTTATTTTATTTTTTTTAAATTAACATTTTTAAAAAAAAAATTATTGAGATGTTCTTTTATTGGGAAATGACAATGCTGCCCTTTTGCATTATCAAGCAGCTTGTTATTATTATTATTGTTTTTTTGTTAGAATATATACCTTGTAATTTGCAACAAGCAAGTAAAAGCTGGACAATAATGAAGTCACTCAGACTTGGAGTTGGAACAGTTGAAAGTGTGAGGATTCTCTTGATTGCAAAAGGATATCTACCTAAAAGGGAGAGTGAATTAGAATACATATAGTCTGGCCAAAAGAGAAATAAATAATGCTAATAAACAGAAATAAATATGAAATTCCAAATTGGGCCAAAACTGACTATAAAAGACCCCCCCTTTCTCTCTCTGTCCTTCATACTCTCTCTCAGCACTCTCAGTCCTGTCTCTGCTTCATTTTGACAAGAGGCAGAACAAGTTAATAGTTGGCACAGATCTTTGAGAGAGAGAGAGAGAGAGAGAGAGAGAGAGAGAGAGAGAGAGAGAGAGAGAGGCTTAGAAGAAGGGAAAGTGTAGATTTTTTGTTCTGTACTTTCCACTTCTGAGTGAAGAGGAGAAAACAAGAGAGCAAATCTGTATTGCCTCATAAATTTCCCTCTCTGGGTTTTTTTTTCTTGAAATCAAAGGATTTTTCAGCCCATTGTTTTCTGTCTTGCCTTATTGAAGAATTTGAGAGCCGCACTTTAATCCTATACAAAACCCACTTCCCCACATTGGTCACATTTCATTTAAACCAAAAAAGTGAGTGAAAGATCTGGTAGTTAGTTTTGTTTTGTTCATTATCTTCTCATCTCTTGCCTTTGCAGAGTGAGAGATATGGCTGAGACCACAACCAAAGTTCTGATACCAGAATCATTTCAAGGGGGCACATATGACATTGCAGGCCAAATGGGGCTGATTTGGGAGCTAATCAAAGCGCCATTGATAGTACCTTTGCTCAGAATTTGTGTCTACATTTCCTTGGCCATGTCTCTCATGCTCTTCTTTGAGAGGCTTTACATGGGAATTGTCATCATTTTGGTCAAGCTCTTCTGGAAGAAACCAGAGAAGCGCTACAAATATGAGGCCATTCAGGAGGACCTGGAACTGGGCAGCTCCAATTTCCCTGTGGTTCTAATCCAAATCCCTATGTTCAATGAAAGAGAGGTACATGCTGCTTTGTTATCAAAATCTCTCTGTTTTTGTTTTCGTGTGTTCTTAGATTTCACAAGCATTGTTGTGTGCTGTTATCTGTTTGTGACAGAAAAAACCTTAAAGTATGGTGCTTTTTGTGTGTTCTCTTGGGTTTTTGGGTCAGGTCTACAAGATCTCTATTGGTGCTGCATGTGGGCTTTCATGGCCGTCCGATCGTCTAGTGATCCAAGTCCTTGATGATTCAACTGACCCTACAATCAAGGTAAACTTTCCTAAATTCAGAAAACAACCCATCATTTGGATCACCCCACTAATTATTCTCCCACATTTATCGTTAAAAATGTAATCTTTTCTTCATCATTTTTCCTTCCAACCACCACCGCCAACAAATCTCATCATTCTAGTGACATGGGTCTTTTCAATGTGTTTGTTAAAAAGCCACAGAGAATGAAGTAGCCCAATTATTGAGTTTTCTGGCGTGACCCTTGTGGTTTCTGACATGGGTTTTGTTTCATTTTGGCCATTTGACTCGTCGCATTAACAAAATGGGCAAGTGGGTTTTTAATAAAACTATCAAAAACTGACGTTTTTGCAGCAAATGGTGGAGCTGGAGTGTCAAAGGTGGGCAAGCAAAGGCATAAACATAAGGTACCAAATCAGAGAAACCAGGGGAGGCTACAAGGCTGGGGCTTTGAAAGAAGGCTTGAAGCGCAGCTACGTGAAGCACTGCGAGTACGTGGCCATCTTCGACGCCGATTTCAGGCCTGAACCAGACTATCTCCGGCGAGCCATCCCTTTCTTGGTCCACAACCCTGACATTGCTTTGGTTCAAGCTCGATGGAGATTCGGTAAATTAATTATAATTCATTCATTTTTCTGATTATTATTATTAATTAGATTATTATTATATGTTCTTTTTTAACGTACCCTTTAATTGCGTTTATTAAATTTTTCAGAGTGTCGGTGGTCTGATTTTGTGGATTTTTCTTTTTGTTTTTCCTTTCGAGTATGTATTTGGGCTTTTATTTTTTCTTTTCCGTCGGCGGGATCAGTTTGTGTGTACAGTGTGCATGGGACAATGGGTCTTCCAGAGTACAAACCATCAATCACGGGGTCGGGCCCACACAGAGCAGCCCTTCTTGGCCATCTCTGATTTTGACACCTGTTTGTCTGCTAGCCCTTCATCAAGGGCTGCTTGGTACCCACGTCTGGAAATATTAGAAAGTACTTGTCATAGACGGAAGTGTGATTCATGTTCAATTTGTCAGTTTTAGTGCCATTAATCAGTGCTTTTCTTTTCTAGATTACGTTTTCATTGGCCTCAAGTAGAAAACAAAAACAAAAGTCCAACAATTTAATTTTGGACTGATGTTTTCTTGCCATCTAGCTTGTTATTATGTGGAAATATTAAAGTGATGAATCGGTTGATTCACAGTCTATCAACATAACGTGTCCAACATTCACTAGAAATTTTGATTCCACGTCGTCTCTCGTATTTATGGGAAATGACGTAAGAGCTCCTAACATAGGATTAGGATCCCTCACTCAAGTAGCAAAGTCAGTGTCACCTTCTTCTTGTGAACCGGCATGATCAGATGCTAGAAATGCGGGGTAGGTTTGTCATTTTGCTGCACGAGAACAAGGACGGTAATTTTGTGACAATAAGTTGCCTTATGTAAACCCCGGATTGTACGGTTCAAACGGTCAAATATTTCGTAAGCGGCCGGATCAGAGTGAGTTTCCGGAAACTTGAGTGACAAACGTGTCAATTTACGGACTCAAGATTTTTATCCTCTAGTGCACTGCTCACGTGGTTACTAAAACTAGGTGGCACCACAGTAAGCCTTGCGGTGGACCCACATTTTCTCTGCTCCAGCCTTTACCGACACTTGGTTTGTCGTGCTGATGCTAGCGTGGCCAACCTTCATTTGTGTCACGTGACCACCAGACCAGTTCCCTACTTTTAAATGCTTTTGGAGTTTCTTTTCTATTTTTGATGGGGTCCACATCTTTTTAATCTTTTTAATCATTTAGTGCATTCACATTATTTTTTTCTTTTTTATATTAGTAATAATCTAAAATATTCTAAATTAATCTAATTTAAAAAGAAGGGTATCCGAATTTGAGTGCAAGAGGTGACCTAACTGCCTTGGCCAACTTGTCTAACCCACGTTTGCACATTCAGATTATAAATATTATGTTACATGTACATTTTTCTTTTTCTTTTTTTTTTCTTTTTTGGGGGTGAGATAAAATTGTTTATGTGGTTTTGCAGTGAATTCGGATGAGTGCTTGTTGACCAGAATGCAGGAGATGTCATTGGATTATCATTTCACGGTTGAACAAGAAGTTGGGTCAGCAACACATGCCTTCTTCGGTTTCAATGGTAAACCTATTTTTAACAAATACCACTTATGGTCAAATTTGAATTATCATCCATGTTGCCCTTTTTTTCTTTTTTCTTTTGTCAAAAATATATATCTTGATTTGTCCCTGTCTATTAATTGGTTGACATGTGCAAAGTGCTGGTTCAGAGTTTCCAATTGGTGGGGACTAATTGGCAAATATGTACATATAGTTGGTATGTGAGAGTGACTTGAACATATGAGAAAAATAGAACATTGACCAAGTCTGCAAGACTTAGACTTAGCTTTAGACTTGCAGGGAGGGACGTTACACAGTCATTATCATGATCTTTCTTCATCAAAGTTATGTTTTAATATTTTTTTTTATCATAAATGAAATTGGTTGACTTCTAGTTCCTTCATTCCTGGCTAAAATCATGCCATTGCCAAAGTTTTGAATTTTAAAAGAGACAATGTATATGGTCTTCAACAGTCAAACTGGATAAATTGAAAATTTGAACTCAAGTGATTGTCAAGTTACTAATCAGACGCAGTAATTACTAGTTACTTCTTGTTAAAGTAACTTGATAAAGCATTGCATATATTTTTGCTCATATTGCACTGCATATTAGTAGTTTCTTGCTAAAATGGTAATGCATATTCTAATTACAACTGCAACATTCAACTCAGAGTATTTGCAGTTTTGAATTTGACATATGAAAACATTGCAGGGACCGCTGGTGTGTGGAGAATTGCTGCTATTAATGAGGCAGGCGGGTGGAAGGACCGGACGACAGTGGAGGATATGGATCTTGCTGTCCGGGCTAGTCTCAGAGGCTGGAAATTTTTGTACCTTGGTGACCTTCAGGTATTTGTTAACCGAATATGTATGTACATTGAACAAATCAAATGGTTCATCCATAGGTGAAGTCTAACTACAATAGGGATGACATGAACACAATTTCTGATCTTTATCTATGTTTCAGGTGAAAAGTGAACTTCCAAGTACTTTCAATGCCTTCCGTTTCCAGCAGCACAGATGGTCTTGTGGTCCTGCTAATCTGTTTAGGAAAATGGTGATGGAAATAGTAAAAACTAAGGTGAGTTCCTTTTAATTATATTACTCACTTGTGCCCCTAATGCAATTTCTTCTTCTTCCATCTTCTTTCTTCATATGTTATAATTATGTTTCTTGTATGTGTGTTGCAGAAAGTTACATTGTGGAAGAAATTTTATGTCATATACAGTTTCTTCTTTGTCCGAAAGATCATAGCCCACATGGTGACCTTCTTCTTTTACTGCGTTGTACTTCCTCTGACCATTTTGGTTCCTGAAGTTTATGTTCCAATCTGGGGAGCAGTTTATATTCCTTCCATCATCACCATTCTAAACTCAGTTGGAACTCCAAGGTCTTGTAGACTCTACACTTGATTTCTTCATTAATTACTTTTATTACATGTTCTTCAATCTTATGAAAGTAATCAATCTTCTTCTTGAATTTATGCAGGTCGATTCACCTGTTGTTTTACTGGATCCTTTTCGAGAACGTGATGTCTTTGCACCGGACCAAGGCAACTTTGATTGGCCTGCTAGAAACAGGGAGGGCCAATGAGTGGGTTGTCACTGAAAAACTGGGAGATATTGTCAAGAACAAAGCAGCAGAGGCTGCCAAGAAACCAGCCCCAAAATTTTTCAAAAGGCCAAAGTTCAAGTTTGGCAACAGGTAAAATTTCGTTAAACACTTTTATTCTTTCTACTGCAGACTTGCTTATTTTATTTTTCCATGTGCAATGTGCATAGAAATTTGTAACTATTTGCATTGACACCACATCTACACTGGCACACAGAGAGCTCTGTCTTTTCTGCATAACTTTAAGCCTTGGCTAAAAAACCAAATCACATGCACCATATGTTTTAATTATTTGCCAACATTAACCTAATCCCACAAGTAAGAATAATTATTTCTGTTTTTACCCTTTTCATTACTGGAGATCAGAATCTTTGCATTGGTCTATCCACCTAAGTATCATATAAATCAACTGCTGCTGGCATATGACAGCAGATGAGAGTTTATTAAGAGTAAACATGTGGGATTAGGAAAATAATATTATCTATTGGTGTTATGAAACCATCCCAAGCCTGTTCTTTATTACCTTCTGCTTTGTCCTTTAATGTTTTTTCTTATTCTTTCCAACACCGTTTCCCCTAATATGCAATCTTTTATATCTGTTGATCCTTGGTTAAACATTAACAGGCTTCACCTCTTGGAGCTGGGATTTGGGGCCTTTCTGTTCGTCTGTGGATGCTATGATTATGTGCATGGGAAGAACAACTACTTTGTATACCTCTTCCTCCAAACCATTACGTTCTTGATCTGCGGATTTGGCTACGTTGGAACCATCATCCCCAGTTCTTAATCAGCAGCGCTTCGTAGTTAAATTATATAGATTAGTTGACACAATCTCCCCTATTGTTTCTCATGCCATGCCAGCATATTTCTCATCTTCAACAAAGATTTAAGTAAGTAGGGTTCTATGAGCAAATGTTGGTTGCAACTTGGATTATTTTCAGCTGAGCAAAATTCATCTTGCAATGGAAAAAAAAAAAAAAAAAAAAAAGGTTCTTCCTGCACCTTCCTCGTCGAATCTCATGTCACAGTTCAAGTATACCTGGAAATTTTCAGAGAAAAAACAAATGCTGATAGCTGAACACATTATACAGAGTGAATTGTCAAGGAAGAAGCAGACGTCATGGTTTTTTTTATATAAATGTTTTTCAAGGACAAGGAAATAGTACTATTCTCTTTAAATAGATTGCTTGTAATTGTGAAGTTTTGTTCTTCTTTCTTGGGTTTGCCAGCTATAGTTTTTTTTTTCCTTGGATTGTGGGGAATAAGCTCCTGGATGAAAAAAAGAAAAAAGAAATTTAGTTGAAGTTGTAGTCTTGTAATCAAAATTTACTTATCATTTGATAATCATCATATATTCATATGCTTAGTCATTTTAGATTGTATCAGATTGATCAACTCCATTGATTAATAAGTTTGACAGTCTTTGTAAGGCTGCCAATGGTTTCCTTCGGCCCCTTCATCTGAAATTATGGTGGCAGAAATGGTTAAATTATTTCTGATAAAAAAAAAAAAGGTTAAATGATTCATGGAATTCTGCTGAATTTTATATGAACCATACTCCTTTCTGTGATTCTTGATAGCCAGTGTATGCAACACAATTTCTAAAGTTTGGATATATGCACGTTGCCTGTCTGACTCAGATTCAGAGCTTTGTCGTTCCAAAGGCCCCACTTGCATATGTAAATCATGAGCTGTGACATAAAGGCACTAGAACAGAAGCAGCATCCAAGAAAATTGAAATTCATCGGTTGACTATTCACACTGATTATTTTTACTTTATGCTGAGGGATATGCTTTGGGTCACTGGCCTTAGGGCGTGAGAGATTCTTAGCCGTTAATGAAAATGAGATTTACAATGTATAAACGATTAGATTCCGGCCATTTGTACATGGGAGACTGATCTTAACAAAAAATTTAAATCTCTACTATATAAAATATGGATAACAAAATGATGAAGATATGTGATAATTGACCGCTTGTCTTGTTAGATTGTAAAACTGAATCATTAGTCATGTTGATTGTTTCTTGAAAGTGTGATCCAAATTCACGATCATACAATATAAAAATATGTATGGCAAGAAAATATTAATCGTTATAATATTACTCGAGCTTGGGAAATTTTTAATCGTTGATGGGTATGAGACTCACGTTAGCAAATGTATCAACAATTATACTTGCATCTAGACACGATCTTGTTATAAAGTTCTTATGTTGTCAGACTATAAAACTGCTTCAGTAATCATGTTGATTCTTTCTTAAATGCGTGATACATACCCACAATTGGACAGCGTAAAGATATGTCTCGCAAAAGACATGTCTCAGAAAAATGCTAAGCATCTATAAAATTACAGTAGAATCTATAACCAGTGTTGTTAAGGCAACTGCTTTTATAAGGTTTAAGGTAACAAAGCGTCACCCAGTCACTCACCTCACCATCTGCCCTAAACCTGCCCCGACAAGTAGGGCAGGACATTCTGGACCATGTCACTTTTCATGCCTGTCTCAATCTTTTTTTTTTTTCTTTCTTTGATGCGATCAATCATTAATTTGTAGCCTGTGATGATATGTATAATTTCATCACTGTCCAGCTTTACTGCCTTGTTATAATTAATCAGTTAAAAAGGATAAGCAAAAGAGGTTTAAACTTGAGATTAAAGTAAGCATATGATGATTATGGTTTTGGGTTTACTTGCATTTGAAGTGTCATTATCTGTTTAAACTTTTTCTTTACTTGAATCAATGTGTGTCTGCACTCTGCAGTGCAGGCCTTGTGATAATAATAATGTGTATACATTATAATAACAGGGAGGAGATTATATTTTTTATATATTTTTTTTAATGCAGATAAAATATACAATGGAAACTTCGAAAGCAAGTTGCTCTGATAGGTTTGTCATACCAAAGAGATAATATTAACATGGCAGAAAACAATGGGCTAATTGGAGGAAAAACCCTCCCTTCTTTCATCTATCTTTTTGGTCAATTGACAAAGTTACCATATACTTATAATTTCATTTTGATCTTTTAATTCAGTTTTTAAGTTATGTGGTTCTTCAATTATGTGTCGTTTTCGTTCTTATCGTCAATCTCGTTAATTTTTTTTATTTATGATTATTAAGAATAAAATCATACATTTCATCCATCACTTATATTCAATCTTATGTATAAGAAACTCATGGTTGTAAATAGAAATAAATTTAAATACAAGAAAATATATTGAATTTTTTTCTCTCTCTCTTTTGGGGGGTAGGGTAGGGAGCAATCAAACTTAGCATATACCACATAGTTATTCTTTTCTCCATTATTATGATGTTCAGAAGAATGAACAAAGCATTCTGGTAATGCAGAGCTGGCCATGTTCAATTTAGAGGGTGAGTGCCCACTTGCTCTCTATGCTAAATACAGCAGGTCTTCATATTGCCAACTACACTTTGTCAGAAAATGTCACCATGTGGTCTTTTGTGACATTATTATTACCAATCCACAAATGGTGTGGTTCCTACCAAACTCCTAAGTTCTAAGCCAAAAAGCTTTTGTTCCTACCAGACTTGATCCCCACTCCTAACTCCAAACTCCTATATCTACATACTCACCTTTTCTTTTTCTTTCTTCTTTCTCTCCTTTTTGTAACAAATCCACCTAGACTTACTTGATCAAAAGGTTTTCTTTAGATCAAATCTAGCAAATAATACACATTGTTCAAGTTGTAATGTGATCAATTAAGTTTCTTAAACGCAACCGTCTATCCATATTTACGTAACTGAGTATAATTTACTAGTGTCGAAATCATTTATGCGTGTGGAAGGCTTATGCTAATAAAATCTGTGATAAAAAAAGAAGGATAACCAACAAAAACTCTGAAAATGGTAGTTGAGTTGAGAGAGCAAAGAATGGCATAAATGAGGTGAACGGGCTTTTGGAAGTGTCGGCGGCCGTATTGAGATTTAACTTCAACATATTGTATGGTCCATAGTTTGATTCCTTTATGACCTAAACATAAATAATTGATTTCCTTACGATATCATATTTATATAAAGTGGCACATGCCTATACCAGATGCTTACGTCAGTGTATAGATCACTTGTCTTTTTCAACTTCCAACCGTTAAGATTTGCAAAAATTAAAAAAGAAGAAAAGGCTAAATGGGTTTCTAAATATTTGGTTCCACAGTTTCTCCAACCGACACACACAGAATTAAAGGCAGCCGGCAGTCCAAATGCAATTTAGTTTTTCTTATTTCTTTCACCAATTTAACAAGTTAGCATTTGCCAACGGGTCTAGCTTAAAGTTCTTAGGTTAAAATTATAGTTGTGTGTGTGAGAAAAATCTCTTTTTAATTTAAATTTTTTAATTTAGACTATTATTTGTATTAAAAAAATAAATATTTTATTTATATTACTTGTTTGGAAGGTTTGCTTAGGAATTTCTTCAGCGTCTCCCCCCGATCATATGTACTTATAAAATTTAATATGTCATAGTCAAAGACGTTAACCTGTCTGGCTCATATTATAGGTAGGTATAAAAGTAGGTATTTCTTTTCTAAAGTGAAATGTTACAAAACCCTTTAAAACTATTTCGATATTTAGACATGTAGAATGTGTGTTGAAATTATACTACAGTAATTCATCACCATCACGTGTATTGATCGTAGATGTATTATAAATTTCACGTGCATCAACGGTCAGAAAACGTCCATGCTTACGTCTCTAATTTGTCAATAGATTATGTGATTAGTTGGTGAGGGGTCTCCTCATAGTCACACACATACAATTGCTATGTGCTGGCTTGGGATAATTGGTATTTGGATTGAGTCTTGTCTTTATTGACCATTGCCCCTCAATTATGGAATTCAAGCGTCAATTCTAGCATTGGCATGGGGTCGGCCCCAATTTAATAAAATTCCACATGTCTCTCTCTTTCAATCTCTCTCTCTCTCTCCATCATTTTCCTCTTTTTTTTGTTTAAGTACAAACGATACTGGGGAGGGAGAAATCGAATCTAAAATCTCAAGTGAATGAGTAGATGTTCTTAGCAATTTGAACTACAAACTCCTTGCCACCGTCTTTCCTGTACAAGAGCTGTCACATAATAAATAGAGAACTTTAGTTGTGCATGTGATTTTGTTTTTGTGGTTGGACCAAATCCTATACATATAAGTAACACAGAAATTAAGCGGATCTAATCTTAAGAAGAAGTATATAAAGGTTGACACTTGACACAATGAGAACAAGCATGTAACATGTTGAGTTTGAATCTATGAAATCTGTGAGATGATGATGGTGATGATGTGGGAATATATGGCAAAAAGAGGGAACCAATAGTCTAGAGCCACATCATCTCATCCCATTCCATCACACATCGATCTGCAATGAATAAAATAAAACTTATAAGAGAGTGATTAACGGTAAGGCATGTGTAGGGATCACCATTCACCAATGGTGAAGCAGCATGTCCAACACCGAGAAACAGACGAGAGAGAGATTTACAAACAAAATCCTGAAATAAACGCAGAAAAGGATGCCCAAAAGTCCAATTTTCCTGCTGGAATTAACATGCTTGCACACGATTCTGACCTTGCCCTACGTGTTTTTCTTTATTATTATTATTTATAAATCGATTGTCTGCATTCATTTTCTAGGGGAAAAAGAAAGGTGGAAAAGAAAAAGGAGGATATCATTTTGTTGACCATGTGATTTGAGGTGGAATGGTTGATACTAATTTCAGGCATCAATTGGGATTAGTGGGGGAAGTTGACATAAGTAGTTGGTGGATATTTTTTTATTTTTTTTATTTTTTTAAAAGTGTTAAGTATAAATTTTTTAAAAAGATTGGAAAAGGCCATAACCTTATCTTGGACTTGGACTATAAGAACAAGGACTCTAACTCAAACCAACCCGAATTGTACAGCTCCAAGATCCAACCCAAATGCTCATATTATGCATTACATCCCTCAAAGTTCATATCCTCTTACAATACCCAGTTCAGTTTTTGTTCTTTTGGGCCTTGTGCCCTCACATGTACCCAAAAAGATAAAAAGTACAAATGGAAATTGAGAATTCAGTAGTTGTATACTAAAAAATTAACAAATAAAAAGATTTGAGCTCTGCTTATAAAGTGAAATCATATGGGTATGAAAAAACCAAAACCAAAAAGTTTCAGGACAGGAAGAATTTTAAAGGTTTCAAAAACAATTAGAACCAATATGTTTCTGATATACATAAATCATATAATCACAAGGAGAGTCAAGTTAATTTTTTTCAATACTCATCGTTTTAAGGAGTGTTAAGATTTCAAATTCTAAGATTAAGACAAAATTCTTCCAATCTAATGTGGCAGTGGTAAAAAGTTATTGTCAATTGCAACTCTCTCATCTGTTATGTCTACTAGTTATGGGGCTGTGACAGCACCAACATTGCTAAGTTGTTCATCGAATCTAATATTGTCCGAAATTGATGAAAAGTTGGCTCAGGGACTTCAACTTGTAACTGACTAGCAGAGTAAGCCTTACTATTCAAGTTAGGACATCATAATAAATAGCTTCCATACCCATACATCCTCACCAGGAGAATGAGCTTCGATGAACCTCAGCGTAATTCCAACCGAGCTCTACAGAAAAAAAACAGACAAAGTCTAGAGACGGACTGGAGACCACCAGAAGAACAGTGGTTCTGAATCTTCTGATGAGGCTGCAAGTAAAAACTAAGATGGCACTCAATTCTTCAGGCGTGTTTTATATGAATGATGTGGATCAACACCTCTATGTTGTTTAGCTACTTAATCAGCTTAGATCAGTCCGGGCGGAGGAAGTTTGATATTGGCATATTAGCTGCTCCGAAACAAATGCATCTGTGAAAATTATATTTACGCATTTCACTCGCTAACAAATATGTATTTTCAACTGTACTCATCTGCCAGAATTTCAAGAATTCAATTCCATTATCAACTACCTTTCCCACTGCCTATACGAGGATGGTATTTTTGTCCACATATAAGTGCTCCTTCAGAATTTCTCTTAGGTACTCTAGCTGCTCAAAACCACCTTGACGTTCTTCCCACTACAAGAAACAGAAAATAATCATTCTGTTAAAAAGCACAACTAGAAACCACTCTTATCCAATAAACATGCAAGAAGTTTGCTATTGATGAACCAGATTTCAATATTTAGGCATGACTAAGAATTCTATTGTTGGCATGAGACAACCTTCTCCGAAAACCTATATGCTTATCGTCAGCCTCATTTATGTTTACACCTTCTAGTGCAGAGGAATTTGTTCCCTAAATACTGTAGTGGTACTGAAACTCAGATAAATCTGTACATGATTGCAGAGGAATTTGTTCCCTAAATACTGTAGTGGTACTGAAACTCAGATAAATCTGTACATGATTGAATCAAGCTGATCTTCGGCATGGGCATGAATAAAGGTGAGCTATGGTCTCAACATGCCTAGGCACAAATGCGCAGCATAGAAAAACTAAACTAGAAAAACCTTCAAAGTAAAGAACAAAACATAGAGCTTGTGCATGTGTGTTCGCGCGTGTCTGTTAAGGTGATAATTCATGATGTGAGAAGTGAGAACTCACCTCTTGATGAGATAACGACACAACTTTCCAACCAGCAGCAGTTATGTAGCGCCTTTTTAGCATAGTATGTCCCAAGGGCACCCCTGTATGAAGCAGAAGGATATCAATTGAATAGTAACTGGGGGACTAAGAGTAGTCAATGATTCATTTGAACACACGCACAAAGAAGATGCTGCAATATTATGTGAAGGATGCTCACCAGTATTTCTTGAGAAATGCGTTGGGCCATCAATCTCCATAGCAACCTTCTTATCAATCAATACAGCATCCAAAGTGTACCCATCCACAACATATTCTTTGACCCAATCGAGACCAGTGCTAACAAGAAGACGGGCAACTTCCCTTTGAAATGATGATGTCATTTTCTGATTAAATCTCTTAGTTTTACCAGCACGAGCAATTTTCTCCTCAAGATCTTCCCTTAAAGATAACTGAAGGTGTGGGTACTCAAGCTTCAAGCACTGGTTCACTAGATGAACCTGAGAAGCAAACATGATATCCTCCCTATACTGCTCTGAAATCCTTTGTTCTTCAAATTGGCTCAGAGTTCTCCACACATGGGAAAAGAAAGTCCGATCCATTTGTCCAATAACAGCATAAGACCAAGCTATATTCCCAAGCTGATCCCTTCTGAAACTGAGAACAGGGGAGCTTCTAACGCCATCAAAGTCAAGATCTCCTATGTTGTCCACACCATTTTCGCTGTCAAATTCTGAATTTTCTTTGCTTGAGTAGCATATAAATTGGCTTTCATCATTGAAAACATTATCTAAAGATTCCAGCAAAGGTTCAGCAGACTCAGATAAAGAAGCAAAAGCCCACAACACCTGAGCAAGCTCTTGCTCCTGGAAAGTATGAATTATATCTGATGCCCTTTTGGATAATTCAGAAAAGAGATCAGGAGCAGAGTGCTTCATTGAAGCAAAAGCACCTGCAATATTAGCCACATTCTGTGAATTAAACTCCCCAACCTTGGTTAAGGCCACCTCCGCAACTCTATCCATTTCTGACAAGTAAATCAGATCACCACCAATCTTAGACAATGCCCACGAGACATTAGAGATACCTTGAGCTGAACAGTCTGGTAAGGCTGTCATTGCTATTCCTACAAGCATAGACATCTCTCTTTGGCGAGCAAAGGCCAACCTACGTGTCTCTATCATTGAAACTTTCTCCATATTCTTAGCAATTCGATGAAGAGCGGTGGCAATGTTCAAAGGAGAGAGAGGTGAGGGACTCAAGCCTTTCCCAACAGCCATGATTGTCTCTGCAGTAACCTCCACCACTTCTTCTGCAGTTTGTGCGTCAATAATAGCTCTATTCAAGTTGATTTCTTTCTTACGATCAGATGGCCCCGAAAATTGGGAAAGCCTCTGAACAAACTCTTCCATGGTCTTCTCCTTTTTCTCTTCAAACATCCCACCTGCCAGCACACTCACAGTTCTTCTTAAATGACTAGCACCATTAAGAGTATTTGTATCTTGCATATCAAAGTCTTCCTCGGAATCAATATCCAAATCTTCTTCAACTTCCTTGATTTTCTTATTCACTTTCTCTATTTTCCCCAGCTTCTTCTTCTTGTTCTTCTTTTTCTTCTTTACTGTCATCATATCTTCCATTAGATGAGATAAGCCCTTCGCCTCAATCGATTTAAGAGCAGTCTTTCTTGCCCTCACACACCAATCCATTCCCTCACTCTCTTCAAGCGACTTAGACTTTTTTAGCTTTTTCCTCTTGTTGGGGGCCTGGAAACCCAGAGGGTC
The DNA here is from genome assembly GCF_000346465.2 of Prunus persica. NCBI lineage: Eukaryota > Viridiplantae > Streptophyta > Magnoliopsida > Rosales > Rosaceae > Prunus > Prunus persica. Next base: position 8,706,343 of record NC_034014.1, read on the forward strand.
AAGATCTCCAAGAAACTCCAACTCCCAATCCATATTACCATCTCCATTTTCTTCTTCTTCCTCATCGTCACTCTCAACACTCCTTGAGCTAATAGCAGCATTATCTGCGCCTACATTTACGCAATATCTTCTTGGAAGGACAAGCTCAAGCCTTTGAGCTAAGAGCCCAGTTCTTGTTATTGGAAGCTTATGAGCAATATCAGGATTAAAAGTGAAAGGTTTGAAGCAAATTTGATGAGGGAAGGTGTTAAGCAAGCTTTGCATACTTATCTAACAATCTTAAAATGAAAAACAAAATTGAAAATTCAAAGCAACTGCCAAACTGACAATATAATTTAAGAGAGAAATCAAAAATTCTTGAGCGAACAGGACATACCCAAAAGACAATATCCACTGCTTCTAAAGAGAATGGGAATTTGAAGGCTCCGTTGCTGTTGTTGTTGCAGCTCTTAGGGGTTAGAAGATAATATTAATAAGGGAAAAGAAATGGGAGGGAGAGAAGGCTGAGGTTGGGTTAGGATAGAAGAAAATCATAACAAGAAGTGAAGAAGACGAAGAAAATTAGAAGCTCGAATATGAAATTTCGAAGAATTGATGGAGAAATGGAGTTGAGTAGAGTTCAGTTGTTGGGTTTCAGAAAAAGGGGTTTGGAAAGGATAATGTCGAAAAGTTCAGGAATTCTACACTTACATCCTTTAAAAAATAGTTACTGTTTAAAACAGAACAACTTTTACCCCTACAAGTTGTAGGAGGGAGGTTTTCTTGTCTCCAATAATTTTCGAATGGGGTTGAATTCTCCATTTATGAGGAAGTGTTGTCTTGCTTTTGAAAATTTGTGCGAGTATCAAGAACAATTAAGCATTGATGTGTATGAACTAATTATGTTTCTACGTGACAGGAACTCTTGTTGAACGCGATCGCTATTTGAGGCAATTTTTCTATAATGTTTCAAACGAAAAGAAAGCAAATAGATACTAAAATCATATCAATATTCCCGTAACTTCTTTAGTTCACTAGTTCTAATATCCACGAACCAAACACTCTTATACTTCCCAAGAACTCACTAGTAATAGATAACAATTTTGCTTCGACCCAACAGCTAAATGATACTTCCAAACCAATACTAAATTCTAGGAAATGCCAACACAATTTCATACTAACATACGTGATTCACACCTTAATTATAGAATTTAATAAAAGCTATAACTAAAATGTGAAGAAACATTTAATAAATAAAATTAATATTTCACATAGAATATTAAGCGGAAACGACAACATCTGAAATCTTAAAAATTTTACATTATTTTACAAGTTAGAACTACTCAAGAGTTCACTAAAAGAGTAGCTCATTATTCATTCACAAGCTATGTATACAATACACTCTATAGATATGCCAAAATCATCACAAGCTCTAGATTTCAGGTTCAATACCTCCAAAATTTGTTAGGGGTGAGCGAAACCACATCTCAGTAGGGACATAAATCTTTTCAAGGTAAATTGATATAACTAAATTAAGTGACATACAATCACACAGCCAAATATCATATTATTAATAATAATGCATGAATGCTCTTAATCTATAGGACAAACAGACCTGCATGTCGCATATCATGTTTATACCACTTGGTCCCGAATGCCCATTTGTATGAACTAACCTCCATCTCAATCATCCCATAAATTCCCTTTTGTTATTCATCTTGTCTAACTCCCTGTCGCCAGTCCCGTATCACCAATAAAAACCATGTGCACTATGGGATCCCCAAGATTTGGTACCTGCAACCTCTTTTTCCATCATTATTTTCTCAACCTAACAATTCTAGCTAATTTTCATGACATGATATAATTATGCCTTTCACATATTCTTCACAACAACATAACCATTTAAAATATCACCAATGTATATATAATTATGCCAACATTGTTTAAATAGTTAAGAATACGTAAACACCCAATACAAGGAACGTCAACCAAACTGTAATACCATGCATAATAGAATGCTCACGAAATTTAATTAAATCAATCTTTGTAAAAGGCCCCCAAGAAACCCTTACCTCAATTCCAAAGCTAGCTCAAAATTTAAGAAAACACAAGCTAAGCCCTATATCTCCTCCAAGAGTTTCATCACCTCTCTCTCTCTCTCTCTCTCTCTTCTTTTACTTCCTCTCTCCATTTCTTTCTCGTTTCTTACTCTCATTTCAATTCTGGAACGCCCTATTTATACTAGCATAAGTCGGCAACAACAAGGATCCCATTGGGTAATTGTTTGGCGGCTAAGAAATGAGATATGCATGGAAACTATCTTATATAATATAAACTAATATTAATTCTATCACAAAAGTAGATTAAGTAACAAGAAGATTAACACAAACTCTAAGAGATAAATGATAGTATGACGTCTCTCACTTAGGTGAGTTCTCCAATAGTACATGTGACCTACACCCTGTTGGAGTTTGCCGGCCTCGAAACTCATTCAGGGATGAATCTCTTTCTAACACCACATAAAATAGCACTTTTGCCGTAAGGATGAGCAGAAGAATATCTCAAGGATATCTCCATTGTTTTATGAGTGTTGTATGAGTCACGCAGTATGGATTGTTTCTACCACATTGAACTTCCTTCATGGGATCGCCAATCACAGAAGTTGGGTTACCTCCCTAGGTGACTCCCTTATGGGCTTAAGCACTTTCCCCTCGACATTTTGCATTAATAGCCTCCTCCACGAGACATGCATATCGGGACTAGCCTACAAGGCATATATAATGTAGGTCATGTAATTAAAAATAAAGAAACAAATAAATAAATAAAATAAGTCAAGAGTAAGAAAGCAAGCCTGGTATAGTGAAAGCACATCAAAGACGCTGTCCTAAAGCCTTTGTAGCCTCCCAACGTGCAGGTAATGACAGTCTATAAGACTCCAAGATACGACCCCAATACGCAGGCTTAAGGTCCGCTATGAGCATGTTCACAGTCGGATAGAAATCTCCAAGCCACAGAACCGTTGTCCAAAATAATAATATGAAAAATAGAGAATATATGAAAGTATGAGACTATAAAAGTCATATTGTGGTGTGTTTCAAATGTGAAGGAGGAGTGACCTTTTATAGGCATTCAACACTTGTAACCTCCAGACACATTAAACCAAAAAAATTAAGACAATGAATAGAAAATAAAAACTGAAAGTCTAAACAATTGTAACTCCTATAATAAATCAAAGAAAATAGACAAAATATTAAAACAAAAAATAAAACGTTAAAATTTAAAAAAACCTTTCAAATAATAACAATCCCCCACAAGGGTTTTAAAATTTTAAAATAGCAAAAGATAAATAAAATATACATAAAGGCAACATAATACTATGCAATAGGTGTAGGTGCATTCCAGGCTTGAACCTTCACTTAGTGATGATAGTTTTCATTTGAGGAACTTGAGTGTACATAGTATTGAACTCGGTACCTTTGACCAAACTTCAACATATTCCACACATAGTATTAGTTAAGACTTGGAAGTGGGGTAGCGCTATTTATGGTCATGCACTAATCTTGATTCTCATGAGAGTTACTAGAGAATAGACTAATTCTCACAGTAGCGGTCTCACGACGTCTTTCACTTGGGTGAGTTCTCCAAGAGTACATGTGACCTGTACCCTACGAGAGATTGCCCGCCTAGAAACTCATTCAAGGATAACTCTCTTCCTAACACCACATTATATAGCACTAATGTCATAGGGATGAGCATGAAGACATCTTTAGGATGCCTCTACATTATATAAACAGTGCTCAATGAGTCACGCAGTATGGATTGTTTCTACGCATTGAACTTCCTTCATGGGATGGCCAATCACATAAGTTGGGTTACCTCCTTAGGTGACTCATTTATGGGCTTGAGCCCATCCCCCCTGGACATTTCTAGGACTCTGCTCCTAGAAAGACTTTTAGTCAATTGGTCAGCAATATTATTCTCCAACTTCACATACTCCAAAGACACAATGTTCTTACTTAATAAGCTCTTCACAGATTTATGTCTTACATGTATGTGGTGTTCATTTTCCTATTTGTATGAGATTGTTTCACTAAGTCTATTATAGCCTTGCAATCATAATAAATAGATAAAGCAGGCAATGGTTTCTCCACCAGAGGCATATCCATCAATAAACTCTTAATCCATTCAGCCTCAGTGCAAGTAATATCCAAATCTATGAGTTTAGACTCCATAAAACTTCTAGAAATAATTGTTTGCTTCTTAGAACCCCATAAAATTGCAGCTCCACCCAATAAGAAAATGTAACCACTAGTCGACTTCACTTCTTCATTGTTTGTTATCCAATTTGCATCACTATATCCTTCTACCACATTTGGAAATCCTTTATAGCATAGTGAATAATCCATTGTTCCTCTTAGGTACTTGAAAACTCTTTCCAAAGCATCCCAATGTTCCTTGCTTGGGTTATGTATATACCTACTTAATCTTCCAACATCTTAAGTAATATCTGGCCTAGTCTTATTTGCAATGTACAACAAAAAACCTGTCATCTGGGAGTACTTCAGTTGAGAAAACGGTTCACCTTGATTTTTCTTTGAATGAACATTGAGATCATAAGGTGTTGGTGTTGGCTTACACTCAAAGTAATTGAACTTCTTCAACATCTTCTCAATAATACTAGATTGACTTGGAGAAATTCCTTGTGTTGTCTTTTCAATTTTCATTCCTAAGATTATATGTGCTTCTCCCATATCTTTCATGTCAAAATTCTTGATAAATATGACTTCACATCATTCACAATCTCTAAATTCGTTCCAAAGATCAAAATGTCATCAACATAAAGGCACAAGATTACATTTATCATGACCATCAAACTTAAAATCATAATCTAGAATCAGCTTGTCAAATTTCTCATGCCATTGCTTAGAAGCTTGCTTTAGGTCATATAAAGATTTAACCAACTTACACACTTTATGTTCTTGGCCCTTAACTATGAATTCTTCGGGTTGTTCCATATAGATTTCTTCATCTAAGACTCCATTCAAAAATGCCGTCTTCACATACGTTTGATGAATCACTAAATTATGCAAAGATGTGAAAGCTATCAAAGTCCTTATGGTGGTAATCCTTGAAACAAGTGAGTAAGTATCAAAATAGTCTATCCATTTCTTTTGTGTAAAACTCTTATCTACCAATCTTGCTTTATACTTATCAATACTTCCATCTGGTTTCAACTTTTTCCTAAACACCCACTTGCACCCTATAGCTTTATATCCAACAGGCAAATCTGTTAACATTCATGTATTATTTTGGATTATAGATTGAAACTCATCATTTATAGTATCTTTCCAGAATGGTGCATCCACAGACATAACGGCTTCCTTATAAGTTGTGGGATCTCATTCCACTAGAAAGGTATAGAAATCATCTCCAAAATTTTCTCAACTCTTGCTCTTTTGCTTCTTCTGAGTTCTTGAGATTCTAAACTTTCGATTGTAGTTAAGCTAGAAGGCTTCTCATTTGTTTGTACTTCCTTAGAAATTCTTGTCTTGTACGGAAAAATATATTCAAAGAATGTAGCATCTCTAGCTTCCATAACTATGTTGTTTGCAACCTCATTTACTTCAGAGTTAATCACCAAGAACCTATTGGGACTGCTATTTTTTGCATAACCGAGGAAAATTGCATCTATAGTCTTAGGACCTATTTTCTTTCTCTTAGGATTAGGTATGAGTTCATTAGCTAAACACCCCCACGCTTTTAGGATCCTAAGGTTAGGTAATCTTCCTTTCCACAACTCATAAGGAGTTTTCTCATTGTCCTTTAATGTTATCCTATTAAGTATGAAACAAGCAGTTAACATTGCTTTCCCACACAAATTCTCAGGTAGTCCACTATTAAGAAGCATAGAATTTACCATATCCATCAGAGTTCTATTTTTCCTTTTAACCACTCCATTAGATTGGGGTGAATATGGTGGACTGACTTCATGTATAATCCCATGTTCTTCACAAAACACTCCAAGCTTATTTGAGGTATACTCTCTACCTCTATCAGATCTAAATCTCTTAATATTTTTCTCCAACTGATTTTCTACCTCACTTTTATAAACCTGAGTTTATCAAACACCTCATCTTTTGTCTGAATAAGATAAATATGGCAACCTAGAGAATTCATCATTAAATGTCACAAAATACTTATTTTCACCTCTAGTAGGAGACCTATTTGAATCACACACGTCACTATGTATGAGCTCTAAGATTTGGGTGTTTCTTTCTACAGGTTTGAAAGAATTTCTTGTTTGTTTGGCTTGAACACACACTTCACGTTTATTCTTAAGGTCTACATTAGACTTAGGGATTAGCTCAAGATCCATTAACCTTTTGATTTTGCTCAAACTTACACGTCATAACCTTCTATGCCGTACATTACAAGACTCAACATTAAAAACTTGAGGATAAATTTTATTATCTTCAAAAACTATATTTATTTTGAACAATCCATCACAAACATATCCTTTTCCAATAAAGACATTTTTCTAGTAATAACAATCCTATTCAACTCCATTACAATTTTGTATCCTTACTTTACTAAGGACGATCCACTAATAAGGTTTCTCCTTACGTCAGGAACATGTCGCACATCCTTGAGAGTTAGAGCCTTCCCAGATGTCATCTTCAATTCTACTTCTCCTATTCCACGTACTTGTGCGATGGTGCCATTTCCTAGAGTTACACTTCCTCCACTTGAATTTTTGAAAAATCGTTTGTCAAAACATATGTTTGCCCCAGAATCTTTGTAAATTGCCTCGCCTTAAATGTGGCAAAGAATCGTAATCGTTTAGACTCTTATGTTGCAGAGAATCGTAATCGTTTGGGGGCCAAGAAATCTTATAATTGGATTCTTGCAAGATGTGCAATGTTGGATAATTTTATAGCTGCTATAGTGCAGTTGTGGGTAATGATTGAGGTTTCTGAAATTTTTTTTCTAAAACTACTCTTTGGCAAAGAAGCAAAGCTGACATCGCAAACCCGACCACAAATCACTCCCCTAATCATACTTTGGGTAATTCTCTTTCTAGTTTGCCGCTTCCTTTTGTTATTTTGGATTAATTTAATTAATTTTCATAATTTAGAAACATGAAATCAATGATGTACAATCTTCCATTCCCTAAAAAAATGCACTGCTGCATTTAGACCCTACAAAGTTCCATAGAAAATATTTGGGGGTAAACCATCCTCGACTTGGCATTATATGTGTACTTGACACCATTAATCATCTCATCAGTATCCTTAACCTACAACATAAAATAACATGAAGTATAAGAAAAAATGTTCATCATTGACAACAACATTAGAAAAAAGCAAATAAATGTAACATAAACAGTCCAAATGATTATAATGTTGATGTCATGTTATACCTTCAAGTATATCTCTAGGTTTGGTAATCTTCTAGTTTGTTTTTGTTGTTGTGTTTACAAGAAGGTTTGGATGAAACATAGTGGGAGGATATTGATCTAAAATTTTGTTTGAAAAGTATCGAAATATCAATTTGATAGATTATCTTTTCAAATTTGTGGCCGTAGTGACTATTAAGAATTTTCTCGCTCATCTTTATTATTTTTGAGTTGGATTGTGAATTGGATTGTTACGTGCAACTATGCACAAGTCTTCTCAAATTGCATAATCAATTGGACCCAATAAGTGATACTTTACGTCAAGTATTGGTTCATGACTATAGTTCAACTTTCCATCATAAATGTTCTTTTCGCCCTCCAAACTGTTGTTTTCATCCTTCAAAAGACATCCTCGTTCGAACTTGGTGTTGTAGCATTCAATTCTTTGAGAATTTTCTTCTCTTCATTGAATAATGCTTGGACCATTCGTTCAAAACTTATTATATCATCTGTTTTTACTTCATCTTTGATTTTGGCTTATTTTGCACAACAATTTGAAATAAAAATAATTCGAGTCGAAAGATTACCATGTTGATGGCATGTTATACCACCAAGTATATCCCTAGGTGGTGTAATCTTATGATTTGTGTTTGTTGTTGTGTGTACAAGAAGGTTTGGATGCAACATAGTCAAAGGATGTGGTTCTAAAATTGTTTGAAAAGTATCGGAATATCAACTGAATAAATAATCTTTGCGAATTTGTGGCCATCGCAGTGACTACTAGCAATTTGAGCTCCTCGTTATCATTTTGGAGTTTTGCACTACTAAATACAGTTTGATAATATTATGAATTGGATCACTACGTGCAATTATGTAAAAGTTTTTGCAATTATGTAAAAGTTTTCTCTAATCATATAGTCTTCTATATCAAATAAAGTGATACATTACGTCAAATATTGAGTGATTGTTGTAGTTCTACTTTCCCTCATAAATATTCTTTTCACCCTCCATATTGTTGTCTTCATCCTCCAAAAGATATTCTGGTTCGAACTTGGTGTTGTAGCTGCCTTCCATCTAGAGTGGTTAAATTAGAAAAAGGAAATTATAAACAATGGTATGTAAGAAGTACAATTTATAGCTAAAGAAACCAAAAAAAGTAGAGAGAAAAGAAAAGAATCGCTTACCACACATTCCCTACTATCCGGTTTATCAAGTATTCTCAATATCTATAAAATTAAAAAAAAGATATAGCATATCTACATAATAAAAGAATGTTGTATAATAAAATAAGCATCTACATCTACAAAATTTATATTTTCACCGAGGACTGTACAAAATAAGAATGTTGTGCATATATAAAATAAGAATGTTGTGCATATTTTCACCAAGGACTCTAAGGGTGTAATGAGTAATAAAATATTATTTTTTTCACAATGAATAAAATTCATGAGTTAGAATTTTTAATATATGCATGCAACAACATCAGTCGTTGTTGCTATTTACTTAAATACGAGGAGAAGAAAAATTCTTCCAATTCTTACATCAACTTGTAGCTATAATAAAATATGTTAATTTTAATAGTTCATACAATTAAAACACTAATTATTTACCTTTTGAAGCAATATTTATGTCCCCGACCCTAGTCCTCCTAGATAAAGGATCCCCCTTTCTTGCGCCCCGTTTGCACAATATACTACATAGGGTAATATTTTAGTTTGTACTTGTTGTTGTGTTTACAAGAATGTTTGGATGTAGCAAAATCAGAGGATGTGAATATAAAATTCTTTGGGAAGTACCTGAATATCAACTTAATAAATAATATTTTCGATTTTGAGTAAATGAATCAAAATTATATTAAGACCATGCAACATGAGTTAAGAATGATAGAGGAAGGAACTTAGACGCAAGAATGACGATAAAAAGTTAATTATCTTATTATGTGTGTTAAATCGCACGTAGGCATCCATGACCAGAATATTATGACATTGTTATTGGTAGTATTAAACTAAAAGATGATAATGGAAAGCTTCGCTTTCTAGCATGCCTATTCAAACTTTCATGAGCTTTACATCCAAATTTCATTCTTTCACTTAGGTTAATCAAAACATGGTGCTCAATTGATTGCAAAGATAGTTGCGCCTATGCAAAAAAGTAAAAAAAATACGTATATTAAATATTTTAATCAATTTGTACTTTTATAAAGGAAAGTTAAAATTTTGGTGCAACAAGCTTCTCTCAAATAATAAAATTAATTGAGCCCTAACCCTTTTTTGCTCAAGAGTTCCAACATAGCATTCAACTCTTGGGGAATTCTCTTCTCTTAATTGAATAATCCTCAAACCATGTTTTTCAAAACTACTTTTATCATCCATCGTCGCTTCATCTTTCACCTTGACGAATTATGCACAACCATTTGAAATAAAAGTATTTTGAGCCAAAATATTACGATGTTGATGGCATGTTATAAGACTAAGTACATCCCTAGATAGGGTAATCTCCTAGATTGTGCTTGTCGTTATTGTATTGTGGTACAAGAGGGGATCTTATATTTATATAACCTCAAATACATTGAGTTTTTTGCCCATCAAGGATTCTAAAGATATTCTTGCAGTCATAAGATGAAACTTTTTATCCTGAATAAATGGGTTCCCAAGCTCTCACCCAAAGATTCCACTATACTTAATCTATATCCCAAGCTCGCACCCGAAAATTCCACTATACTTCCCTTGAACCAATTGCTATTGTTCGGGTCAATTAGCTTTCCCGGAATATAAAATTTTTGTTGAATCGAGCTTCCACGCTGGAAAAGGAATTAGTAACTTAAAATAAATAATGAGAAACAATTAATTAATAAATACAAAGAAATAAAGATTAATAACTTACAATCACTGTAAACTGGCCACCATCAAGTGTATTAATATTAATCATCTGAGTCGGCCTCAAAATCTGCATATGCCTTAGCATCTGCAAGTAAAAGAAAAAAATCAATTGTCAGATAAAAACAAACCTTATACGCCACAATAATTCAAGCAAGGATGACGATAAAAAGTTAGACGCAAAGATGGCGATAAAAAGTTAATGATGTCATTATGTGTGCTAAATCGCACGTAGGCATCCATAGCCAGAATATTATGACATTGTTATTGGTAGTATTAAACTAAAAGATGATAATGGAAAGCTAGCATGCCTATTCAAACTTCCGTAAGCTTTACATCCAAATTTCATTCTTTTGCTTGGGTTCATCAAAATATGGTGCTCAATTCACTGCAAAGATAGTTATGCCTGCACGAAAAAGTAAAAAAAAGCGTATATTAAATATTTTAATCAATTTGTACTCTTATAAAAGGAAATTTGTAATTTTGGTGCAACAAGCTTCCCTAAAATAGTAAAATTAATTGAGCCATAACCCTTTTCTGCTCAAGAGTTCCAACATAGCATTCAATTCCTGGGGAATTCTCTTCTCTTAATTGAATAATCCTCGAACCATATTTTTCGAAACTACTTATATCATCCATCCTCGCTTTATCTTTCACCTTAGCGAATTATGCAAAACCATTTGAAATAAAAGTAATTTGAGCCAAAATATTACGATGTTGATGGATGTTATATGACTAAGTACATCCCTAGATAGGGTAATCTTCTAGGTTGTGCTTGTTGTTGTTGCGTTATGGTACAAGAGGGGATCTTATATTTATATAAGCTCAAATGCCTTGAGTTTTTTGATAAATGGGTCCACAAGCTCTCACTCGAAGGGTCCACTATACTTAACCTATACTCCAAGCTTGCACCCGAAGGTCCTACTATACTTTCTTTGAACCAATTGCTATTGTTCGGGTCAATTGGCTCCCCCGTAGTATAAATTTTTTGTTGAGCCGAGCTTCCACGCTAGAAAAGGAATTAGTAACTTAAAATAAATAATGAGAAACAATTAATTAAGAAAAATAAAGAAATAAAGATTAATCACTTATAATCACCGTAAACTGGCCACCATCAAGTGTATTAACATTAACCATTTGCATCGGCCTCAGAATTTGCAAGTAAAAGAAAAAAAATCAATCGTTAAATAAAAACAAACATTATATGCCACAATAATTCAAGCAAAGATGACGATAAAAAGTTAGACACAAGGATGATGACAAAAAGTTAATTATGTCATTATGTGTGCTAAATTGCACGTAGGCATCCATAGCCAGAATATTATGACATTGTTATTGGTAGTATTAAACTAAAAGATGATAATGGAAAGCTTCACTTTCTAGCATGCCTATTCAAACTTTCGTGAGCTTTACATCCAAATTTCATTCTTTCACTTAGGTTAATCAAAACATGGTGCTCAATTAACTGCAAAGATAGTTGCACCTGTGCGAAAAAGTAAAAAAACGTATATTAAATATTTTAATCAATTTGTACTCTTATAAAGGGAAGTTGAAATTTTGGTGCAACAAGCTTCTCTCAAATAGTAAAATTAATTGAGCCCTAAGCCTTTTCTGCTCAAGAGTTCCAACACAGCATTCAATTTTTGGGGAATTCTCTTTTCTTAATTGAATAATCATCGAATCATGTTTTTCGAAACTACTTATATCATCCATCGTCGCTTCATCTTTCACATTGGCGAATTATGCAAAACCATTTGAAATAAAAGTAATTTGAGCCAAAATATTACGATGTTGATGGATGTTATACGACTAAGAACATCCCTAGATAGGGTAATCTTCTAGGTTGTGCTTGTTGTTGTTATGTTATGGTACAAGAGGGGATCTTATATTTATATAAGCTCAAATACCTTGAGTTTTTTGATAAATGGGTCCTCAAGCTCTCACTCGAAGGTTCCACTATACTTAACCTATACTCCAAGCTCGCACCCGAAGGTTCTACTATACTTCCCTTGAACCAATTTCTATTGTTCAGGTCAACTGGCTCCCCCGTAGTATAAATTTTTTGTTGAGTCGAGCTTCCACACTAGAAAAGGAATTAGTAACTTAAAATAAATAATGAGAAACAATTAATTAATAAAAACAAAGAAATAAAAATGAATCACTTACAATCACTGTAAATTGGCCACCATCAAGTGTATTAATATTAACCATCTGCATCGGCCTCAGAAGCTGTATATGCCTCAGCATTTGCAAGTAAAAGAAAAAAAAAATCAATCGTTAAATAAAAACAAACATTATATGCCACAATAATTCAAGCAAAGATGACAATAAAAAGTTAGATGCAAGGATGATGATAAAAAGTTGATTATGTCATTATGTGTGCTAAATCGCACGTAAGCATCCATAGCCAGAATATTATGACATTGTAATTAGTAGTATTAAACTAAAAGATGATAATGGAAAGCTTCACTTTCTAGCATGCCTATTCAAACTTTCGTGAGCTTTACATCCAAATTTCATTCTTTCACTTAGGTTAATCAAAACAAGGTGCTTAATTGACTGCAAAGATAGTTGCGCCTGTGCGAAAAAGTAAAAAAAACCGTATATTACATATTTTAATCAATTTGTACTCTTATAAAGGGAAGTTGAAATTTTGGTGCAACAAACTTCTCTAAAATAGTAAAATTAATTGAGCCCTAACCCTTTTTTGCTCAAGAGTTCCAATATAGCATTCAATTCTTGGGGAATTCTCTTATCTTAATTGAATAATCCTCGAACCATGTTTTTCAAAATTACTTATAGAATCCATTGTCGCTTCATCTTTCACCTTGACAAATTATGCACAATCATTTTAAATAAAAGTAATTCGAGCCAAAATATTACGATGTTGATGGCATGTTATAAGACTAAGTACATCCATATATAGGGTAATCTTCTAGGTTGTACTTGTTGTTGTTGTGTTATGGTACAAGAGGGGATCTTATATTTATATAAGCTCAAATACCTTGAGTTTTTTGCCCATCAAGGATTCTAAAGATATTCTTGCAATCGTAAGATGAAACCTTTTATCCTGAATAAATGGGTCCCCAAGCTCTCACTCGAAGGTTCCACTATACTTAACCTATATCCCAAGCTCGCACCCGAAGGTTCCACTATACTTCCCTTGAACCAATTGCTATTGTTCGGATCAATTGGCTCCCCCGGAGTATAAAATTTTTGTTGAGTCGAGCTTCCGCGTTGGAAAAGGAATTCGTACCTTAAAATAAATACTGAGAAATAATTAATTAATAAAGACAAAGAAATAAAGATTAATCACTTACAATCACTGTAAACTGGCCAACATCAAGTGTATTAATATTAACCATCTGCGTCGGCCTCAACATCTGCAAGTAAAAGAAAAAAATCAATTGTCAGATAAAAGCAAACATTATATGCCACAATAATTCAAGCAAGCATAATACTTGGTTAAGGCTCCTCATAATTAATTAGCTTTATAAGAAAACACTTCTGCTTATAAATGTTGTTAGAAGCACTGTTAATAGAAAAAACGTCAAAAAATTTCTTACAACTAAAAATGCTTTTTGGAAATGCTTCATATAGAACCATGTTGCATAAACACAGTTCAAATATAACATAAACTACTTACTAAAGCTAGAACAGCTCTCCCAAGTCTAAGGTATGTTGTATTAATTTATTGAAATTGAAATAGCTATTTAAAAGTAGGAAAATCACTTACAATTTCAGTATACGACAAGTAAGATCATAAGGTCTGAAAATTTGAAAGGACGAAGAGTATTTTCTCATTTTGTCAAAAGGGCTAAAGGTACACCACACCCTTAAACTTAAAAAAGACTGAGATTTAAACATGTAGCACCTAATTAAGTTTAATATCCAAATAGAAAGTAAAATATAGGTTCGGTTTAACTATGAAATGACGACTCTAAAAGACAAGCCGATGACTTAAAAACACCACGATGCTATTGCACGTTGACACCGTTACCATCTTGCAGTCTAGAGATAAGTGGGTCCTTCAGATCAAACAAATAAGTGAGTCTTTTGAGAATCAAATAAATGTTTTGAGAATAATTAATGTTGGTTGGTATAGGTTAAGTTAATAGCTCATCTTCCATATTTTTATTTATGAAGAGGGGGACAAAGCCCCAAAAACATAACTAAGAAACAACATCACATTTTGAACCAAAAAAAAAAAAAAAAAACGACGACAACAAATTAATCTACAGTAAAAACTCACCAAATGACTCATCCCACCAAAACTCAAACAGCTTGAATGTATTTGACATCTTATCGTTTCTGTTTTTGAATAGCTTATACCCCAAAAGTATTGGATGCAGGTGGGGGTGCCTCTGAATGCTGGGAACGTACTGGGAGCGAAGGATAACAAACCAATACCAAAATCGGAGACAATCATTAGAAAAGCTATGAACAAATCCTTGGAACCCGAAAGCAAACACATGCTACAAAGGACTTCTTCGATTGCTGACTTGGAACATGGTCAATTGACTAATTATTATTGAATAGCTTGAATTTATATTTTTTAATTACTTTAATTAGTTGTTATGTCTTAATTATTATTTACTTAATGAATAATTTGTATTTAAATATTTTATTATTTTTATTTTTATTCAATAATATGTGAGTATTTTGTGAATAATATGTGAATTTTGTGTGTATTATTGAAATTTTTATTAAAAAAATAAGTGTATTAAATATGAAAAGTACTTACGTACGTGTACAATATGAGTATTAAACGTAAAAATGCTAAATTCTTTATACATGTAATAACTCTAGAAAAGTAAAAACAAGGGGACAATATAGACTCAGGTAATGGCCTAATAGTAATAAATAATACTCTAAACTACTCTTATAGATAAACAAAAATCGGGGAAAAACAATTATAAAAAAAAAATTGCAGTGTCTATGTAAAGAGTATAACCGCGCCTCTATACTATTTACGAAAAAGAATTTAAAAAAATACCCCAGTAAAGCAGTGCAACTATACACTTGTTTTATTAAAAAAAAAATTCGGTAGTATAGCCGCGCGGCTATACTATTTATAAAAATAAAAAAAAGAAAGGACCCGCTACTCGCTTAACGCTTGTTTTTTTAGGAAATCACTTTCACTTTGTCCCACATTGAGAGAGAGTAGCTCACTTGAAACACTAAATAGGAAGTCTTTTAATTATTCATTTAGTTTTATTTTATTTTAAAGTCTATGAGGGTTTTAATATTGCTAAAATGGCACGCTTGCAACTCACGCGTTCTCAAGCCTATTCTAGGGTTTGACATTTTCAGGCTGTTCGCGTTAAAACTAAACATAAATAAAGCTAACTTACAGGTGATGTGGATGGTTTGGACTCGAGGAGCCTTCGGACCATGGCGTCCTTCCTCGATACGTGATGCTGGATTCGGCCTGGAGAGAGAAACGGCAGGTGAGGTCTAAGACACCGGTGTGGCGCCGGCTGAAGACCCTCTGATGCCAAAGTTAGTGACTAAGAGCAATTCTATTGACAATGAAAGCACAAGTTAAGTAAACAGTCTTACCTCTTGGCTGGGCCAAGGGGTTCTATTTATAAAAAGCATTTGTGATGCTCTTAGTACTTAGTTTCGATGTGTTTCGACGGTCGACGTGTGCCCTGACAGGTTCTGGCGGGAGTTCAGAGGTTATCTGTTAGAATCGGCAGGATGTGCTGACTGGTCACTCGACATAGTGTGCCGAACGTTGGTGTGGGTGAATCGGCCGTTAGCATTTACCAACTTGACGACCTCGTATGAATCGGTGGAGAATGTCGATTGACCTTTCGGCATGGCTCACTGAGCTGGTCTTAGACTTGTTTACCTTCCACGTGCTATGATGTGAGTGGGGGGTCAGATATGGTACAAACACAGGCTAAACAAATTCTCTATAGTTAATGACTAAATAATAAAACACTAAAGAATAATGAAACATGTGATCAAATTCATAAATAAATTAAAAGTAATGTTTATCTTGAGAGAAAATATAGTGATGATTTTGAGAAAAAAGAATAGTGTTGGAGATTTCTAGAAATTGCAGGATTGAAATAGCTCAGCAATCCCCAAATTCCAAAATTGTAACTTAACATGTATGAGACATTTGATCTGAAAGGTAAGACATGTCATTTTTCATGCACTCATAATGGGAACGTTTTTTGGAATCTAATATGATTTTATTTCCTTGATCTTCCTTGATAATCAATTAGAATCCCTTTAGGAGTGCATCTCATTTAGGCATATTTTTCAATATCTTTTGTTCATTCCTTCTTTCCTTGTATTATTAAATTCCTACTTGTCTTTCAAGTATTTTGATTGAAGATCACGTTGGTATTTCCTTGGGCCTCAAGGGTAATCTTGCTTTGTATTGGAAAGTATCTTTGATTGGCAATCACTTGTTTAATTAGATCAATGTTTCTAAAGGGTTGGGATATTCTTGGAATTAATTCAAGAATATTAGGAATCTTGATAAGGTGATTGTGAATATCCTTTTTGGAGTACATGTGAGTTTTATACATACTATGAAACATATCTTTGGTTATTTGGTTAGCCTTCAATGAATTTGATTTTGTGTTGGACGTGGGCTTTTCTTCCTAGAGAAGAAAAGGTTCCATAAAATAAGAACTTTGTCTTCTTTGTTTTTAGGAGATTTCACGATCATGTTTTCAGTGCATAAACTTTGGAAAGCTGAGTTTGTATTTGAGATAAATTATCAAGTGTTCCATGTTTACTTGGTGATTTATCAAACACTTTTGTCATTCATATTTCATTCATTTGCATGTTCGATGACTCATACGGTTGAGGGCACCAAAACCGTGTTGGCGTTTTTTCTCCAGTGAGTTTGAATCGATCGTGACCAGTATTGGATTCAACACAAGGAGAGTTGGAAGAACTTCGACGAGCTTAAAGCAATTGTGACCAGTATTGCGTTCAACATAAGGAGTGTTAAAGATCATCCCGTGACAGAAGTTGAGTTACGAAGAAGTAGGTAAACATTATCTAGAACGTGTCTAGGATAAGTGTGTGAGTAATTATTGTAATCATTGTTCTATAGTGGATTTGTGTTGGACTGAGGAATCCTATGGATTTTCCCCATAAGTGCGATTTTACCACTTAAAATAAGTCTATGCGTGTTCCTTTATTTTACGTTCAGCACGTTTTAGGATTGATAAGCCATATCAATCCTTATACCAAAGTTTATTTTTTGTTTATTGATTATAATTTTAAATTGTCCTATTCACCCACTCTAGGCATTTTTAGTCATCCTACAAGTAATTTCAACATTTTAACCCAAGGTTACATAAATCCATGGGTTATGGTGTGACAACATGCACTGGCAGTGGAAGAATTGTCTAACTGTTTAGCAATGAGATTATTGGAATAGGAAGGGCAAAAAAAGTATCATTCTGGAGGTCGTTGCATCATTCGATACCCAGGTTTGGCATGCCTTTTTCGAAATTGAGGGATCTCAAAACGACCTCAACATGCTTGGTCAATCCTTGGTATTCAACTATGTGTTGAGAGGTCATTCCCCCTAGATCACGTATCAAATCAACAATACCGTATACTCGAGTAGGTACTACCTAGCTGACGAAATTTATCCAAAGTGGATGGCATTCGTCAAAACAATTCCAAATCCCCAATTGGAGAAGGAAAAAAGCCTTGTTGTGTTTTGGTATCCTGTAAGCTCGTTGGGCAATTATTAGGTGTATTGCTCATATGTTTGATGAAGAGATGCTCCGGAGCATTATGATGACTTGCATCATCCTCCATAACATGATTGTGGAGGATGAGTATGATTATGATGCCCCTGAGATGTTCGAACCCGATCCCATTAATATGGCATTGACAAGAATTTATGAACGACCCGTGGGAGCAAATGGATAATCACTGGAGCACGAACCGTTGATTAGAGACAGTCGGTACAACAATCATATGATTGACCATTATATGAAAATGCAATCTTCTTATGTTCAAGAGAGACATCAAGTTGACTTGATCGAGCACTTATGGGCGATGAAGGGCAATCAAGGTGGATGAAGTCAAGTTTAATGCTTTGTTTGGAATTATGCTTTGTTTTTAACAATGGTTTGTTTTAAATTATGCTTTGTTTTGTGTGTGGTTTGTAATGAATTAAGGTTTGTTTTGATGTATGAAATGTTTTTAATGAATAGCTATATTATTTAATACTTTCTTTATTTAATAAAAAAGAAACAATACAACAAATTAATATATGGCAACTCTTTCAATACAACCTAATGGTTTTGATCATTTAACCAATCTGTGTTGCTAGGTCCACCGTTATGGAAAAGCTTTCTTCTCATAACATCTCTTTGTTTTAGCTTCCAATAGGACTTTGTTTCAGGAGACATATGGCTCATATCAATGGCCATGATTTTCATCTCTTTGTCCTCTACGTCTTGTCACTGTGCCTGCTGCCTTTCTATTGCATATGCTTCATATCATGTCTTGTCAGCTTCATCTCTTTTCAAGTCTCTTTAAATTCTAAGTGAGCCGTTTATAGCAATTTGGTCAAAAAAATTTGCACATTCAGTGTTCGAAGTGCTCCCTCTCTTGGCCTTTGCCGCTTTTCACCCAATAGGCATCGGCTCACGTTGGATTGGTGAGACTTGATCCATTGGGGGGAGTCCAATGGAGAATCCTTTGCCAGTGAATTGTGAAGTGGCGTCTCATTCAACACAACCGTCGGATGTGTGGAAATAATTTTGAATATTGAAAAATTCTTCACAACTTCCCAACATTGGTGATTGATGAAACTTTTTTTGCCTTGACCAATGGCACCGAACCACATTTGCGCTTGAATAATCTATTAAAAAATAAAATTGGAAATGCAAGAAATTTTTTTTTAAAAAGTGCCATTAAATTGAATAAAACTGCATTTAGAAAGCTTTTACCTCGTCACCAAGATTTTTACCACTTCGAAGGTTCTTCCTCACTTTTGCCAACGCATCTCTCCAACTCTTTATTCAAAATTTTCCACTTATTAGCCAAGGCCATTTCCGGACTAGCCGAACCCAATCTTTCACAAAATTCTCTATTAATTTTTCTCCACATATGAGAAGACTTCACGGGCAATGACCAAATTTGACCCAACACTCACACAACAAAATATCTTCCACGGTTGTCCACGAGCCTTCGGCTTCTCTTGAAGAGGCCATCTTTATTTTTACACAAATGGATTTAGTAGTATAAAATTTGGGGTGAAAAGTGAAAAATATTGGAAGGAGAAGAATTTGTATGAAGATTTTGTGTGGAAAGTGAATAATATTGGTAGGTATTTATAAAAATAAAAATAAAAAAATCCTTTATTTTTTGATATTTTTTTACAAAGTTTTTTGATTTTTTTAGCCAGAAAATGGGCAGCCATTGGATTGGAAGAGATTTTCGGATCAGAGCCTCTAGGAGAAGCCACTGGATTGGAAGAGATTTTCGGATCAGAGCCTCTAGGAGAAGCCACGTGGCTTGTAGTCGTTGGTTTCTTGCAGCATTGATGCTAGCATTGCGTCAGCTGCTCGAAGGTAAGAGGACATGTCAGATCTCCCCGTGGGCTTGTCCGGGCTCGTGGGTCCCAAGCCTTGCCCAGGCTGGGTCTTCCATGCTAGAGCTACCTGGGCTAACCCCTTGCAGTGGAAGTGCTCTTAGAAGAACCTTCGACAAAATTGTCTAGTCCCTAAAACATTGGACAATAGGAGGTTACCAAGACAAAATTGTCTAGTCCCTAAAACATTGGACAAACCAATCAAGTTACTGTCCGACAATGACATGAAATAAACTCTTTAAGTTACTCACTGAGAGTGACATTAAACAACTCTTGGATTAATGACAACTGTACTGAAACGGTATGTCCAATTTTGAAGGATTTGGACCATTTTAACATTTTTTTTTTCTTGTGTGAATGACTTTTTTATCATGCACGCGTCCAAGGAACCCTCTAGAACAAGGACCACAATTACCCTCTAGGGCTCAGCACCAAAATAACAAACCCCTTCGTCCACATATATTTACAGACCCACCTCTGCATCTGACACTGTTTGAGGCTTTTCCCATTCCCCCTTCCCCCATCGATTCACAAACACAATAGAAGCGAAGTCTGTTCTGTTTAGAGAGAAGGAGAGCAATGGCAGAGCATTTGGCTTCCATATTTGGGACAGAGAAGGACAGGGTGAACTGCCCTTTCTACTTTAAGATAGGGGCGTGCAGGCATGGAGATCGCTGCTCCAGACTCCATACCAAGCCCAGCGTCAGCCCAACCCTCTTGCTCTCCAACATGTACCAGAGGCCCGATATGATCACTCCCGGCGTCGACGCTCAGGGCCAGCCCATCGACCCCCGCCAGATCCAAAGACACTTTGAGGTCTGCTTGCCCTTCTTCATATTCAAAATTGAAAACCCATTTGACATTTTTGCTTTTATTTGATGTTTGTTTTTTGTTATAGAGGAAAGTAACCCATGATTTAACAAAAACCCATTTGCATTTTGCGCTGTTTTTGTTCGGAATGTTGTGTTTTGGATTTGTTGTGTGCTATTTCTATGAATTAGAGGTTTTTATTATGTGTATTGGACTCTCTCCGACTTTCCCTGTGTGAAATTCAGAATTAATGGGTTTAAAAAGTACATCTTTCAAATATTGATGCATGAAAAGTTTTATTTTTTAATTTAAAGAAGAAGATTTGATCTTTTGCCAGTGGTTGTAATGGGGAATAGAGAAGAATAAAAGGAAGATGTAAGTAAAATCAAACTCGAGTATAAGGTCTTCAAATATAAATACAGAGCAGTGGGATGCAAAATAAACTTTTGTTTATTTATTATATGATCTTTTTTCCATCTTGAAACCTAAATGCTTTATGTTGCATCTGTGAAATAGTTGAAAACCTTAGTGTCTCTGCAATCCTTCTCTGTTCTGTATATGTGTATAAATGTAAGTACATACGCTTGCATATTTCCTACAATTAAATTGTTTACGTTTTGGAAATTGCAGGAATTTTATGAGGATCTGTTTCAAGAGCTGAGTAAGTACGGTGATATCGAAAGTCTGAATGTCTGTGACAACCTAGCCGACCACATGGTAGGTTTTATTCGACAGAAAGTTAAGCTCTTTCTCTGCTTTCCTCTTTTCTCATCATAAAAATTATTGATATTACTGCAAAACTTATCCATTTGGTCAGGTGGGCAATGTGTACGTTCAGTTTAGGGAGGAGGAACATGCTTCAAATGCACTTCAGAACCTAAGTGGAAGATTTTATGCTGGTTAGTTTCTACGCCGTATCTTTGAACTTCAGAATTTGATGTCTAAGTGTCTGCTAGTTATGGTTTATATTGCTTTTTAGGCCTACAATATGTAATATGTTGAACTTATATCTCTTGGTAAATAACTTGCAGGTCGTCCTATCATTGTTGACTTTTCTCCAGTGACGGACTTCCGTGAAGCCACCTGCAGGCAGTATGAGGAGAATACATGCAACCGTGGTGGATACTGCAATTTTATGCACTTGAAAAGGATCAGCAGGTATGCTTTGCTTGAAAAAAAATTCTTTTGCAGAACGCACTGATGCATTAATTTAACTCACTCTTGGTTACAATGTCAGGGAATTGAGGCATGAGTTATTTGGGAGCTATCGGAGAAGGCATAGCCACAGTCGAAGCAGGAGTCGAAGCCCTTACAGGCATCGTAGCTATGAAGAGCGCTCTCATGGGAGCCGTGGTCATAGCAGAAGGTATGATGATGAGGATCGCTATCCTGAAAGCTGGAGCCGAAGGAACAAGACTGTTAGCCCTGGTGGAAGGAGAGGACGCAGTAGAAGCAGAAGCCCTGATGGAAGGAGACGGCGCAGTAGAAGCAGAAGCCCTGGAAGGAGAAGAAACCATAGTCCAGTTAGAGAAGGCAGTGAGGAGAGACGGGCCAAGATTGAGCAGTGGAACAGGGAAAGAGAACAAAATGAAAATTCTAGCAATTATGAGCATCAGCAGCAATAGCAACCTGCGGAGAAAGGAGGGTATGAATACTGATATTCGAAAGCTTTTATGTGGTTTCCACCCACCCACCAGACCACACCCTC
>NC_034014.1:8728800-8846792 GCF_000346465.2 Prunus persica
TACCACACACACACACAATATTATACGTGCTCAACTCGCGAAAGAAATTTATATTTCAACAAAAACATTTTTTCAATAAATATAGCTTACAGCACATTTTCCACTGTGCAGGTGGTGTGCAGGTTCACACTTCTGTGATATGCAATTGAAATGACTTTACAATTTTTAATCTCATACATATTGTGTGACTGTGTGCTTTCTGTATGATTATGTCTCTGTAAACCTTTCCCCTGCTGCCCTAGTTCTGTACTCTTTGCTTCAACCAGTCTCTTCAAACAACTCCCTTCATCATTTTGGACTTCGTCCTTCATAGAAAGCTATTGATATTGCAACTTAGATAAGCAATGACAAAGTGAGGCAAAGGAAAGAAATATTGAGGATAGGGAGAGAGGCTTGAATAATTAGACCCCAAATTGTTAAAACTTAAACTGATTAAATACTTAGCTTCCAAAAATTCCGGAACTAAATAAAATAGCTTCTCGTTAATTACTTATCTTGTGCTTGTGTCTAAAATAAGCACAAATGTTCTCACATCTAACCGTCATCACAAAGCCAGCTCCTCTATAAGAATTTTTGTTTGGGGCCGTAGGGGATGATTTCAGCTGACTATAACATCTCTCTTTCTATCTTGTTCAATCAATTTTGTTCTTATTTTGTTTCATGGAAGCCAATCCCCAGTTGATACTTTGCATCTGTGTGAAATTTGTTTGCTTGTTTTGCATGCATTCATGTTTTACAGTCAGAAGTTCTGTGACCACCACGAATCAAGAGTAGTGAACGATCGAATATCATGGTTCTGTCTTGGGTTTTGATTTCTTCTCCCCTTTTAGCTTTATTTTTTTGTTTCAATTAGTAAAAGTCATGATCTTACATTCTTTACAAGTTTTGCAGGTTCAGGTATCCCTGCTTCTAAGGTCCGATCCTATTTATTTTCATTGCAGCTTACAATGGAATTTGTGTACAGGTTGCTGGTGCAGTGTATCAGGATTCAGGAGAATGGGGTTATACGATATTTCAGGTTTCAATTCAGAAGTGTGAAAGTATATTCCTATTCCATCACTCGAACGACTGATGTAGGTTATTACTGTTGGTAGGTCATTGCTGTTGGTCAATTGTAGTAGTCATCATGATGCAGGTTTAGTGTGGCATCCAAAATATTATTAGTTGTTGGACCAGTTGTATTGTCATATTTGGAGTTGTACAAGCATTAAAATCTTGACTGGCTATGATGTTATTCCTTCTGTTTAAGTTATTGACAATGCTTAAAATCATCTGTGAACTTGATGTCAAGAGCCATTTGTTACTGCTGGTTTATCAATCCTGGGCATGAAAGAGGAATGTGTTAAATGTTATATTAGGGTGGGTTGTTTTTAAGAACCTTATAAATGGTATAAATGAACTTCTTACATTTGGATTATCGGGTTTTGCCACTGTTATGGAAATATCTGTACGCATAAATCTTGAAACTTGAATTTCTATGCAGCGACGGGTTTCTTGTTTTGGGGAGACAGCATAGACCTTTAGGACTCTCGACTTTATTTTCCTTTTCTTCACAAGTCAACATAGAATCCATCCCAAGTTTTGCAATGAGAAGCAACTTTTCTGCAATTTAATCTTATGGCTAATGTTGTGTATGGATTTTGAGTGTAGCAGGTTTTGTAAAATTTGTAGTTCCAAATTCCAGATTTTCATGATTCTGTTTGTAAATTTAAAGCTGCATTTACACCCGCAAAACCAACGTTCCACCCCCAAAAAAGATTTCACAAACACCCACAACACGTAGAAATCAAAGCTCAAAGCGTGGGTATGAAACTGGAAATGAACGACCAAGAAATTTCCTAATTTTCTAGCCTACTTTGGACCTGGTTTTGAGCCATTAAATTAAATCTTACCTATACTTGTTTCAGAGTAACCTTGTGCCAATGTCTCTCATGCACCACTTGCTTCTTAAAACACCAGGCCCATAACCCGCGACTGAGTGAGGTTCGCTTCATTCCTTTTAATACAAGCCATATTGGAAGAGAGGGGAAACAAATATAAAAATGTTCTTAACCCCTTGTGATACAAAACCCGCATCATTTTTTTTTAACTTTGTTTCCGAAGCACTTTAAAAAAAGCAATGAATATGATACTCGACTTTCTTATTCAGTATTATTTTTTTGACGAGAAGAGATTGGAAGAGACCGAAACTCGTGCCTCTGTTATAGCTCTCAAACTATTCAGAGAATAGTGTGCACATTGAACCTGGGCTGCAAGTTGGATGTGAAGCAAATTGCTTTACAAGCTCCAAATGCACAATACGATCCCGAAATCCGAAATCAACGGTTCAGAGCTTTACATCTGGCAAGATGCAACATCTGAAGTGCAAACTGAATTTGCAGCCAGGAAATTTGGACAACTCATCCAACGGAATCTAGGGTCTAGAGAAGTTAAAGTTCAGGGTTTCCCATCAGCCTTGAAATCTTGCCTACTCCCCAGCCACCCACGGAAACTTCGCTAAATACGAGCCTGAAATTTTTCCAGGGATTGGATCAAGAGGTGGCAGCCCAAACTTTTTGCTAAAAATTCAGGCCCTTTTTAGCAGTAACTCAAGCACCCAGCATAAACGCCTTGACATTTTTCTGCCAAAAGCTCTATTAACAGTACTTTTTATTAACCCTCGGTCCCATTAACGCTGAAGAATCAATAGCTATTGCAATAGGACATAATCACAGTTCTATAAACCTGGAAAATCGATCCAATTTCTATATAGGACAATCGAAAGGTCAAAGAGCACTCTCTCCTTTTGTAAGAGGGGCTAAAAGTAGAGCACTTAAATTTAAAAAAGGCTAAGAGATTAAAACATAACGCACCTAATTAAGTTGAATAAGCAATATCCAAATAGAAAAGTAAAATATAGGTTCAGTTAACTGTGAAATAACAACTCTAAAAGACAAGCCGATAACTCAAAACCCGAGGACAACCGTTGCTACCGCCATAACCTTAACATATCACCCTCTGTACTCTCAATGCCCAAAAATACTATATATCATAAGCATGCCATGATCCTGCACGTCCTTCTACTTGGCACTGTGCTTGGCCTTGTTGTGTGACTGAAGGGCACCATCAGAATTAAACGACCTGCAAACAGCAAGATGACAAGCATAAAAACCAGCAACAGAACACAAATACTACAAGCAGAAAAAAAAAAACAAAAACAAAATGGCATGCTTAACATACTTGCTGCAAGGTTTGCACGAGTGCTCGCCAACAGACTTTGGTGTTTGTGGCTTGGCCTTGTCACCTGTAGCAGGAGTCTTTCCACCCTTCTTTGCAGGGTGTGGGGTGGCAGTGTGCGCAGCCTTCTTTCCATCTGTAAAAATTCGTAAATACTTTAGCCATGTCCGTATTACAGGTAACACAGAAATACACTGACTATTTGGGTATTATTGAGAGAGAGAGAGAGAGAGAGAGAGAGAGAGAGAGTACCAGTCTTCTGAGGAGTTACTTGCTTGGCTTTTTTAGCAGGGACGGGAGTTTTAGAAGCAGATTCATTGGGTCTTTTCTTGGAAGCCTTCAAGATAAACAATCAACATACATGAACAACCGAACTCACAAAAATAATCAAGGTCGATAATTTCCAAAGAAGACCAGGCATACTGTGAGAACCACAAAACCATTTCATTACCTTCTTAGGAGTAGGTGTCTCCTCATCATCCTCATCAGTAGCATCATCATCCTCATCACTATCATCATCCTACAATCAGAAATGCAAATTTCCGAAGTGATTAAGCAGTTACATACTACAATAAAGGGCATAACAAGCTAAGTCAATCAAGAATATATTTTGACCAATAAGCTCTGACAACAAACAACTTCAAATCAACACACGAAAACGTATCTTTATGAATGAATCATGGACACAAGAAAACTCATCTGTGACCATACCTCATCTGATGAATCTTCAAAACCACCCAAACCATCCTCAGAACTTGAATCATCAGAATCATCATCATCATCATTACTTGGCTCCTCAATCTTAACTTTTTGCTTTTCAGAAGCTTCAGGTTTCACAGTGTTAGTCTTGGAAGGAGCTGGCATTCCTGTGCACAGTTTATGAACAAGTGATAAGAATAAATTAGATCAACAGAAACCACATGACAAATTGGAAGATCCATGTCAAACATTTACCATTCTGTGTGATTTCCATCGGGACATCCTCATCTGAGGAATCAAATTCTACATAAGCAGAAAATGGTAACCAATTAGCTAAGGACATAAAATAAATTTATAATCATGTCAAAACAAAAAAAAGAAAATGGCATTGCATTTACCCGAATCACCCTCCTCGTCCGTGGCAGCAAAGAACACATCAAGTAGTCAAGGAAGCAATGAATAAATACAAAAGATCACAATTCATCAATGCTAAAATATCAAATCATCAACATTCAATATTTTAAATTAAATACAATATGAAGCCCTGTATACAAAAATTTCATTTTAAAAATATAATTATTATGGACGAATTATTTTCCAAAAATAATCAATACTTCTGCTCAAACACCATAAACTGATCAAAGTTACTGATACAAGAAATGATTTTGTTAAGAAATGATACAAGAAAACTGAAAATTAACTTTCCTGGAGTGCAGACTCCAGGGCAAATATACAAAGTAGCTCGTTCATAAAGAAAAGTATAAAATGTCATGCTCAAACAATCAACTCAACATACACCACAATTGTTAAAAGGATATTCTCCAATCAAAGTCTGATAACCACAAAAGTGGACACTTCCACTTTTCAAGTTGTGCGAGAGCTCAAACTCTTTCTCAAAAACCAAGTCAAGGAACAATTGAGGGAATTTATCAGATGAAAGAGTTCCCAAAACAAACTTCTTGTCATCGATCTTCACAGAGATGACACCTTGATCAGCTCCCTTCTTTGTCTCGCCCAAACAAGCCTAGAGCAAAAGAAACGTTAAAACATCTTAAAACAAGGCACTGACACGCACAGTGATATCAAAGAAAAATTAGTAGACAAATCAAACAAAGAGGACTAGTATAAAAAAGAAACACTACCTGTGACAGGTGCACAACTTTGCCATCAACAGGCACATATTTTACTGGCTCTCCAGCCTTCACTTCAACACCTAAAATAAACAAACGTAATTATTAAAAAGAGTACAGTAATATCAAGAACAAAACAGGAAGGATTATTGCATATAAAGACTAAACCAGCTGCATGCAAAAATATCCGTCCACATTACATAACACGACCACGACTAGGCGAGAAGAAGACTAATCTCCACTGCTTAAGAAATTTTTTTATGGGAAAACCAGAAGTGGTCGTAACTTCTGGGGGGATTTACGCATTTTTTAGAATAACAAAAATCATCAAAGGTTCAAATAAAATAAAAGAAAAAGAAAAGTGGGGTTCAGATCATCAAGCGTATGGTTTTTAGGGAACTGGCACCTGTAAGACACATGTTACAGAGAAATTGTTCGCAAATTCAACACGATTAAAGCCTAGAATTCATGTACAAAATGAGGCTGGCTCAGAAACAATAATTTTTCATCAGCATAACCATAAAACCAAAACTATAAGAAGCCACTGATTGAAAATCATCAAGTCCAAAACTTATGGTTTAACCAGGTTATACACAGAAACCACACAAACAATTTCAGACCCGTCCGAGACAAGCTTACTCACAACCATAACCTCTAGCGTACAGAAGCACATTGAAGAAATTATCAGAAATAAAATGCAAAACATGAAAACACCAGTAAAACAATTATCACAAGACAATGCACCAAGTTAAGCCTTAAACACAGATTATCAAAAACGAACAAAAGCACTGTCTTCAGTTAAACACTGAGAAACGCTAAACAGTGAGAAAAGGAATAAAAGAAGAATAGGAGGCGATAAGGGAAGAGACGGCTTACCCCAAAATTCCATTGAAGCAGAGTGAGTGAGCGAGCAAGAAACGGGGAGAGAGAGAGAGAGAGAGCGGGGGCTAGGGTTTTTGGGCTAGGGTTTTGATTTGAGAGAGCGCGATGTAAAGAGGCGATGGTCAGAGGGTTTAGGGGGGCTTTTTATAAGGGAATTGCCGCCAGGTTTTCTACTAGGGTTTTTCATTCTTTAGTTGGGCCTGGGCTTTGGATTCAAAAGTCGAAATGTGGGCGCATGGGCTTCTTAAATGCAGTAAATTTTTATGAAAGCTATTTGCACTTAACAATTTGATCATCACACCCAGCTTTCAAGTAAAATGTAATCTTTTATTTGGCATCTGACTGGCTGAAAAAACAATTTAGAGCGTCTCCAATTGATATGTCAAATTGCCATATAGATATAAACAGTCCCGATCTCTTGGACCACAGGAGTCCAAGAGATTGTGGTTACCCACCGTTGGATATTAATCCAATGGTTCAAAAAAGTTTTTTAAAAGGAGTGCAAAAGTGAGTGAACCGTTCTGTGGTCACCCACCGTTGGATATTAATCCAATGGTTCAAAAAAGTTTTTTAAAATGAGTGCAAGAGTGAGTGAACCGTTGAATTTACATCCAACGGTGAGTGACCACAAATCTCTTGGACCCCTGTAGTCCAAGAGATCAGGACTGTAGATATAAAATGTCAAAAATTATAGGTTAAAGTTGTTTCAACTGAATAGTCAAATCCTACATGGATTTGAAGGCTGAAAAAGATGTGTCAAAAATAACATATCAAAAAACTTGATGTCAAATATTTTTTTCATATTTTTTTAATCATGAAACCCACTATCATTTACTCTCTTTTTTTTAGGGTCATGAACTATCATTTACTCTCGAAATGTCGAATGTCATATTATTTTATCATTTGCTTATGAAAATATAATAAAATAATATAACTTTTGGCATTTCGAGTGAAGTTAAATTTTTTCTAAATAATCAAATTGCCATATACACCATCAAATTTAAATTTAACATTTTGCATTTCACGTACTCTTGGAGTTGCTGCTAGCCAACTGACAGAAAAATAAAACATCAAGAAACCGAAGAGGAAGAAAAGGTAAATTTGGCATGTTGATGGAGATACGTCATCGTAATATGTGCATTGAGGGAGCCAAAGCCGGGTCTGAAGTGGTCTTGCTTTCCCTTATAACTCCTACAACACTTGGAAAAAATATATATGATTTTACAAACAAACAAAAAAAATTCACAATTTATTGAGTGATAGCCCTCTCATATAAGATGATAAAGTGATTTACAATTAAGTTTTAAATTTGGTCCCTTGATATAAGGGGGTACGTCGGTTCAAAATTAATATAATTTCATCAATTCGCATATAATCCAATATAGATTAGATTATGAATTTTTCAATCCAATCCGATTGCATTAAAGGTTTAAATTCAATCCAATCTGATTCAATTAATATTGGATTGGATTATCGGTTTTCATATTGGAAAAAATAATCATGAAACATACATTGTCAAGTTTAATATAATCAAACAGTTTAGTAGATGTAAATGTAAAATATAAATGAAATGTTAAAGAAAGTATCTTGATTTTATAATATATTACACATAACTCCATCAAATTGCTTAAAATGCTCACAACTTTCTTAATGAC
Organism: Prunus persica; assembly: GCF_000346465.2. NCBI lineage: Eukaryota > Viridiplantae > Streptophyta > Magnoliopsida > Rosales > Rosaceae > Prunus > Prunus persica. Next base: position 8,736,383 of record NC_034014.1, read on the forward strand.
AATTACCTAATGAGCAAAATAAGCATAAAATTAACTAGATTGGATTGGATCCCCACAATCAAATCCATCATTCGATCCAATAATGTCGGTTTTGGAAATTAGGAATCCAATCTAATCCACCAAATCATCGAAACCGATTAAAATTGGATTAGATTGGATTTGTCGATTTGAACAGATTGAATTGGATCTTGCACATCCCTGATCCAAAAATTCTAGCTCTGTCACTAATAAGAATCTAAAGCATATTGGTTTGTGGATACCTAGAGGCTAACCGTTTTTGAAATGACAATTGATCACCATTCTGACGTATTTCCCTTCGAGAGTGATCAACCAACAAAAATTCAAAGCATACTTTATCAAAAACAAAAAATTTAGAAAGAAATTTAGAACATACCTTACTCTTTTTTTTGCCACTTCAAATCCCTGCCATTAAGGGAAGGCTTGAAATGAACAAAAATATGTGTTGTAAGCATCATCAACGCAAGCACGTGTCTCCGCAGTCTCCTAGATTACAATCAAAATTAGGCATTTTTATCGGTCAAACTGGTTAAATTCGCCAATTTAACTAAATCGAATCGGTCTTTTTTCTCTTTTTTTTTTTCAAAGTAACCTTTTTCGGGTGGCTTTACCCTATTGGTTGGCTTAAAGAGAGCCCATATTCCCCACACTGAATTCGCCCACCACATATCTAAACAAACCCTAGCATTTTCTCTATCTTCTTGTCGCGTCACCGTTCTCTCTCTCTCTCTCTCTCTCTCTCTCTCTCTCTCTCTCTCTCTCTCTCTCTCTCTCTCTCTCTCTCTCTCTCTCTCTCTCTCTCCTGCACCATTGCCCCTTCATGACTAGATCTACTCGTTTCCATCGCCACAATCACATAGGTTCTCATTGAAACCGAATCGACCTGTCAACTGTAGTCAGTTGATGGCATCACTACCTTGGTGCCAATCTAAAAAAAGGCACACCGACAAGGTAAATTCGGTGGATGTGTCACCTTATCGATGGAGCTTGGTTTGGTTGCCTAGCCGTAATTTCAATAAAATTTGAATACTCTCCATAATGACAAAGATTTCTCATTCGCACACTTGCAGTTTTTCAATAATGACAAACATATTTAATAAAATAAAAGTACCCTAAAAAAATTATAAAAGATAGCAAGAAAATCATCTGAAATCTGACTATGAGAGGCAGAGACAATAACATAAAGGGTATTGTTTCCTACTTCGAGTTGTATTGTAACCCAAGCCCTATAAGGTATAAAGAGGAACTTGAGAGTTAGGTTAAATAATATAGAATACAATGGGGCATTAAATTGGGTTTGAACAAGAGTGTGAACGACAAAGAGCTAGGATTTTGTGACAAGACCCGACCCAAATTCCGCTTTGGAATCCGAGCTGGACCCTGTGTGTGTCCGACACCTGTCGGATGTCGGGCACGAATGACCTAATTGCCCTTCCCTACAAAGCAAGATAAAATAACAAGGTTGACTCCTACCGAAAAATCGACAGAGTCTCCCTTGTAACTGGATCAATACCAAAATATTTACACCTGCTAAACAAGCATATGTACACAACCAAGTGCCAGCATACGTATATATACATTCCAACAGTTAAATTCTAATTCTAGGACAAATTATCAGAGTGACTACTAAGAATTTACAAAGGAGTCAATTCTTTTACAAAACAAAAAGTCCTACATCAGAAAGGAAAGCGCGAAATGTGGAAAACGGCCCTGTGGTTGATCACTGTGCACGCCTACTGCCTGGGGGCGCAAAACATTAAAAGGGTGAGTGGACCCAAAAACAAAGTTTAGAAAAATACATTTGAACATACTAACCCCACTGTAAAACAGTTATACAAACTAAATTATTCTCTTTATTATATTCGTACTGAAATCAATGCACCCATATAATTATACATATATATGCCAATCATACTCATGGTCCTTAAAAGCATTGAAAACAGTTTTAAACTACCACCTAGGTGTACCCCTTATTTCCGTCAATTCCTACTATCCGTCAATTCCTCGCATCACCATGGGTGACATGTACTCGCAGGTGTCAGTGACACAAGGTCAGTCCGAGCCGCAACTAGCAGGATTCAGGGGACCGTAGTCAGCCTGATCCGCATTACTCGCTCCACATGAGTTTGGGTGCCATAGAACTCGGGGGGCAACTATCAAGCATGCTGACTAAACCGAAGGCAACCAATCAAATCCGAAGGCAACATTTGATCTGAAGGCAACTTTTTTACCGAAGGCAACATCTGTATATCTTGGTACCTAAGGTGGTTTAGGAAAATATAAAGTTTCTAAAGAAAATCTACTGAATAACTGAATTTCTGTAAACTCTAAAACTTTGCTGTCATTTATCTGATAATTAACTAGAATTTCTTTTCCTATATCCTTTAAAGGATATTCCACTCGGCAGCATGCAAAACAAAATATTTAAAAGCGTATAACAGCTTATAAAACACTAATCTTTGAATAAAACTTATTCAAGATCAAATACTATAACTGAACTGCTTAAATTCATTTATAAAAACAAAGAGTCCACTCACTGATGGTACGTGCTCGCTGGACCTCTTGAAGGTCCCTCCTACGGGTCAACTATGCTCGGGTGCCTGATTCAATGACCATAATATTCTATTAATACAATACTCAATATAGTACTAATTTAAAAACCCCGACCCCAGGCTCCTAGAAGTACGTGCGTCAGACTAAAGTTGTTCCTATGCCCATAAAAGCTTTCCTTCCACTTGGAATAGTTTAGCAATATCTTGGGACTCAAAAAACGCTAAAGTCCCAAAAAGTCAACCCGGGACCCTGCGGGTCCACGACCTCAAAATTATGATCCGGAAGCCTCTAGAAGTTCCAATATACCTAGGACACATATCCTGAGGGTTTGATCTCGATCGGACGGTTGGATTAATCACGATCGTACAATCGCATGATTTCTAAACCCTAGCCCTAGGGTCCGCGATTTCGGAGTATCCGGGATTCTGATTCACAATCCGCCGAATCCTAAACGATTCTGGAATTGTCTAGAGTAACATATCTGAAAAAGATTACGATCCAATGGCTCAACAATATTGAACCCGAAAACCGCATAATATACAAAAATCCGTTCGAGGCTCAAACGGTATCCAAATTGAGATCCGCGAATTCCTACGCGCTCGTGACAACATGAGGATCATTCTAGGACTGAAAGTGAGCTCCACTAAACTGCCCATGGGCCACCACACGCTCCGGCAGCGCGTGGGTGGCTTGATAAATTTCTGACGGTCGGAAAATCTCCAAACCGCTAGCCCAAACTCCTGTCCTAGGTAAAACACTCTATTTGGAATCACTTTTGTTCTTGGACTTACCCCAAAAACTGGCCGGAACTGGTCGAAATTGCACCCTCAAAACCGGCTGAAACCTAGATTGAAAATCGAACAATCTACGATTGAAATTTCTGAAATCCTACCCAACCAACAGGTAGAGCATGGAAAATAGCTAGAAAATACCATACCCCACTCGTCCGATTTGGTGGTCGGATGACGGAGATAGAAACCTTGGAAAATCTACCAAAATCGGCGACTTTCCTTTGAGTTTTTCGGCGATTTCACGGCGGTTGGTGGCGGAAAGTGGTTGGGGCTTGAAGACGGAACCGAGCTGGTCCTTTTGGCATCAACAGCAGGGGCAGGGGTGGTCGGGGGTGGAAGCTATGGAGGTTTGAAAATCGGCTGAAGGGAGGACGTCGGGAGAGGGAGGGAAGAGAGACTGAGGGAGAAGAGAGAGAAGTGAGGTTTTAAAATTCCAACTTTTCAAATTACCATCTTGCCCCTCTACGTATTTTGACTGTATTTTCTTCGTTAAAGCTCTTATTCGAGCCCACTTCGTGTCTACGGACTCGTTTCATCGTGCTCTATGCAACGGTGTGTGTGGAATTGTTAAATTCCTTCTCGGCCAAAAAGTCAACTTTTCTTTAATAAATTATTTCAATGATAAAGTTGTCTTTTCCTCTTAATAAATTGCTAATTAAATATTAATTAAGGTTTGGGTTATTACATTTTGCATAGGGTATAGGGTTTTGATTGTAAGCCAAAGTAGACAAGTGATTATAAGCTAAAAGTAAAATAATAAATCAAGAGAGGAAAACCTTTGCAATAAGGCCCACCCATATGGAAAACAAAACAAAAAAGAAATAATTAATATTTTCTAACTACCATTCCAGTAGTACCAAACATGGAAAGAAAAAAAAAAATTCCCCTTCAGATTCTGTAATTAAAAACACGATAACTTTCTAGTAAGTCAACCCCACCCTGGTATAAATTACAAGTCATGCCTACATGTTATTGCATATCGGCCAAAAAGGGCAACTATAGAAACACTAGAATTCTACAAAATTTATACAAATAAAGAACTGCAGTAGACGGACTGGAGTGGTCCTAGTGTTTCTAGTAGGCTTATTTACTGTAGTGCTTCTTAAAATTGTGGTCAAATTCTACATTGTCTTTGAAAGTCAAAGTGACCCACTTAGTAAAATGCTCTTAATCTTTTAAAATAATTGGAAATGCTTATCATTCAAGGGACATATAATTTTTTTTTTGTTGAGAAATTATATGATTGCATTCATAATTCAGCTAAAAAAGCCACTAGCCACAAAGGGCCAATATAAACTAGCCACAAAAGGGTCATTACAATAACGGAGCGGTCTAATATCAAAATTAAGATAATCTGGCGTGTCTTCACTAACGATCAGGCAGGATTGAAGAAACTCTAGCAGAGGCATCCCAACTAAGATTGCAAACTTATAATAATAAAAAAATAGATAAAGCTTGAAAAAACCAAGCCATAACAATACAAATAAAACTCTCATAAAGGAGAGATGAAAAACTTTCACAAAAGGAGAGGTGAAAACTACACAAAGAACCCAAAGAGTCTCTACAACTTATTCCAAACATAAAGAAATTGCAAAAAAGATGGTGGTGGAGATCCGACGGCGAAATGCAGGTGAAGATCCCACGCCGAGCCATAGCCGCCTATAATGGTTGGATGAAAATCATAACAAAACTAAGCCAAATAGGGACCCTTTGTCTCTGAAAATAAGGGAAAAGGTGAAAGGAGGAAGAGAAGAGGGGAGAGGGGGGATGAACAATGGCTTCCTCCCTCCTCAAAGTGGAAAAGGCTCTAAGAGTGATTTTTGGGAGAAAGGGGGCTAGGGTTTTTTTGCTAGTAAATTTAGGGACACACATATTTAAAAAGAACACTTTTCAAAATTTTAAGCTTATTTCACCTTTTTGATGTGCTGATAATAAAAAAAGAATTGATTTTATCACTCTTTTTAAATATGTGTGTCCCTAAATTTATCAGCACATCCTAATGACATCAACTTCTCCTCCCTATGCAAACCTGGCCCCACATAAAAGAACACAACAATCAATCACTACTGAGCACACATCTTAAGGCCTATTTGAAAGTGATTGTGTGAGAAACATGCTTCTCCAAATAATCACTTAAGCGTTTTGGAGAGAAGCATATGGCGGTGCTTCTACATAAAATCACTGAAAACTACTTATAGAGATTCTGTAGACAAGTGATTATTGGTCTATCAAGCATCACTACCAAATTAGCCCTTAATCAAACATATCCAAAGTAAAATCACATGGGTTATTTTCATAAGCCCAAATAACAAATCAAACGCTTACTTTCTAAGCTGAACTGTGAGTAATGGAGGTTGAACAATGAGGGATCGACAAAGAGCAAGATCAGACGGCGACCTTCCTTTTTGTACTATCGTAAGGCAGCGACCACAAGATCTTTCACTGTCAAGTCGAGCGGCTTCAAGACTTGTACAGTGCATACGCTCCCCTGGATCGTCACATTGAGGAGGATCTTTGTCAATTTCGGCCTTAACTCCGTAGACGTCGTCGTTCCAACCTCGTTCCTGAACGAACCCATGTATGGCACCGTTTTTGGTCTCCGAAGTTGCGGCTTCTCCATATTTGGAAACTGGCCATGAAATGACGATGATTTCTTGTGGAGTCATCTACTCATGCGGTTCTTCTCCTCGTGGACCCTTCGTTGAGTATTTTTCGGACTCGACATTTTTGGTAAATACAATAATGATTCGTGGACAAAATGGAAATAACAACTTTTGCAATTTATTGTTTGAGCATTGTAGCAGTTCTTACCAATTTACCTCAAGAGAGGCGACCGTCTATTGGCTATTGTCGGTTAGAGAGAGAGAGAGAGAGAGAGAGAGTTGGGTTATCGGTTTTAACAGTCTCGTGGTAACCTCGGTGGTTGGAATGGGACACATAGATAGGTGATTATGGTGCGGTGGCTCACTGGCTTTTTGTGGAGTATTGTGTAACGGTGAGACGTCAATTTAGATAATCATTGTTCACTTGAGGAAGGCGGCTATAGTATTGAGTGATGCTAGGTAGCGGTGGTCACTTGGATTTTGGAATAAGTGACTTCGCAGAGTTAGGCTAAAGGCCAATGGTTCGTGGAAGTTTTACGAGAAGCGGTAATAGAACTCGAAAAGGCTTAGTGATTGAGTGTGAAATCTCTAGCCTCTATGGAATTGAAGTGTGTTTCTATCCACGTGTTAAGAACTAAGAAAACTATTGGTTGTCTGAAGTGGGGAGTGACACATGCCCTAATCAGGTTTGAAGACGTTGCCCCTTATACGAAGCCATTTTGACGTCATTGTGCAATTAAGTTTTTTTTGTCACATATGTTTAAATTCCATGATGAAATGTTTTTTTTATTTTTAGGAACAAAGGAAATTACAAAGAAATTCCTCTTTGGATATAATGCAAAAATAAATTCAAATTTTAACCGATAAACAACAGGATAAGGAAAATTGTTAACCATATAACCGACATTGGCTAATTGAGCTGTTGTATTTTTTTTTTGGCAAGTGCTAATCATTTAATTTCTTGTTTTACTTGTTTCAGAACTACTATTAATCATATAATCATCTTTCTCGACAATTTTTTTTGGACCAAATTTGTAAACCCAAAATTTATAAAATCACATTTGTGATATTATTCATTCTTGCACAACAAAATGTACTTTTCTAGGGTTTTTTGTTTAGCTCTCTCTAAACCCTAGCCTCCCTTCTCTCTCTCTCAAACCTTTTTAGTTGTAAGGTGATTGGTTGCAATCTCGGTGGTGTTCTCTGTCTTCAAGGCGGCGACGGCGTCTATGAAGGTGGTGGCAACAACGGTGTTATTGGCTCTGTTGGTTTTTGGTTGTTTGTTTGCAGTTTTCGTATTTTGTAATAATTGCATCAACTCCTTGTGAGTTTGGTGTTGGATTGTTTTCTAGTCTCTACTTGTATTTTGTACTTGTGATTCATGTCTGGTTTGTTCAAGCATGTGATTTTTATGCCGAAATTTCTCTGGCCTTTTGTGGCCTATATCTAGATTAACCCTATGTGGTTACTATGCTTCCATATTTGTATTACTCCTTTGTGGGCATTTATATTTGTCTTTGTGGCTGATGGTCTTTATGCCTAATTTATGAATACAATTATGGTTTTTCTTTGAATTTTTTATTATAAAGGATTAAGCTTAAGAAATTCATAATATAATAATGTTGCTCTTGCTAAATTGGGATGGAAAATTATTACACAACCTAATAATTGGTGGGTACAAATAATGAGTAGAAAATATTTAAAATATCATTTTTTTTTCATGTTCAAATTAAATTACAAGATTCTATGTTTGGCCTTAAAAATCGTCCTCTACTATTATTGGTAACGGTCAAATTAAAAGGGATGAGATGGATTATTGGTAACGATCAAATTATTATTATTTTTCTACCAGAACGGAAATTATTAAGTTCAAGCTTTTTAATTGGATTTTTCTTTTTCCTCTAAAAATAATTATTTCTTATAATCTAATACCCAGCATTGATGAAACTGCTGTACATCATATATATATATAATATGCAAACATTAAGAATTTGTTGTAAATGTATGAGTTGGTGGATGACCACCATACCTCTTAATATTCCACCGTTGGATTTTATGTAACCTATGCACTAAGTATTTGTAATTAGTACTTGTAACCTATAGGTATATTGTAAATGATGGTATTCAATCTTCTATCTTGTAAGCCTATAAATAGGTGGTTCTACCAAAGATTAAGAGATGAATAAACATGGTGAAGCTTTATCTTTAGCATATCACTTCTCTCTACATTTTCTCCCTCTAGTTTTATAACACGTTATCAGCACGACATTGCTCTTGGTATGTTTTCTTTCTCTGAATTTTCTTTCTTCTTATATGAGCTAGAGTCATCACATGGTATAGAGTTTCTTTGTACTCACCATCAGACTTCATCATGCTTGTTTAAGAAAAAAAAATTCTTATTCTTATTACACATGAATATAATGCCATGTTTTTGTTTTTATTTGTTTGTTTATTTAATTTTAAGTATGATCTTAATTATTATGATGAGTTTGAATTATACAAAAGATCAGGGGCCCGAAGTTCCGTGATCCTCATCATATAACTAGATTAGGATATAGAGTCCTTCTGATTGAATCAGAACCTGAAGTTCTTTGATTCCAAATAATTGAGGGCGTGAAGTTCCGCGAATTTAAAGAGCACATAAGGACATAAAACTCCTCGATTGTATTAATCAAAATCAGAATTCCATGAGGCCTACATATATATGTCAAGAACTTGAACCAGAAGTTTCGAGTGCATATACATCGATTTGAGTATGAAGTTCAAAGCACAACTATTAATTCAATTTATTTAGATCTACGTATTCGTACATGAAGTTTCGAATATATATTGATATGAACCTGAAGTTCATAGTTTTTCATGGATCTTAATACTATATATGAACTTGAAGTTCATTACTTATTTGTGCCTATATGAACCTGAATTGGTTGGAAATCCAATTCTTAAACTTGTAGTTTTATCTACATATTGAATCCACATTAATATTGGATTATCTTGGAATTTCATAATCTTTAATTGATTTATTTTATTCCTTGTTTATACCACTTTACTTATTTTATTATATTATATTTTATTTATGTTAGGTTATTAATTAATTTCGTTTTACAATGGTAATGTTTTGTATTACCGCCCCAATATTGATAGCCAGAGGCGTCTATTGGAGAAACTTCCTACGTTCTTTTGTGGGTAGGAAGTTTATGATGTTATGAACCAAAAGTTCTTGAGGCCCCAATATTACACAACTATTATAGTTGAAGATTATGATGTCATGAACTAGAAGTTCATTGACCGAATAACTTTTATGTTGTGACATGACTATTTTGGCAATCCATGTCCCACAATGATGCATAAGATTTTTATAAATTTGTAAGGACATCGTTTAAAGACTCAAATTATTGTCTTGTCCAACAATATCATTACAAATAACGCTCACAAATAAAAGCTGTCATAAGATCATCTCAGTCAAAAATTGACTTTGAGCCATCTTTCCTGAAATAATTCAAGGGGATATTTGTGAGCCTATACAACATCTAATTATGGATCACTTCACCAGTTTTACTGAATGTGCCTACTAAAATGGTCACATATTTGATAACGACTGTGAGTTTATTTTCCTATATTTTGAGACAATTTTCCCTCCGTTAGGGGGAGAAATGACAATTCCTAAAGAACGTCGTGAAATAGTGTTGAATCAATCCGCTTTTGTCTCATCAAGATAATGCATATATAAGTTGTACATATGCTAACATGGATTGATATTCTCGTATCACAATCCATTAACATGGTGACTATATATATAATGCATGCCTGAAGCATGTCAGAAATATAGGTTCTAAAAACTTAACTCCCTAGAAGTGGAGATTATTTGAAAAATTCAAGCCCTATAAAAAAATAACGCTCTATAGGAGGTTATGATCCACATATTCTAAATAATTCATTGTAAAAGAGGCGTTTGTCCCATAAGTGACAACATAAGCCCCTGAAGAGGCATTGGTACCCCAAAGCAATGAGATGATTATAAATTATGCATGCGCATGCACATAAGAATTATGGGATCACAAATTGATGATACATTTGGTTTATTAGTAGCTACTACAATCATCAAGGGCTATGATTATATTAAATCACGTTTCATGAATGTCGACAAGTTAAGTGATTGGCCAAAAATGGAAATAGGCAATTCCATTTATCACTAAATAAGAAGAGTTGGATATTGAACCTATAACTCAAACACCAAATTACAAATGCTCAGTATGAAGGTTACGAATTGGTGTTTGTGAAGTGAAATAAGATCACTAATATGACATAAGGTTTCCTGGGAGAGACATGTGGTTTTAGTCTCCAATCTCATCGTAAATGCATCCACATTTCTATAAGTGCGGTTGTTACTTTAACGCAGAACTTATAGTATGTGTTAAATGCATATTTATTAAGACTATATGGTACATGGAAATCCGCAAAGCTCATGAAATATTTGAGATATATCGGATGAAGCAACCTCTTGAAGGATATAAAGTACCACAATATTCTTAATTAAGAGTTAACACTAAGAGTTTGAGTATTTTGAATTCAAATGTGATATTGTTGTAACATATTCTAACTACTAAATTAGTTGTTGATACTCCTAAAGATTTCACTCATTTGAAAAGTGAAAAGCAGGTTGAATAGTGTGATAGATGATCATGTATGAAGACAATATTGCTTGTATTGCTCAAATCAGAAAAGGAGAGATATTAATCAGGGGGAGATATCAATCAGGGGGAGCATCCCAATTCTACTACATTCAAGGCAGATGCGCGTTGTACTCTTTTTCCCTTCTACTAGGTTTTTGTCTCACTGGGTTTTTCCTAGCAAGGTTTTAACGAGGCAATATAAGCTCATCCAACACCATATCAATGATTCAGAAGAAAGTTTCACTCTTTTTCCCTTCGCTTTGGTTTTGTCCCACTGGGTTTTCCAAGCAAGGTTTTTAATGAGGAAACAATGTCATTGTATGGTGGACATCCAAGGGGGAGTGTTGTAAATGCATGAGTTGGTGGATGACCACCATACCTCTTAATATTCCACCGTTGGATTTTATGTAACCTATGCACTAAGTATTTGTAATTAGTACTTGTAACCTATAGGTATATTGTAAATGATGGTATTCAATCTTCTATCTTGTAAGCCTATAAATAGGTGGTTCTACCAAAGATTAAGAGATGAATAAACATGGTGAAGCTTTATCTTTAGCATATCACTTCTCTTTACATTTTCTCCCTCTAGTTTTATAACAGAATTTAAATTATTAATTAAATGAGGATAATATGATAAATTCACACTTTTTCATATTAAAAAATAATTAAAATTAAAAACTAAATTAGATAATGGGTCCTATTTTTATGAAACACAACTACTCAATATCTTTTTATATTTCAAAATAAAATTAAAAAAATTTTAAAAACTAATTGGCACACACTTACGCATGTACCAAGGGACTAGTATTAATAATGCAAATTGGAATAAAGATATATTAGCTCAAATTCTACCCACTGATATATATACACACACGGAGCTTCAGTTGAGGGATATCTCAAATATGCTTATTTGAAGGACACCCTTGTAAGGCCCACTCCGTATTGTATTTCACTAATACAAACTTCTATTTTATAGATACTCATTCAAAGATCATCTCTACAAAAACTAACTTGAATCTGATATCATTTGACCACTCAATTGAATTATTGAAATTTTAGTACTTTTTTGAAGTACTATGTTCATTGATTTTGTAGGACACAATTGGATATCGAAACGGTTTCCGATTTGTCTAATTTTTTGCAAGGATGATCTATGAATGTAAACTTTAAAAAGTACTAAACCCTAAACCCTTTCTTGAAGCACCGTGTTCATTGATTTTGTAGGATACAATTGGATGTCGAAACGGTTTTTGATTTATCTTTGCAAGGATGATCTATGAATGTGGACTTTAAAAAATAAAATTCATAGGGGACCCTAAAGGGTGTCTCTCAAATAAAATTATTTGTGGGATCTCTCAATAGAAGGGAACTATATATATATATATTAATGCAAGTCATATTGGGTAATGAAATCTAGGACCTATAGTGTAGAGTGATATTGGGGGAATGGAACCTAGGACCTTTGGTGCAGAGCGATATAGGGGGAATGGAACCTAAGACTTTTGGTGCAGAGGTAAATGTTCTTAACCATTTGAGCTATAACTCCCTTGCAATTGCAATATCCACCAATATTCTTAATTCTATTTGTACAATTAATATTCCTCTGACACACTCTTGATCAGTTTATTTGGGGACCTTCCTCCACTACAAAAAAAAAAAAAAAAAAAAAAAGGCGACTGTTGCAAATGTCACCCCAGCAAATGTCACCAAATAATGGCGACTGTTGCCACTTTTTTTGTATTGCTCGATTGATATTTTTCCCTTAAGTCTGCTACCTATCTTCAAACTCCACAATCTACAAGACCAATTAATAATTAATTCGCTCGGATGTTCAAAGAGTTATTTATACTAACACCTCTTGAGGTTTCTTGTGTTTTCACAAAACCCCTTCAGGTCTCAAAAATTACACGAAGACCCCCTGAGGTTTCAATTTGTTTTCACAAAACCCCTTTTCGTTGATTGTTCGTCCAAAAATTGATGATTTCATTTGAAAAAAGCTTATGCAAATGACAAAATTAACCTCAATGAAGTATATGCAATCTAATCTCAAAGGCCAACTTTGTCATTTGAAGAATTGTTTTGTATAAAATCATCAATCTTTGAACGAAAAATCAATGAAAATGGGTTTTATGAAAATAATTTAAAACCTCAAAGGGTGTTCATGTGATTCCTAAAACCTCAAGAGGTTTTGTGACAAAGTCAAAAACCTCAGAGAGTGATGGTGTAAATAACTTGAAGTTCAAATTTCCTCCTTATTTTTTCAAATTCGGAATGAAACTATTAATCATATTTTACTTGATTAGTTTGGTATTAAACCTCCTCCACTTAATAATGATATTGATAATTGGATTTGTTCAATTTTGAATAATTTGTCTCCTTTTTTTATGAAATAGGGGGGCCAAACACGGAAATTACATAGTATAAATAAAATTGATTTGAATTTGAGATAGAAGCTTACAGACTTGATGGAATGTCCTAAAGATAGTAATTTTACCCATTCTCAGTGTTTGAAGTTTTATAGATGAATACCTCCCATGAATCAACTATTATATTCTAAGCTCTAGCACTAGGACTTAGAATGTGGTGAATTTTTTTTTGTTTTCCTCTTAGACAATATGAATGAATGTGATGTGATACTTTTTGTGTGTTTTTTGAATGAGGGCTCTTCTGATTTAAATAAACTTCTGAAACCCTTTGGAATGAGGGCTCTTCTGATTTAAATATGAAGTGCCCAAATCGAACTTGTAGCCCAATTAGCTTCTACTTTGTCCAACTTCCATTTACTAAGTATGGAACTTCCACACTTATAAAGACTCCACCTTTTCTTCTTTCTATCAATGTAAGACAAATATCTTGAATTTCATTCAAACTTTCAACAATACCTCACATTTGCAAGTCCATCAGCCACACAGTTTTTCTCTCTATAAACAAGCTACACCACACAATCCTCAAATTCACAAGTTCCCCACACCTAACAAGTAGGCGAGCAAGAGGGTGGAAATCAAACAAAAAAAGGTGGGACAGCTACAGCCGAATCCAAGAAACCATTTCACAATCAGAAATGCATAAAATCCAAATCTTTTCTTCCAGTATGAGTTATCCATGTTCATATGTTCATTTTGGATATAGCTACTTATTTCCCAAAAAAAAAAAAAAAAAAACTCAAAATAATTCTAAGCCCCATCTATTTTCTCTTCATTAATTTTTTTTTTTTTTCAAAACAAAAAATAATATTCTCTTGCAACCCGACATTAATCTGATAGAGGGGCCGATACCATGCTTGTAATTATTGGGGTAGGCATCATGCATTATTGGCACTATACAATAACACAAAGGTAGTTGGAGTGTTAGGCAAATAAAATAGTTAAAATAATCATGATATTTTTGGCACTTCCACTTGAAAGAAACTTGGCCTGAGATGTATACTTTAACTTATGGGAGCTGCTATTATTATTAAACAAAAAAATTAAAATATTATGTACTCCTTTTTTATTAAAATAATATGAGTGGGTGCATTTTCCTTCTTTTCTTTTCTTTTTCTATTGTGTTTTATTTTATTGCTTAATTTTACATTAATGCCCTTAAACAGTGCGGTGGTTTCTATTTTATTTAACTGCCATTAATGCACTTAATACAATTGTGGGTTAGTAACTTTTTTATTTATTCAAGCGATATTGAATGAGGGGGAATTGAACTTAAAACTTTAAGTTCAGCGTACATATTATTAACCATTTAAGCTATAAACTCCTTGCATTTAGAAATTACCTTTAAGCAAAGTCATCGATAAATATATGCTTCAAATTTTATTTTTCAAAAATTAAAAAAAAATGTCTCCAATGATTGTAACACAACTACATATCCTCATTTCTCAACCTATGTACATGCTTCTCTCAAATAATTTGATGAGACAATGCAAAGAGGATAAAGATAAAGATGTCATGACTGTGGGACCCATGTACATTGTTCATAAAAGAAACTCAATTATTTTATTTGTGAAAATTTTCAAAATACGTATACTTCAAATTATTTGGGTTTTCTCTCAACAAAAAAATTATTATTATTATTATTATTTTTCTGATAGATGCAGTGTCTCTCTTACCTCGATATTATTCATTTTCTAATTTGGATGTCTGTGGTTGTGTCCATTATGGTCTTACAATCAAATGAGGACAAAACCAAATAATAGTCTTTTATTTTTTAGGTCAAGAACAAATTAATAGTCTATATGGACGAGAATTGGAAATGCATGCTTGAAATATATTCAACATTTATTTTAATTATTTTTAAAATTATACCCCACTGACATAACTACCGTGAGGTTTAACTAGTTTAATCCAACAGTGAAAGTGAATCAAATTAGTCCTTGCTTCGTGGCTGTTATTGAGCTTATTATTAAACAAATATATCCTCTTTTTTTTTGGTCGAAATATATCCAAATGTATCCAAGTTGAGTTTGAGTTTTGCAAGTCTCCATCTTTTCAACCATTTGTGGTTTTTTAACTGACTTTGGGCGCAGCTATTTTAGAATGCCACTTTTGTTTTAAGATTTTTTTATTGAGAGGGGCGATAAAATATTAAACTCACACATATTATATGAATGCTAGATCTTGAATCTAAAACTTAATCTTTTTTAATGATCGAGGACAAGAACAACTAATTACTGGGTATAATCAGCTTATGACAATATATTGTGGCATTCATCAACATTCTAAGCTTACAACACGGACCTACATTATGTACAAAGCCTTGAAATAATATATATAAAAAAACCCTGAAATAAAATCTTCTTCTATTACAATACGGACCTATATATTATGTACAAAGCCAAAGGCATTTGAGGAGAACAATAATATTTTAATTAATGTGGCAACTAATTAAGCCAATTACAACAAGAAATCCATAAACTTGAGCCATGAAAATCCAGTCCTTGAAACTTTCTCTGCTTGTTTTGAACATGAAGCCGACGACGTCGTTCCACTGCCGCCAGCATCCAGTGAGTTTGAGCTTCGGCACAGAAAAAAGTTCCTCGATCCTAACGCCATCAGCTTCTCCTCTCTATCCAAACCTGGCCCCACACAAAAGAGAAAACAATCAATCACCACTAAACACGTGTCTTAATCAAACATATTCAAAATATAATCACGACCGTCAATTTCATAAGCCCAAAAAGCATAATGAACACTTACTTTCTAAGCTGAACTGAGAGTAATGGAGGTCAAACAACGAGGGGTCGACGGAGGTCAAGATCGGACGGCGACCTTCCTTTCCGTATTGTCGTATGGAAGCCGCCACCAGATCTTTCACCGCGGATTCCGGCGGCATTACGACATGTATTGCGCCGACGCTCCCCTGAATCGTCACGTTGAGGAGCAGCTTCGTCAGTTTCGGCAGTAACTCCGTGGCCGGTGTCATTCCGATCGTGTTCCTGAACGACGCCATGTCTGGCACCGTTTTTGGTCTCCGAAGCTGCGGCGTCGCCATATCCGAAAGCTGGCCATGAAACGATGAGGATTTCTCGTTGAGTGATCTCCCCCTGCGATTCTTCTCCTCCTGGACCCTCCGATGAGTACTCTTCGGACTCGGCATTTTCCGTAAATATAATATCGATTCGGGAACAGAAACAAAAATGAGAACTTCTGCAGCTATTGGTTGAGTCTGGTGAGTAGTTATTACCAGTTTACCTCAAGCGCCGGTATCGGAAGAATCTGAGGCGAGGGAAGCCGAGAGCTGGGGAAGAGCTTTGGCTCTTAAGTTGCCGGTAATTGACAACTATCATAACCGTAATAACCAGAAAACCACTGAGGGCAAAAGCGAGATTAGCATGGAGTATGAGTTGAGAGCTTGAGGCTTATGATTGAGAAATTAATACAATTCCCCCATGGATCCACGTGTATTTGTGGCTCGAGTGGAGGAAATAAATGTCCCCTGTTTTAAAATAAATAAGCATCTTAGGAATTTCTACTTGCATTTTGAAAGTGTGACAATGAAATATGTAGACATTCAAACAAACTAAGGTTTAGAAATGAATGAGATATGATTATTTAAAGTTACGAGCAATTTTCATAAGTTAAATTAAGCATGTTTGATTTCGAGCTTGCCTTCCCTCTATCTATTGATTATTTGATTACCAAAATCTCCAGATTTAAAGTTAAAATCATAAGCTTTATATGAATAGAGAGATAATTAAAAACGATTGAGAAATGAGTGAGATATGAATATTTTAATCTATGAACTTTCTTTGAGTTTTCCGGAGAGATTCGCAGGAAAAGTTTTGAGCAATATGATATTAAAAACTACAGAATCGTGTTAGACATAATTAGAAACATTAAAATGGATTAAACAAAGAAAAACAACAAAATCACAATTTTCCGGTGATCGGAAAACTCATAGAACCGCCGGAATCTGGAAATTATTTCGGAAAACTTATTTTAGCTCTAACTTTCTCGTTTCTTAACCTTTTTTAGTGATTCAAAAGCAAAAATCGAGGCGTTTTTCATGTAGATTATGATGGTATAACTATTGCAATCTAAAACATATAATATAAACACGAATTTGAGCAAAAAAAAATATGATGGTGTTAGTTCTTTCATGTTTAATCGATTCTTAAGGCAAAAAAATATAGGTAGGTGTTCATATACTTACAGTAGATGTTTCTGGAGCGATGATGAGGAGGTTGGAAGCTTGGATTTGAATTTGAGCTTTACTGGTGCAGGCAAGAATGGAAACGATATGACTTTAGCTAAACATTTCTCTCAATTCCAAATTGTTTCTCTGTGAGTTCTTTCAGTGGATTGTAATCTGCAATGCGCTGAACACGAGCTTCTGTTTTATAGGCTAACAATTACTCGGTGAAAACAATTTCGGTCATGATTTCAAGCTTAATTAATTACCACCACGTATGTAGTTCTGTCTATATCACCGACTTTTTATTTTTATTTTTTTGAGGTATTGTTTGGCGTCTAAGGCAGGGCATGAGTTTAATGGACTTTTACAGTTTTACTATTTACCAACAGTAATATAGTAAAAAAAGAAGAAGAAGAAGGAAAATGCATGATTTCTTATCCCTTCCAACAATGAATCCAAATAACTTACGAATTTCCTAATAGTATTAGTATAGTAGCATTCATGATTTCGTATTATAGTGCAAGTTAACATCATGTGTAATTGTCCATATGTGCCACGGTGTCTGCATGTGAACAATGCAACTTATTATATACATGTATTACCATCATAGATTTCATATCAATCTTCTTAACATCAGCCATCTTGATCTAATCAAAGTTCTATTTAAGTCAATGATGGACTTCTGATAGGTAAAACAACAAATCAAACATATTCGTTATCTTTATTTAATAATGACATGTTTACGTATTTGAAATGAAAAAAACTATCAATCAGGAAAATCAAGAATATTATAAAGAATTAATGAGTATAAAATTAATTATTTCCTCTAATTAATTTAATTCAATTTGAATTACGAATTTTAACCTGAAATTCACATACGTATACATAAAGTCAGTCATAGCCTTGGAAGGATGTGGAATGTTTTCTCTTTTGGCCGGCATTTCTTCGTGAGGAGGAGTGCTATTTATGTTTCCATCCTCATATCTATTCTTCTGCAAAATTCCATTGTCCTATAAGAATGTGGCATGTGTATATATTATTGTTCTTTCTTTTTTTAATTTTTTTGTTTGACAAATACGTAACATCTTCACGCGTGCATATGATCTTTTCTTTAAGGAACTTTTCTTGTGATAAGATCATGTCGTCATATCAATCCATTTAAAGCTCACCAAAATACATTATTTTCCCTCTTTTTTTTTGTTGAGTTTTTTTCATCATTTTAATTTTTAACCTAAAGTGTATTTTTAATATCCTTCTCAACACTTGATATGTGTTTATATGCATAATCATGATTTCATAAATATCAAGTAAAAAGTTAACCATGATTACGCATATAAATCCGTGTCAAGTATTAAGAAATATAATAAATATACGTCTTAAGTTAAATGGTGAGCAAAACTATTTTTTTTTTTCTAATACAAATTATTTGTTTAATTTATGGTGTGAATACTTAAATGGTTAAATTGGCAGCGTATAATTACGCACTTGGCAGTGATAATATCCCATCCATAATTAAATAGTGAACGGTGCTTAGATAACTCAGCCAGAAATGAACATGTGGCCCAATTGCGAATGAACACCCAAACAATTAAAAAATAAAAAAAATAAAAATCTTGGATTGTGGTCGGGTGGGGCTCTTACCTCTTGGTTTCATTTTTATTAATTTTATTATTATATTTTAAATTATTTGAATATGGATGACGAACTCTAAATAACTAGAGATATTTAATCATATATCTATTCTTAGTACTAATAATATAAATAAATTTTACACCATTTAATTTTTATAAATAAATTAAAAAAAAACTCAAAAAATGACAATTGGCTCTATTGAATTTAATTTTGATTATTAAATTACTTTGATGCCCTATTGAGTATTTTGAGTTTTTTTTAATGAGGTTTTGGAGTTGGGTTTGTTTTAAGAAATCAATGACAATTTTGTAATTTAAAAGAAGTTAATGGCCTTTTTGTTATGTTGTAAATGAACATTAAGTGTATATCTAAAGTTCATTTTATATAAGATCTTTTTATAATTTAGACTCTTATATTGGGTATAATAGTGAATCTCCTAAATAATTATAGCTTTGATTAATAATGCCAGGAAGTCCAATATCAAAGGTTGTTAGGTTGGTGCTTCATTCCATACATTGTGACAAAAATGATTTTCTCATTTGATTAATTTTTGACTGGTTAGTAGATGATAAATTCAAATCATATACTTTTATTTTGGTTGTTTTTTATAAGCACATATGTTATATATATCTAGGGTAGGTGACATCCACCAAATCAAGACAAGAAATTGAAGGGAGGCATCACTAGTGCAGGTGGATCCATGCACGGCTAGCCATAATCCAAGCAAGCAAAGCAAACAAAACATGTGATCAAAAGAGCCAAGTCGCAGTCTCAGCAGCATGCAGAAAGGAGCATGCATACTTGGACTCAATATTCAATACTGTTAATTTTTCTGAGTGGATATTTAGGTTTGTAGGTTTTTTTTTTTTTTTTTTTTTTTTTAAAAAACGCGAAAAATAAAATTACAAAGCAAAATTTCTTGGACACGCAGACTCAAAGAAGTAAAAAGAAAGCATTTGAAGAAGACACACCCTAGACGGAGAAAGTTCGTGACCCAAGCGCGCAAACGAATCTGCCGTGAAGTTAGTTTACCGTCTTACAATTAGGTTTGTAATTATGTTCATTATGGTCTTAAAATTAAAGGGGACAAAAAAAACAAAATAGTATTTTATTTTTTGTGTCAAGGACAAATGATAGTGTGTATGGATGAGAATTTGACGTGCTGGAATGACCAAAAGACCAAAAGACCTCCCTCTCTATTATTGATTTATTTGTTTGTATGGATAGTGACGTAACTCTTTCTATTGGTGTCCATTCTCATGCATGAATGCTGACCAGTTTTTGTGTCTACCACTTGGAATATTATTCAACATTTATCATTTTATTTTACTTATTTTTTGTGTGGCGATTATCTACCCGAATTTTTATGTATTTTGATTTGTTTGGTAGGATTGGTATGGATATCTTATGATGCCGTGCCCAGACAGGCTTGGACCATTAAGTAGTTGCCAAGTTCAAGTTTTAGCAAATTGAAATCATGTTAATTAAGCATATGCATGAGACGTGTATGATTTGGACAATTTTGAAGCATTTTGATGCATCATAGTCGAATTTGAGTGCAAGATGTGAAAACACATTCTTTCGCCAACTGATTTAATTCACATCTTCAATTATAGTGAGATTTAATTAGTTTAACCAACTGTGCAAGTCTATGATGAATGCGACTTAACTTGACTTTAGGAGAAGTCTCTATCTTTTCTTTTGGACCACATTTTGGTTCTAAAATTAGAGATTGTGATTGAGTTTGGGTTGCAACTTGCAAATTTGCAAGCGCAGCCATCTTGGAAGGCCGCCACCATTTTAAATGGTCGAGACTGATGACCAACTAATTGCAGGGTTAAATTAGCCTGCGGCAATATTGCGGGATTCACCAAAATTTAGGTGAGCATGAGACTGTTTCTATAAAATATTATTCAGTATACACACGCAGCAATTGAAGGCTATAAGTATGCATTTGGTTGTTCCAAAAGAAAAAGAAAAAGAAAAAGAAAAAGAGAGAGTATGCATTTGGGTGAAGGATTTATGATCTATTTTGAGAGTGCTTCTTATAAGTGATTTTACTAAAATGTTTTTATTAGAAGCATGTTAAATTTTTTATTAAATATCCAAACACATCATGGAAAATCACTTGAAAGTGCTTCGTTCCACTTCTCACTAGAAAGTAATTTCATATTCCATCAACACTCTCATTTTTTCGGCCAAACCCTGTTGTCAAATTCGATTTCGGTTATATAAAAAAAGCTTTTAACCATTTAAAAATTGTAGTGCCAAATAGTTACCTTAGATTTGACTAATTTATATTATAATTTCCCTTTTACACTAATTATAATGTTGACTGCTGTTTCCAATTGAGATGGACAAGGCAGAGAACTTATGAACTATCCCAAACCCAACTAATAATAATATGTTATTCTTATTGACAAGTATGCAGTCAGATGTATCCTAAGCCAAACATGGTAATCCGAGCATTCTCTTCTCTGCAATGCACATGAATTCCTAAGCTACCTAACCACAATAACTTCCCAACTAAACTTGCAACTGAGGCAGCATCTCCAACACTACAACATGGAAGGTCTTGTCTGGTTGCAACATTGTTCATGTTGCTTGCATTAGGTTGCTAATACAGATAAATCTTCAACCTAAAAACCTAATAGCTGCCTGCCAGTCATAAGCATGAGAAATATTCAGGTGCTTGTTTGCAGAAAAGCAGGAAAATGTTTGTAGCTTGAAATATTTACAGAAACGGTAACCTTAGTTCAAGCTACAAACAGAACTGCAAGGAAATGCAAAAACTTTTAGAACCCCAGCACAATAGAAATAAGAGTTACATTAACCTTCCTCCAATATCCTTATTCATCCAAATGAGATTCAGATACAATAAAATTAAGAATTACAAAATACAATAACAATGAAAATGTCACTACACATACACTCTTGCCCTCTTCACGACGCGTACAAGACATTTGAACTCAAAGCATCTTTATCTTCATTTCCTCTTTTTTCTTTTTCTTTTTTTTGGGGTTTGGAGGGAGAGCGTCGAGTATACTTATAAAATTTAGCTAGAAAAAGAATGTGGCGCTTACAAAATTGACCGTCTTTCAACGTCTTAGAGTACCAAGTATTATGTTAACAAGGGAGAGAGCGGCTCACCATGTATAGTTTCTTCATGTGGTTCAAAATAATTCACTGGGGTGTGGAAAGACAGAATACTGTCTGATTCCCTCTCTGGTGCTGCATGCGGCCACCTATGGTTTCTTGATCTCGACTCTTTTGGGCTTATTCTGGTATTCATAGAAGCTGAATGAGGTGAGCATATTTGAGATATGGGCCTCAGCCGACATAGCCTCCCATTTGAGGAGGTTTTGGCTTGGAAGTTAAAGTGTCGTTGTCTTGTGGCTTTCAAGTTTACTTTTGGGCCAACCACTGGAGGGAAAATGACTGAATCAACTGCTTTCAAGAGGGAACTAGAGGCTTCACTACATGAGGAAATAGCTGCCTTTGGCATTGGTCTACTATCTTTCCATGACAAAAACGATTGCTGTAGCCTGGATGGAACCTGCAAAGCCAAAAAGTAGAAATAAGAACTAGTTCTGAATCGACATGCATCACTCAAAATTAAGTAGAAATAAGAACTAGTTCTGAATCGACATGCATCACTCAAAACTAAGTTCTCTTACTCTGACTTACCGGCATTTGGATCTATAACAAAATATCGAAAACATACGTTCATACTGAATTAAAATCTTTACAAATTTGAGAGGCATAATGTTATATGTGTCCAACACCAGCATGTGGTTTCAAATACACATCATGAAAAATGCAGTTGATACCAAATAAAGCAATTGCACCACTGGGTGTGCCAGTAACTTTCAACTTATTCAGACAAACAAGAAGGGTATGAAGGAAAAAAAAAGAAAATGTTGATGATCAAACCCATTAAACTTTTGGTTTAGGTTCTTTTTTTCGGAATCTTATGAATTGGGAGATGGGAAATTTTAAATTTGAAATACCATAAGAGTGTACCCACTGCACATCATTAGATGGCCGTACCCTTAGCTATGGTAGTCAGATGAATTAAACTTTCTAAACACAAATTTTATTCGGAGACCAATCAACTCATTGCACAACTTTACATATCCATTGTCTATTCCATATGAATTCTCTTATTATGGTTAGGCGTTATGATTAATTTCATAGGAGCAGTTTTACACATGGAAGGATGATAAAGTGAATATTTCCTACAGACAATCATGTAAGTCATCAAGTTCTACAGCCTTAAATGCAAATATTAACAGTCCTCACCATTAACAAGATACAAAATCAAATAGAGCAGTGAACTAACCAGTTAAAAAATGAATTGTTATCAATCAATATGATAAAAACTCACTCGATCTTTATCATGTAATATATAAATGGCTATATTGTACTGTACCTGAACAATTAATATATAGGCTTATGATTTCTACTCTAAAAATTATAAAGTAATTATCATTTAAGTTGCTTGGTGATCCAGGAAAGGAAAATAGTATGATTTTATTTAAAACTATGACATTATTTGGATGTGATAGTATAAATTTCCCTACTGATGGAGTTAATGACATTGATTGGCTAGGGCTTACAATTTCTGTTAATCCAAGGCATTGGATGCATATATCATAGCATCACAAGCTATTATCTTCAATGACGCTGACTTATCACAATGATTTGATGATATAAAAACCCATAAAAAGAAAATTGTTGAAATAAAAAATTCAGAACTCACTCCAGAGACGAAGCTACTTGAAGCAAATGCCAATGAAGATGTAGAAAATGGAGATTTCCCAGGTTTGTTTCCCTTCTGACCATTTTTAGTAGCATCCTGATCTGCCGTTACAGACCCAAAACTTGATGGTGCAACATCATCCTCATCTTCTTCTTCCTCCTCCTCTTCATCCTCTTCAACTAAGGGTTTCTCATCTTGGTTAGCCAATGCAGAAGTATCTTCTTCCTTCTGCAAACCCATTTCCACCTTCTCCTCCTCTTTCTCTCTCCTCTTCAACTCCTCATCCATATCCTCAATGACCTCTTCCAGTCGCAGCTCAGCCTCTATAAGTTCAAGTTCTTTTTCAATCAGCTTCATCTTCATCTCACTAGCTTTCCTCTTCTCTTCAGTCCATTTCTCTACTTTATCCAAAACAGGCTTGCATGCATTTTCCACGCCTGATACAAGACGCATCCAAAAGTTTTGTTTCTTCACACCAATATTTTTTCCATAGAACTCATCAAAACCAAGTGGTAGGAACTGCGCCTTCTTTGGGTCGACATCTTCCCCTTCTTTCAGAGGCGGCTGCCAAAATAAGCGAACCCCATACTTTTCATCATAGATATAGTTGATTAACCGTCCAGTTCGTGTGTGTAGGATTAGGGGATCTTCAGTATATACAAGCTTTGATGGGTCGGCAGGATCAGGCTCTGGTTCCTTGTTGACTAGAACAAATTCAGGAGTCTCATCTGATCAAATGTAACATAATTTAGTATCAGAAGTAACTCTGTCCCTTTTTGTGGAAGAACAAACCATGCATCGATTTGCTGATTATTTGGACAAAAGCATAAGATAACCTAAGAGAAGTAGGAGAAAACTAAACTGAATTATGTCAAGAAGCCACCAGCCAATGTGGCCAGGTGATACCTCTCAAACTTTAAAGGGAGAATACAAAGGATTCGTGAAACTGGAGATTTTTGCGTGTTGGGGAGAGCTATCCCACAATGTGCAGCGCACTTCAGAATTCTTCTTTAGGTAAAACAGGGGAAAAAAAAAATAGGAAAAAGAAACTGATGTGTGCTTGGATTTGGATGTGCAGAGCAAATTCTTGAAATGAATGCGAGGAGGAGGATGAGGGGTATGGATGATTTAATTATTACCCTTTGACCACCAGTATTCAAGCTCAGCAGGCATAGGTATCCTCAATGGAGCTTTATAGAAGGAGTTCAACCACATTTCCCTTTCTTCATCGACCTCATGCACATAAGTTTTCCAATAATCAGGGACCTGCCAAAGAAGTATAAGTACTCAATTTCTTAAACCTGATATTACCTTAATCCTGATGTAAAACAATTTCTCCAGTCATAAATAATTGATTATAACTTACTTCATAAAACTGGTTTATGAAGCCTGGTGCCATCCAAACATCTTCGTCTTCATAGAAATAAGGATGTTGAGGATCACCATACGGGCCCCTCTCTTCCCTGACCACTTTAAAGGACAAAATTCCATTGTCATGAACAAAGGAGAGATCATAGAGTACACAAAAAAGCTGAATGGATCTTATGATAAACCAGATCTGTGTGATGTGAAAATTCATAATAGTAATTCAAAGTTCCTGGGTAAATAAATATCCAAATAAATTAAATCTTCATATGATGCGAGCCAAATATTCCACAAAAAAGATGGAGTGAGCCCCAAAAGAAGTGCTGTAATCAAACAGAGCAAAACATATGCACACCTATATAGGGATGTTGAGGAGCTACTGGTATCTCTTGACTAAAACTAATTTCACGTACATTCTATTGTGTGCTGAACCTCTATAAGACAACTTGTACATGCACATGATTCCAAGAATACAAATCCTAACCAATAC
Source organism: Prunus persica (assembly GCF_000346465.2). NCBI lineage: Eukaryota > Viridiplantae > Streptophyta > Magnoliopsida > Rosales > Rosaceae > Prunus > Prunus persica. The sequence continues at coordinate 8,761,897 of NC_034014.1, forward strand.
GCAGATGACTTTCCTGACCTACTATTGTAAACATTATAGTGCATCATTCTGCTTTAACCTCGGGTTAGGAACTTCCAATTTTTAAAGTTGAGTTAAAATTTCAGTGTCTAGAAGATACATTAATTTGCAACCTAATATCTCCTTAGGAAGGCAGTTATTACTGGCATTAAAGAAACATACTTCCATCAGGCTTGTTCACAAACATCCGAGCCTTAGCAGCAGCCACTTCTGCAATACCAGCATGCAGCTGAAAAGGCACCAAAAACATTAGATATCTTGGTACAGATGCGCTACATGACCTTTTTATTTTTCATTCAAGTATAATAAATGAAAGAATGAACATAAATTGTTACCGCTGAGACATCCTCATCACAACCAGTAGAATCCTCCAATAGCTCCCCAAAATAGAACCTACCCTGCATGCAAAGAGAAGATAAAGTACTTAATAACAATAAAACAGTATCAAGTTAGATGCAAACAAGGGAAGATCTTTCACATGATTTGGTGCCCGATCTTATTGGGATCCACTATAGGCTGTTTTAATCACTTTGTAATGTGATGCTACAAATTTAGTTTTAACCCAGCATCACCAAAGGGTATACTGGCAATTCCCAGGTTTGTTGGAAATGGGCTGTCGTTGTAACCCAGGGATCTCAATTTGGGTCAATAGATGTTATTAGGTCCTCATGTAAGTCCTTCAGCAGCTTACAACTGGTCTATTACTTCTTTCTACATCGGGGGAAGGGAGTGATAATATTAACATTAGGAGTAGCAAAAATTAAGAACGAAAATTCAATGTCAATTAATATCGGTTGTTTGAGTTTACAGGAATATTAACGAGCATATCAATTCTGTAAAGGTAAACGGAAACTATAGATATTTGCTTAAAAGTAAAAGAAATGAAGATGTAACTTTGAGAAATTTAAACCTAATCAATGATGCATGAATTACAATATACACTAGTAAACTTCATAAAGTAGTGCAAAAAATTGAGTGCGACTGGTGACAACATTGACACCAACTCTATTAACTCTATTAAAATAGTGTTGATGCCACTGTATCCCATTACTATACATTTACTGTGGACTGCCTACTGTTTTTTACTTTTCAATTTTAAGGAAACCATTCACATCTTGCAAACAATTGTTCGCACAGACTTGAATGTCTAGAGAAATTATTTAAAGAGTGTGATGTAAATATAGTAGAGATCTGTTGTCCCCAAATTTGTATGTCCCTATGTCTCCTAGTTGTTTTGGCCACACATGTCCTTAACAGCTCTCGTATTTTTAGAATTTATACTGTGTCTTCTACCCATTTTAGAAAATGAAAACCCTTCCTACAATCTCTTGCTACCCCATACTATGGTCATCATATCTACATAGTAATATTTCTCTATTCTTTTGACCTCTTCAATATATCAACATTCACTACCACATATTCAGTGAATTTATAAAAATAAATGGCTTATAGCTCATGGAAATACATAGATGGGGCGCTCGTTGACTTCATATACACCACATCCGTGCATTCTGGCATGCTTCCACTGTCCAGCATAACGATATCGACCTTTCTCCCTGACATAAAAAGACAATCATCAATAAAACCACAAAACCGGTATCAGGAAAAAGAGTACATTTATGACTTGTGGTATAAAAGCTTGCAAAAGGTTTCATTGAATTGTAAACTAAAATTATGAATTTCACCTCTTCTGTTTGGTAAGCAAAGATGCTAAAAACTTACTACTCTATACTGGCATCTTTAAGGAGCATGAGCCCATTGACCAACTACCTTACTTGATTTTACTTGATAACGCATACAAATATCAAGATAACATATTAAAAAACAAACCAATCTTCCAATCTTAGGCATATTAATTAAAATTAATCTGATTATAAACAACAGAAACTAAATAAATAAAAAGACATACGGTTTCCTCCCAAATTGTGTGATCCAGTCATCTCTTTCATAAAAGGGTACTTCATATTGCCCCCCTGCTTGACGAATGCTGTCTTCGATATCCATCTCCAGCCATTCCTTGTCTTCTGGGGTCATATAATCTCTCGATATTATGTGCCCCTCAGCACGCATTTCTGCTTCAAGCCTTGAAAGAGGGTAACAAGTAACTCAATTAATTTACATTACACGGAAGAAAAAATCTTGAGGCACTGCTAAAATATGGCACCATAGATAGGTAGGACATAAACTTACTTGGAACCCGGAATAGGCTCTATATCAGGTACATCGACTTCAACAACCCCATGACCCTCCATGTTATTTTGAAGCCATTCACCTTCATACCTATAAAAATAAAGTAAAATTTCTTTTCGCAGAAACCAGAGTGACAAAGTTGCAAGCTAACCAAACTACTAAGTTTAGAGTTTACACAAAGGAAAAAACCCTCCACAGTTTTAGCGGGAGGGAAATTATAATAGAACCATGCTTAAGGAATCACACAACACCCAAGCTCTAACAGTATACCAGTCATATCTGGATATTCCATACAGTTAAAACAGACTACATGACAATTATTGACTATTTTTTTTAAAAGTCATAATTTTTGACAAAAAATCATATTCCCAGTTTCTTTCTTCAAAATGAAATACTTTCTTTGTAAGATATTGAACTGAAAATTGCTCCAACCCCACATAAAGGCACCAAGGACAGAGTTGATGAAGTCTTTGAAACAAGCTTTCTATGAGTTCTTGAAATTTAGGATACTTCTGCGGGGTTGGTTAAATTTGAACCTAGGAGCAACCCCAAGTGACCCACCACACCCTTGACCACCAATGCCAATAAGGCCAGGATTATTAGGCTACTAATTACTAAATTCATCAAATTGGGTTGTTTTCTGATTTGCATCATTCTTTTCTGACCATTATAAGAAAACGGTGACATCTACATTTCATTAAAAATAGACAAACCTGACCAGTCCCTGTTCGGCAACATAAACTCCTTTTCCATGAGCCAAGTCATCCCACACAGTGCCCTCATACCTTAAACAAAGACAATCATAAATTAAGGTGATAAGAAATATGATACCTTAAAGAAAAGAAAAGCAACAACTTTTAACATTAGAACGTGTAGACATTTGTAGAAATTCAGAGAATGAGCATTGACCATTTCTCTCATGTATGAACTAGGTCACAAAAACAATGGAAACAAATGCCAAACACAAACTCTAACATAAACTCTATATAGCCCTTTTGTAGCCTGCTTAAATGATACTTATCATAACATAAATAAATTCCAATGTAGTAAAGAAAGAAACAAAGACATACGAGCTTCCATCAGGGAAAACATAGCTAACCCATTTGAGAAACTCCTCAATCCTATCCAACTCTTCAATCACAGCTTTGGGATTGGAAATGTCATGATGGTCATCCGGTATAGCTGGGTAAGGCCTCCGGTAGGGGATGTAAAACGGAGCAATGGGCGGGTCTTTGCCGGCCTTAATCTCCTCCCTGACAATGTCCCACTCCTCCTCATCAGCCCAAACCGGGTCCCAGCCGGGTTTGGTCATCTCCAATGGAGCATCCCCCCATAGCTCCTTCAAGTCCTCCTCTCTCCAATCCTCCGGGTCCTCCGGAAAATCAAAGAGGTCCTCGTAAAAAACGTAGCTTTTGTCCTCCTCCTCTTGCCTTCGCCTCACCCTCTTGCCCTGGAGGACCTGCGAGAACAGCTTCACGTTCACGTCGGGTGTGTTATCGGACTCGGGTAGTTCTTCGCCGGGTCGGATATAGTTGAGTGTGTCGTCAGCTTCACCACCACCGCCACCTCCTTCTCCTTCGTACTCGGATGACTCGTCCGAGTCGTACTCGGACTCTGAGTCTGAGGAGAGATTCTCTTTTTCCTCATCTGGGTCGGGGTTTTGGTCGCTTTCTTGGTCTTTGAGTGGAGACTCGGTGGGTTTTGGTGAGTCTTGGTTTGGCATTGTTCTGGGTTTTAGAGGAAGACGAAGAGGAAGAAGAAGATAAGGTAGCTAAGCAAAATGGTAGAGCAGGCCAAGCAGCAGCAGAGAGGGACAAACAGAGGGTTTTTGGTGTTCTTTACAACAAAATTCAAAAACGAAAAAGGCCAAAAGAAAAAAAACATTGATTTTTAAGTGGCCCAGTTTCTTTCAGGCTTTAAATCTTAGCCCATATATCTAAAACTTGTCTTTGGGTTAGGACATGGTTTTCTAATGCCCATTGGATATAGCCACAAGGCTCAAAAATTGCCTTCTTTCCTTTATATTGTTCTATCTTTTTCCATGACTTATGCATTTATTTATGTTTTCTCTGCTGATGTTTTGTTTATAAAAGTAAAGGGAGATTCACTATTATACCCAATATGGGGGCCCAAATTATAAAAATACCCTACATAAAATGGACTTTAGAAACACACCCAAAGCCCATTTACAACATAACAAAAAAGCTTTTAACTTCTTATAAATTACAAAACTACCATCAATTTCTTAAAACAAGCCCAACCCCAAAATCTCATAAAAATACCCAAAGCACTCAATAGGGCATCAAAGTAATTTAATAATCAATATTAAATTCAATAAGGCCAGCTATCATTTTTTGGGTTTTTTTTGGGTTTGTTTATAGGAATTCAATTGTGTAGGGTTTATTTATAATATTAGTGCTAGAAATGGGTATATCACTAAATATCTCAAAAGTAAAAGATATATTTCGAAATAAAAATGAGTGTTTTTTATACAAACAATATTTTATTTTAATTTAATCTAAACTATAGAGAGGGGGATTCGAACTCGGATGCAGAATGAGGAATACATCTGTGCTAACTAACTTGATTACTCCTAGAGATGACAATGTGTCAAATTGGGGGTGGGTATGTCATTCACATCCTCATCCCCGTTAAGCATTCTTCCCTCATCCCCATATTCATACTCGCAATATTCAATTTGGGAATTCCTCATTCTCGCCTTCGTTAGGGAACTGGTTCCCTGACCTAACCCATTACAAATAAAAAACTACTTTATTGAATGAGAAAAAAAGCACTATGAGCACAACATATGTATCAATTCAATTTCATTAACTAAAAATCTAGACTATTAAAAAAAAATATGTCAAAACAACATGTCCAAGACATGATCATCATTGTATAGGTTAGCAAGCACCATCATTACACATTTTAATAATATATTTATGTGAACAATAAATTATATATATTGTAAACGGGGAGGGTTCAAATTGAATATTAGAATATCATCCCCACTCCTCCTCGAACTCCATACCCCAAAAATTCCCCAAACCCATCCCTATCCCTTTTTTTTCCTTCATACTCGACCCATTAGGGTCAAAGCCCCGTGAAGTCTTTGCGGGGAAAATTTTCATCCCTAATTACACCCATGTCACTAGAAAAAAATATATATATATATATACACAGACAAAAAGGGGGCAGTAGTCACCTTTTTTCAAAGTAACTAATTTAGCCAACAAAAAAGAAAAAGTAACTAATTTAGTTTTCATGACATTTGGATAGGTGGTCAACGATTTTGCATACTCCTCACTCTTCTCAGTCTACAGTCGAGCTCTCTTTATTCTTGTTGTGGGGCTAATTCGTTGGCATCACTTGGGGCTTGCGATATGGGCTTTATGTCCTAACTTCGGACTCGCGTCTAGTCCCTTCTCGGAGTCGGTTGTTGGTGTTCTTGTTTTCTTTTAGCTACTAGTTTGTGTGGTGGTGTCGCCCTCTGCGCAAGCAAGTCGCAAGAGTTTTGGTTCCGATCTGGTTCTGATTGGGTTCTGGTCTTTTCCTTTCCTCCGTCGTTGATTCAGGTAGTGGTACCCTTGGACTATATGGCCTTTGTGCGTTCTAGGATCTTTGGTGTTGGGCATGATTTTAAGTGGCTAGGGTTAATGGTTGTGCTCTTTGTTCCTCTCTTGACGGTTTCTATCGTGCTGGGGCTTTGGGATTCGGGTGGTGATCGAGATTTTACTATTGTTGAGCAATTTATCTACATAGACGAGTTTGCTATTAAGGTGATGGAGGCCAACCTCGAGGGGTCTCCCAATTTTCCCTGATGTATTCGCCAGAAAGTTTGTTAGGGTCTTGTCATAGGGTTTGTCCCATAAGGTTGTCATAGGAAGGTTTTAATGAGGCCAATGTACCATATCGCTCTTTGTATGTCTTTGGTTCTATGAATGAATTCTTTTTCTATAAAAAAAACGCTACGGGTTCTGTTGCATGTACACAGGTATGGGGACAAGGAAACGCGACACGACAACACGGAAAATCTCAAAAAATAGAACAATGGCTAGGACACTGCAATTAAAATAATAATAAATAATAATAAAATTATAATAATATATACATACATATATATATATATATTTCATATTCAATACTTCAATGTCACATAATTCCATAAAAAAAATAAGTACTCATGTTTATCATCCATACATAATAATTAATACAACATAAAATAAAACATAAATTATCTAAACTCTCAATCTTCTTCAAGCATCTATGTCTTCATTGTTATTGCTATTAGAAAACAACACACCTAGAAAGGGAGAGAAGAAGAAAAGGGAAAGGAACTTGAGGCTGATGTGTGCACAAACGAGATGTGCGACTGAATAGGTGAACTTTAGGTTTAGAAAAGTTATTTTTTACACTTTTAACTCTACTTTTTAAAAATATTTCAAATGTGTTCACCACAGTTTCAAATATTACATTTTGACCCCAATTTTTATTTTCAAAATTTCAAATTGGTCCCTGCTGTGTCCAATCCGTGTCTTGACCTTGTCCAATTCGTTGACCGTGTCCAAAGCGTGTCAGAGGTGTGTCCGAGCCGTGTCGACACTCTGACAATCTTACAATTTAGAGTGTCCGTGCAACATAGGCTACGAGTACTAAGTCGGTGGAGAATAAGGTTTTCTTGCAGCGTCCAACTCCAAGGTGTAAAATTGATCTCGGCGTTGATAACGCATTCTCAAAAAAGCAAGCAAATTTGAATAAATAAGATGCCACCATGAAGGAGAAGGAGAAAGCTGCTGCTGCCATAGAGGAGAAAGTGAAAGCTGTTGCTAATGTCATGGAGAAGAAGGAGACCGTGTCTAATTCGTGGCTTGACTGTGGCCCAACCATGTCTTAACCGTGTCCAATTCGTTGATTGTGTCCAAAGCTTGTCGGAGGCATGTTCGAACCATGTCGACGTGTCGATATGTTCGACACTCCGACATCCTTGCAATTTGGAGTGTCCTTACAGCATAGGCTACGAGCACCTCATTTTCTTTTGCCAAAATTCCAACAACTAAATAAAACCTAGCAAATTATGTTATGGGTTGTTGATTAGATGTTTGGCTCTTGTATTTTGAGAATTAAATTTAGGGTTATGGACTTGTTAAGTTGATTTCAGAGAATTTCTAGAAAGCATTCAATCAACAACCAACCCAAGTCGGGAGAGAATAAGGTTTTCTTGCAGCGTCCAACTCTAAAGCATAAAATTGATCTCAACGTTGATAACACATTCTTTAGAAAGCAAGCAAATTTGAATAAACAAGATGTTGTCATAGAGGAGAGAGAGAAAACTATTGCTGCCATGAAGGAAAATGTGAAAGCTATTGCTAATACCATGGAAAACATTCTTTGTTAAGTTGATTTCAGAGAATTTCTGGAAAGCATTCAATCAACAACCAACCCAAGTCGGGAGAGAATAAGGTTTTCTTGCAGCGTCCAACTCTAAAGCATAAAATTGATCTCAACGTTGATAACACATTCTTTGGAAAGCAAGCAAATTTGAATAAACAAGATGTTGTCATAGAGGAGAGAGAGAAAACTATTGCTGCCATGAAGGAAAATGTGAAAGCTATTGCTAATACCATGGAGAAGGAGACTGTGTCTTGACCGTGTCCCAGCCATGTCTTGATCGTGTCCAAAGTTTGTTGAAGGCTTGTCCAAAGCGTGTTGGAGGAATGTCTGAGCCGTGTTGATATGTCGGCATGTTTGACACTTAGACACTTAGACACTAGCAACTTAGACACTAGCAATTTAGAGTGTCCGTGCAACATAGGCTATGAGCACCTCATTTCCTCTTCCCAAAATTCCAACAACTAAATAAAACATCGCAAGTCATGTTATAGGATGGTTGATTAGATGTTTGGTTCTTGTATTTTGAGAATTATGTTTAGGGTTATGTACTTGTTAAGTTGATTTCAAAGAATTTCTGGCTAGCACACAACCAACAACTAGCCCAAGTTAGGGGAGAATAAGGTTTTCTTGCAATGTCTAACTCCAAGGTGTAAAATTGATTTTGGTTTTGATAACGCATTCTCTGAAAAATAAACAAATTTGAATAAACAAGATGCTGTCATGGAGGAGAAGGTGAAAGCTATTGCTAATGCCATGGAGAAGAAAGATACTGCATTCAATCTATGTCTAAACCGTGTCCCAGCCATGTCTTGATCATGTCCAATCTGTTGATTGTGTCTAAAGCGTGTCTGAGCCGTGTCGACGTGTCAGCATGTTTGACACTTCGACACTCTCGCAATTTGGAGTGTCCATGCAACATAGGCTACGAGCACCTCATTTTCTCTTCTCAAAATTATAACAACAAAATAAAACCTAGCAAATCATGTTATGGGGTTGGTTAGATGTTTGATTCATATATTTTGATAATTAGGTTTAGGGTTATGGATTTGTTAAGTTGATATTAGAGAATTTCTAGCAAGCATACAACCAACAATCAGTCTAAGTTAGGGGAGAATAAGGTTTTCTTGCAGCGTCTAACTTCTAGGTGTAAAATTGACCTCGGCGTTGATAAGGCAATCTCTGAAAAGCAAGAAAATTTGAATAAATATGATGCTGCCATGGAGGAGAAGGAGAAGTTGCTGTTGTTAATGCAATGGAGAAGAAATAGACCGTGTCCAATCCCTTGTCCTGACTGTGTCCCAACCATGTTTTGACTGTGTCCAATCTGTTGACCGTGTCTAAAGCTTGTCGAAAGCGTGTCCAAAGTGTGTCTGAGGAATGTTTGAGCTGTGATAATGTGTTGGCGTGTTTGACACTTAGACACTCTAGCAATTTGGAGTGTCCGTGCAACATAGGTTACGGGCACCTCATTTCCTTTTCCCAAAATTTCAACAACCAAATAAAACATAGCAAATCATATTATGAGGTTGTGGATTAGATGTTTGGTTCTTGTATTTTAAGAATTAGGTTTAGGGTTATGGACTTGTTAAGTTGATTTCAGAAAATTTCTGATAAGCACACAACCAACAATCAGCCCAAGTCGGGAGAGAATAAGGTTTTCGTGCAGTGTCTAACTCCAAGGTGTAAAATTGATCTCAACGTTGATAACACATTCTCTGAAAAGCAAGCAAATTTAAATAAAAAAGATGCTGCCATGAAAGAGAAGGAGAAAGCTGTTGCTGCCAAGGAGAAGAATGTGAAAGATGCTACTAATGCCATAGAAAAGGAGACTGTGTCCAATCCGTGTCTTGACCATATCCTAATCCATTTACCGTGTCTAAAGTGTGTAGGAGGCATGTCCAAAGCTTGTCAGAAGCATGTCCGAGCAGTGTTGACGTGTCGGCATGTTCGACACTCCGACACTCTAGCAATTTAGATTGTCCTTGTAATATATGCCACGAGCACCTCATTTCCTCTTCTCAAAATTTCAACAACTAAATAAAACATCGCAAGTCATGTTATAGGGCTATTGATTAGATGTTTGGTTTATGTATTTTGATCATTAGATTTAAGGTTATGGACTTGTTAAGTTGATTTCAGAGAATTTCTGGCAAGCACACAACTAGCCCAAGTTATAGGAGAATAAGGTTTTCTTAATTGATCTCGGCTTTGGTAACACATTCTTTGAAAAGCAAGCAAATTTGAATAAACAAGATTCTGTCATGGAGGAGAAGAAGAAAGTTGCTGCTACCATGGAGGAAATGGTGCACGCAGTGGCTAATGCCATGGAGAGGAAAGAGACCATATCCAATCTGTGTCTTGACCGTGTCCAAAGCTTGTTTGAGTCGTGTCGACATGTTGGCGTATTTGACACTCAGACACTCTAGCAATTTGGAATGTTCGTGAAACATAGGCTACGAGCACCTCATTCTCTCTTCCCAAAATTCAAACAACCAAATAAAACCTAGCAAATCATGTTATAAGGTTGTTAATTAGATGTTTGGTTCTTGTATTTTGAGAATTAGGTTTAGGGTTATTGACTTTTTGATTTTAGAGAATTTATGGCAAGCACACAACCAACAACCAACCTAAGTCGGGGGAGATTAAGATTTTCTTGTAGCGTCCAACTCCAAGCGTAAAATTGATCTCGGCATTGAGAACGCATTCTCTAAAAAGCAAGCAAATTTGAATAAACAAGATGTTGTCATGGATGAGAAGGAGAAATATGATGCTCCATGGAGGAGAATGTGAAAGCTATTGCTGATGCCATGGAGAAGAAGGAGAAAGCTGTTGTTGCTGACATGGAGAATGATAAGGAGAAAGTTATTGTTCTTGACATGGAGAAAGAGAAGGCATATGAAAAAGTTGTTGTTGCTGCCATGGAGAAAAAGTAGAAAGTTGTTGTTGCTGACATAGAAACTAAGTATGAGAAAGTTGATGCTTCTGACATGGAGACAGAGAAGGCTGGTGGTACAGATGATGATGAGCCTACAAAGCATAAAGCATTGGTGCCCCTGTACAGCTTAGTTTTTTTTTTTTAATTCAAGAAAATACATGTCCTCTGTCTTCTTTTTCTGCAAAACTTGTCCCCTTGCTTTGAAGTAATTTTAGATTTGTGGTACTGAAATGCATAAAAAACTTTGGTAAATGCAAAGAACATAGGGTCTGATGGTAAATCCATATCTACTTGTAAAAATCTAGTTTGAGCTCTAGCTTTCTCTTCAAGTTGATAGAAGGGTTGGAAAACGTGAAGACGTCGAATGCTCCGACGAGCCAATTTTATGCAATGGAAGAATTTCTTGAGTGAAGCTCAGGCAATGAGTTTGGGATTACGTTCAGTGTAGCGGCCTCTTGGACATCTTGCTAGAACGATGGAAGAGGTATGTTTTTAGTTTGCAGAACATTTTGCCCTCACAAGGACGAACACCAAGAAATTTTCATCGATCCAAATGAGGTTCTGGAAATCAAAATGACCAGATTTCTCTTAGTTGGAAAACTAATCATGAACAAATCCTACAACAAGGAGTGGGTCAAATGGATCTTTAGTAACTTATGGCTCCCGAAAGCCCATGTCACCATTGTAGATTAGATCATGATAGTTTTCTTTTACTTTCAACACACAAAATGAACGTTGGGTTATATTAGGAGGAGGACTATGGCTATTTGATGGCTATCTTTTGCTATTAGCAAAAGCAAACGATGCCACAAATTCAGCATGGATTAACTTTTCAAGAAATGAGTTTTGGGTCCAAATTACGGGGTTACCGCTAGCTTATATAATAAGAAAAATGGGCAGTATCATAAACGAAACGTTGGGTACTTACATTGTGACTTATCAGAGCAAAAAGCGAGATTGCTTTGAAAATTATCTACGGATTAGGGTGTTGCTGGATTTATCCAAGACTTTTCGACGCAGTCTTTTACTGCGTCTTAACAAGGATCTAGTGGAAGTTGTACTTTGGCATGAAAAGATACCAATCACCTGTTACCTTTGCGACATGGTTGGCACACTAAGGTATCTTGCACACTTATTGCACAATTTGCAGGTGATGATAAATCCAAACCCTATGGTTGGAGGCTAATGACAACATGTCTAGAAGGAACCTTAAGAAGCCCAATTTGGTAAGCCTACCAATTGTGGCGAGATTGCCTGTTAATAGAGTAGATCATGCGATGATTGATGTTGAATACTCAGGAAGGAATCAAGCACAATTTCTCAACCCGACGGTACCATGTTTGGCCCATAATCTCGCACCTTCCAATTGTTACATTTTGTTCTAAGTGTTGAGTTTTCCCAAGAAGAACCAATGAAGATTGTCTTTAATAACCCTTAGCTCATGCATGAGATTTAAATGTAGGAGTTGACTGGAATTCTAGGGGTTTAATGGAGAATTCTGTAAAGATATTTGGGAAAACATGACTCCCTCTTTATCTCCCTCCATCGACAGCTCGACCTTAAATTTAGCATGTGAGGGCCATTTGGGCCTTCCTGAGCTGGGCTAGATTGCCTGTTTGGATAATGAGACCTCTTTTAGGCCCGAGACGCCCATTATGATTGGCATGCAAAATTCTGTGTGGAATTAAATCCACTAGATTCTAATCCCTTCAACATGGGTCCAATTATCCAATGAACAAGTTGAGGTCCATCAACACGCAACTACCCATACCGCAGAATTAGGAAACCAAGCGGATCCCAGGATAGACATGTTATTGGAAGTGAAATTGATACAATAATCAATACCATAAGAAAACGAGTGATTATTGGAAATGCCTTGGCCTCCAGCGCTCCAGCGGCTAAACGAGCTTATACTCAAAGGGAAGTTACGCCATGTTTCTCAACGGCGGCGACTGACCATGTTCAGTCCCGCCGAGACCAATGAGCATCATAAGTTAGAACTATCAGGGGCTTGGGAATCCCCGGACAGTTCAGGCTCTACATCAGCAAGCTGATGTTCAAGATCTCATTGTTGTGTTTTTATGTGACTCACTGCAGCAAAACACAGGTTGACTCTATTAATCATATTTTGGATTTTGATAATTTCTTTTATGTTGATTCTATTGGTAGATCTGGAGGAATTTGTTTGTTTTGGAAGGATGATATTGATATCCATATTCGGTCTTCTTCTTAACATCATGTGGATGCAGAGGTAGGAGGGATGAGTGATACTTAGCATTGGTGTTTTACTGGTTTCTATGGTTTTCTTGCGACAAAAGATATGCATAAGTCATGGCAGTTGTTACGCCAGTTAGCTAGTCAGTCTTCTCTACCTTGGCTTTGCTTCGGTGATTTCAATAAGCTATTAAACTCAAGTGAGAAGGAAGGAGGTGCTTGTAGACCAATAAGGCAAATGCTTGATTTCCAAGAAGCTATTTCTAATGCTAAAATGAAGGACTTAGGGTATGACGACAATCTATTTACTTGGTTTAGTACACGTAGTGGTGGTATAAAAGAGAGACTTGATCGTGCACTGGCGAACTATGAGTGGAAACTTTTGTTCCTGGGTGCAAGAGTCATACATCTTGAGTCAAAAAACTGAGACAACTTACCAATTCTCATATCACCATCCCGACCAAAGTTGCCGAAGATACAGATAAGCCTTCTTTTCCTTTGAATATGCAGGGCTTTAGCATGATGAGTGTGATAATGTGGTTGTGGAAGCCTAGCACATTGACAACGTCAGCACCCCTATGTATTGAGTAGTTGAAAAGATTAAAACCACACGGGTAAACATTTTGAAATGGCATCAAGCTACTTATGGGCAGACGAAGAAACGTATTGCAATCATTCGCACCCAATTAACTAATTTAAGCACCCAACCCTGGAATGAAGAAATTATTGGGGCCCGAAATGCTCTCACTAAGGTGTTAGACACCCTTTTAGCTATAGAAGAAGCTTATTGGAAACAGCAGTCCATGAAGTCTTGGCTAAAAGAGGGCGATCAAAACACCCGATTTTTCCATCAACAAGCCAACAAGAGACGAGCAAGGAATCGTATCCTGGGGCTTCATGATAAAGATGAGGGATAGCAAGAGGAGAAACATGGTATTAGTAAAGTTGTCACTGATTATTTTTAAGATATTTTTACCTCTCAACAGGTAGAAGCTTATGAAGTTGCTTTGAATGCAGTAAATCCAAGTGTTACTACTTCTATGAATTATGCCTTGCTTGCGAACTTTACTGATTTAGAAAAGAAAGTTTATTTCATATGTACCCAAAAAAGTCACCGGGGCATGATGGTATGCCCTATTTTTCCAAAATTTTTGGCACATTGTTGGCTCTGATGTGACTATTGATGTCAAGAATTTTCTATCCACAGGCAGGTTGCTCAGCAGGATCAATTATACACATATTGCCTTTATCCCTTAGACTTAACGACCGAATGAGATGAGTCAGTTACATCCTGTTAGTCTTGCTAACAAGTTGAAAGTTGTCATGCCCCGATGTAATTTCCCCAAATCAAAGTGATTTTATTAATAGCCGGTTGATTTCTGATAACACATTATTGGCTGTAGAGATTGCACATTTTATGCATCAACGAAAACCCTTAAAATTGATATGAGCAAGGCTTATGATCGCATTGAATGGGGTTACTTGGAAAAATGATGCTTAAGCTTGGGTTTGTTGAACGATGGGTTCACATTGTCATGCTCTGTGTTCTTACAATTTCTTACTCTTTTCTTGTTAATGATTCCACCCATGGTTATTTACATCCTTTGCCTGGGTTACGCCAAGGGGATCCCTTATCACCGTACCTTTTTCTTCTGTGTGTTGAGGGCCTCTTTGCTTTGATTGAGCAACATGAACAAGATGGTCCACTCAAAGGCGTCACCATTTGCCGATCTACTCCTATTGTGAGTCACCTCCTTTTTGCAGATGATAGCTTCTTTTTCGCCCGGGCTACAATGAAGGATTGTGAGAAAATTATAGATATTCTACAACAATATAAGAGGGCATCAGGTCAAAAGGTAAACCTACATAATAGTGTCATGTGCTTCAGCTGGAATGTGAAAAGACCTCAACAAGATTCACTCTCCTCTTTATTGAGAGTATCTAGAGTCGAGCACCATGATGTTTATCTTAGGCTTCCTTTAATTGTCGGTAGATGGATTGGTGCTCATTTTAATTATATTAAGGAACGTCTGTGGAAGCGATTACAGAGTGGGAAAGACAAATTACTAAGTGGGGCTAGAAAAGAGATTCTGATTAAAGTTGTGGCCCAAGAAATACGCATTTACACAATTGTTTTCTTTTACCAAAATATTTTTGTGATGATTTAAACAGGATAGTGGCTGCCTTTGACAAAATAGCTCAGACGACAAGAGAAAAATTCACTAGTTGGCTTGGGAGATACTTTGCGCACCAAAGGAGGAGGGAGGGCTTGGATTTCGAACCTTGCATGCTTTCATTCTTGCTCTTTTGCAGGAACAGGGCTAGCGACTAATCCAACATCCTGAATCCTTGCTAGCAAGAGTGTTTAAAGCAAAGTATTTTCCATACTTTTCTTGGATATGGTTTTGCCCGCTAACTCTTCCCCTGATTTTTAGAGTATTTTTGTGGCACGATGAGTTATTTGTTCGGGGTCGAGGTGGCAAGTTGGCACAGGAGACCACATTGATATATGGCGTGATCACTGGGTACCTAGACCTAGTAGCTTTCGAATTTTTTCACCTAAACGTGCTGATTGTTCTCTAAGTTATGTTGCAGATCTTATAAACAACAAAGAAAATGCAGGATGTTCCCTTTTTACTGAGTCTATTCTTTATTGAGGATGTGGATGCTATTAGAGAGATTTCATTGAGCTAGCAGCGACCTTCAGATGTTTTGACATGACATTATGACCAGAAAAGTCAATTCACTGTTCGTAGTGCGTACCATGTGGTGCCATCCTGTGTCATAACTATGGAAAACCTTTTGGAAGGCTAAGGTGCCTGTGAAAGTCCGTATGTTCTGGTGTCGTGTATCTCTGGATATTTTACCGACCTAAGAGAAGTTGCTTTGTAAACATGTTTATGTCGATCTAGGTTGCCTCTTTTGTGGTGCTCCTCTTAAAACTGCACTTCACATGCTACGTGACTGCTCTTTTGCAATCACTACTTGGGTGGCTTCACATTTGGGTGTTGTAGCTGGGGCAAATGGTAGACTCAAACTCCAAGCATGGATCAACACGACGATAGGCTCTCTCTCTCTTTAAATGATCTTCCCTTGTTTTTTATGATTGGCTAGGGCTTGTGGGAAGCTCGAAACTCTTTATTGTGGAGGAATACGAAATGCCCACTTGATATTGTGACTCAAAATTCTATGCACGAGTTACTTGAATTTACATGTGCCAACGGAAATACTCAACCATGCACAGAGGCCTCATCTAGATTTGTAAAGTGGTCTACACCACATGGCCAATCCCTTAAGGTTAATGTTGATGGTGCATGGAACCAAAAGGATAAGGTGGGTGGTGTGGGCATTGTTATACGTACTCACAAGGCCAGTTCATTGTTAGAAAGGCCAAAAGATTTGACAATGTTCTTTTGGCTCCACATATTGAAATTTTGGCGGCAAGAGAAGGAGTGGCGTTTGTGACAGAAAAGGGTTTTACACAAGTTTCTTTTGAGAGTGATTCCCTCCAAATTATTTTGTCTTTTTTTTCTCCGTTACTGGATAGATCCACATTGGTCAAGTTGTGGAAGATACAAAGTTTATGATGTCCTCAATCAATGGAGATGGTTTTGCCCATACTCGCCGTAATGCCAACTCAATTGCTGACCGCATCACTCGCTTTGCTCTTCATGTTGGGACCTCGCTTACTTGGTTTGAGGAACCCCTATATTTTATAGTTGATCTTTTATTTGAGGATTGTAACTTGTAGTTTTTTCGGGTATAATTTGAGGGGGACCAGGAGAAGGGGGCCACTCTATCGGAGGTAAGGCTTCTGCTTCTATTTTGTGGTTGAGTGGGTACGGCTACTTAGTTAGTCCAACGTTCGAGCCCATTGGTGTAGAGATACTCGCCTAATCCCCGACAACATAGCCTGATTTTCATAGTTGTTACTCGTCCTTATCAAATAAAGTACTATGGCTATTCTCTCAACCAATATATATATATATATATATATGGTTTGAGATTAGGTATAGTTACCTTGTAATTTCAATGCATTGAGTTTCAAGAAAGAATCTGGTTTGAGATTAGGTATAGTTACCTTGTAATTTCAATGCATTTGAGTTTCAAGATTGGACCTGATCTTGATTATGGGGTTTTACATGGCAATGATGAATTTGATCCCATGAGTTCTTGAGTTTTTATGACCCCAAAAAAAAAAAAAACTACGAGCACCAACTTGTTTATCAACTTTTTAATACCAACATATGTGGCACATGACATGACAACCCATGTCATTTGGTTTAATTTCATATCTTGTTCCAAAAAAGAATTTCATCCAGCACAAATAATAAATAATAAAAAAGAGTGCTGCTAAACGAACCCTAAAATTAACTTAGTACACTCTACTACTAAACTATTTATTAAATTACTAATTTATCCTAATATAAGATGATCAAACAAGATATATTAAATTGTGAAACAAATGTAATTTTAATAAGCACACTCTAATTTTTATAAGAAAGGGTCACGAAATGGCGAAGCCATGAGGAAAATAGGCAGACAAACACTTATGAACCTCCATTGCTTCTCAAGCCTCCTCTTCTCTCCAATAATACCAAACCCACTTCAAAAACCACCACCATCATCAACCACCCAGGCTCTTCTTGGGTTTTGGGCCCATTCTTCTCCCTCTTCCTTCACCACTACCACCATTTTTTAGAAACAGAAAGCATCAAATATCCCAATAAAGACTCAAAAGATTCTTGAGCAGTTTAGACTCAGAAAACTCAAACTTCTGCAAACTTTTGCAATTGTATTAGGTTCAAAGTTACAAAAAGCATACTTCTTATAGGTTATTTGTGCTATAGCTGCTAAGACAGAAAGAGAAGGTTCAAAGACCAAGTATCCACAAGCTCCTATGTACCAATACATGATACAGCAGTAGGGGAGCCTAATAAGAAACAGATTTTATCCGTTGCCAACACAAAATTTTAGCATAATAAACTCTCACAATGGGGTGGAAGCACACAAACATTTGACTTGGCATAGCAAATAGATTTTAAATTACATTTAAAGCAAATGTAATTTTCATATATTGAATTGTGATAGATTGTATTAGGGGTATTTTGGTAGTTAAGTAATGTATACTTAGTTAATTTTATAATTTAATTTAAATACTAAAGTATACTTAGATCATAAAGTGTACTCAGATAATTTTAGAGTTCGTTTAGCAGCACTAAAAAAAAAAAAAAAAAGGCACAACAATTTTATATCTAGGGTTAAACCCTTTGTGATTTAGCATTAAACCCTCCTTCCTCTCCAAAAAAAAACCCTAGAAATTCCGTAGTCCTTCCATTGAAGAATTAAGGCTCTCATCCCACCATTCTACACTGCCGCGACAACTTGAGCAATTTTTTATCACTTGATTTTTAGTGCTCTAAACTTAGGTTTTATGATAAATAAATAAAAACCAAGTTCTGCAGAATTGACTCCAGCAATCGCGACACAAGACTTGCAATCATCACATAAACAAAAAAATCCCTTTAAAAAGGGAAAAATAGTCATTGATTCATATACATACAAATATACACGCAAATACTCCCACAATAGCCATAAGCTTAATTGGCAGCAAATGATTTTTTTTTTTTCTTTTCTTGTTGGACAAACAATCACATGCGTTGATACATAATTGGACGCCCTGTTCAACTTCTAGGGTTTTTCAGAGGTGAAAGAGGAAGGACGTAGGAGATGAGTTTAATGCTTTCAAAATCGAAAATATATTAAAATTTTATTGGATATTGTGAGCAGTGGCGGATGTAGGAATATTACCTCATGGGGTGAGTGGCATAAGTCTTTTGAGACATATATTATTTTAATTAAAAATATTAAAAATAATACAATATAATTCAGTTGAAATACTAATTCTTATTGGACCAAAAAAAATTGTCATTTGAGCATAATAATAAATCCTAAAAATATTAAATGCTCAATTGTTCATAATTCAACATCAAAGGAAGAACTCAATTCATTCACTAAATTAGATAGTTAATTAGGTCTGCATGGTAAATAAAATAACATAAAACATTTTGCAGCTCATAAAACGCGGCGTTTCCTTTAAAATAATTTTAATCATTCCTTTTTTCTTTCTTTTAAAATTCGGATAGGGGTAGCGTGTCAAAAGACCAATTCAACAGCACTGCCTCAAAAACGATGCATTCCAATCAAATTAAGAATAAGACTGAATGAACGACGTCGATTGGTTAAATAAAACCTTAGAAAGATTATAAAATAAAAAAATAGCACGGTTGTTTTTTCTTCTTCTTCTTCCCTCAGATACACGTCTCACAAAGCCGCAAAGCCACGTTGTTTTGCCCAAACTGCCAAGAAAAACCAGGGACCTCCAAGCCAAACTCAGGGCTACCATGGGGTCAATTGACCCCTTTTTTTCCTTGGTACCTCCGCCCTGATTGTGAGCCTAGTAAAAAATAATAAAATATTCCCACAGAAAAAGAAAAGTAACAAAATATATAAGTATATGACTAAAGTTGATTGGATACGCTCTGGTACCACTGAATTTTTGAAGCAATTGTAATCAACCAAAAATTCGTAACTAATTCGGGATGGTTTGTGAAAACAAATATCTGAAAACTACTCAACAACAACTTCCGGACTGCTAAAGTTATTTTGATAGTAGTTCAAACTGGAAAGGATTTGTTCAATATAAATGAGTTTGCTATAAAATAAAAAAACAGATGATATCTTTCTATTAGTGACAAAGATAGTATTTGAAATTTGAACGCAAGTTCTAGATTTAATAACAAACAAATTTATAGATAGGAAAGATTTGCATCTCAAATAATTAAAGAAGTTACAAATTTAAACATTTTACGTCTATCGTTTTAAGGAGCACGAATTATAAGAGAGCTTTTTCGTTTTACGGCATTACCATACCTCTGGAAATTAAACTCTTCTATATCCATTATTCTCTATTTTTTTTTCTTTTTTGATTGGTATTAATAATCACACATATCTTTTAAATAAAAATTGAAATAAAATCCATTGGATAGGAGTGTGAATCCAGTTCTAAGTGTGATGCACGACATCAGGTACCGTACTGGGATAATGTAACACCATGTACACTGACAGTCTAGTGTTATAAGTTTACTTTAATTATTGTAGGATGTGAGACTGAAGTTGTATGATAAGTTTGCAAAAATTATTACAGGTGTATTAATATTAGGTCTTGGGACAAATATGGGCTTAGAAAAAGTGACTAGAGTATGTGTGCTCTCTACTCTTTATCCGAGTTCGAATGTCTCTCCCCATAATTTAGATTAATTTAGAATAGAATGTCGCTTCTATAAAATAAAAAAAAAAAATAAGTATTGAGTCAACAATTTAGGGATAAAAGTGTTCTTTTTTATTTTATATTTTAATACAAGCGATATAAAAAGGGATAATTTGAACACGGGACCTCAGGCATAGGGTTAATTGTTTACTCAAAATAAATAAATAAATGCTCCTATTGAGTTACAAACTCCCCATTTTAGGGATTAGAGTTTAGATACTTACCTTAATATATATCCGATGTTAATTTAATTAACAAATTCCCGTTTGCTTGTGTCTCAGGTTTCAAATTCCTTCGTTACTTCTTTTGCCAACCAAATACGCTAATAACAAGAGTTTCATTCCCGAATGAACTCTACTTTACTGTTATTTTTATTCAAAATTATTCAAACAAAACCCATACACTCAAAGATTACAGCAGATTTTTCGGGGCGTTCCTCTAAACTGAACGGAACCTTCTATCAGGTAAACTCTTCAAAACTCTCCTTCCTTCAGATTTCAGAGTCCATAGTCCATAGTCCATAGTCCATGCATGGCTGAAGCAATTGACAATTTTTGTGCTTGATTTTATGTTGTTAATTTATAATGGAATTTGTCTGTTGATTTGTGTTCTACTTGGTTGATTGATTTCTCAGTTGTTTGGGCAACTTTGGTGGGTTTGTTATGGACGAACTAAAAGTGTACCAAAGGAGGGAGGAGCATGCTTCCAGAGGCAATGTCATGGAAGAAAAACAAGTTCAGAAACAGAATTTTTTGTTCCCACCCACGCCTGTAAAGCCCATTACACGAAGATCACAAAAAACCAATGCTAGAAGAAGGTTGAAGAAAAATTTGAGCCACAATAGTTTATTGATCACTGATTCCCAGTTGGACCTGGAGGATTCTAATGGGGTTTCTTTGTTTTCTGCTGCACCAAGTTTTTCAGAGGAAGACAAGGGATTGAGTAACCCAATTGCAGCTTTGCCCACAAAGGAAAAGGTACATAATTGCAGTGGAATTACAGACACAAATTTGGGTTATGTTGACTTTTTTGATTTGAATAAGATTGTGTTAGAGTCTGATGACACAAATTATGCTTATATGGACTCTGAGAAAACAAGCAAAGGTTTTCTGGAAGCAGAATTGGCAGTAGAACACGTTGCAAAGAATGATAATGAAGTTTTGACAATGTGTGAGGAACAGCTCTTGCAAGGGAGCAGTGTAACTTCTCCAACACCTCAGTCATCTCCCAGCGCAACAAATAGGAGCTCCTTTGACATGATGAGCACTTGTTTCTCTCAAGTTGTGCAATCTCATATTGATGCAGAAAAGCCAAAGGAGCCAATTGGAGATATGTTGCCTAGGGTAGAGCTGTGGCTTGGTCCTGCTGCCATCCCAGATTCCATGTCACAATGCAAGTCCGGTAAGGATTCTCTTGAAGTGGATTTATTTTATTTCATTTAAGCAGATTTTAATGGTTGATTTTTCTTGATTGTTCTCGACTGTGTGGTGGATCTCTTGAATTGGATTTATTTGTTTTCAAAATCTAGAGATTTTCTTGAAAGAGTAGGTCTTCTCCCTTCAAGAATACTTAATAAAAAAATGAACAATTGGGTTGTGTTTATTAAGCTCTTAAGACTCCAATTTTGAGGAAGGATGGAAAAAGAGGAGAAAAACAAAGGAGAGGATCCTCTTCGTTCATCTAATTCTGCTTGTGGATTGAAAATTTGTCTATTCAGCCAAAAAGAAAATCAATTGAGGAATAGAATTTATAATGTTAACATGAATTTTACAAGCCCACCTTACTGATTTTGGCACCACTTGTGGGTATTGGAATGCATTCATTTAACCTGTATCGGAGTAATATCTATTACGGTTTCAGATGTTATCACATTCTTATATACTTTCACTTCTTACTGATAGTACTGGTAGCTTTCATATTCTGAGATAGGTTATTTGACTGCAGATGATCAACAAAATCAGAAAAATGTTAAGCGAGAGAATCATACAAAGAATGACGATTGCAAGTTCAATGCTGCAAACTGTATTGGTGGCTCAGCATTGCCTAGCACTTCAAGCCTATCAGGGAAAAAGAATAACTTGAAAAGAAGACCAGAGGGTGGAAAAGATTTGAACAAAAGGCCACAGAAGAGACGAAAGAAGAGAGGATATAGGCCGAGAGTGGTTGGTGTTGGAAAGCCTAGAAGGACTCTGGAGCCTAAGACACCACAGAAAGCAACACCAAAACCAAAGACACCAAAGCCTAATCGAATGCCTGCTTCTTCCAAGAAAAATATGTCAGTAAAGAAGTCTTCAAGCAACCTCAAAAACTTGGTACCCATAGAAGTCTTTGTGGATAAAGTTGACCTTTCTGTATCAGACAGAGCTACTCTAAACATTGACCTTCAACATCAATCAAATGATGTAAGTGCCATCATATTAGCCACCCCTCCTCAAAAAGCTAGAATTGGTCGCCAAAAAGCTAAGGATAGCTCCCTTGATTCAGAAGGCAGCGGCTATTTTGCAGCAGTTGATGAAGCAGAGAAGTTGGGGGGAAACTGCATCAACCAGAATGATTGGCAGTACAACGCATTTCAAGTTGACCAAACAACTTTCCTAGTAAATCAATGCCTCAACTCTAGCAGAAAACTTGGTCTGAATTTTCCTCAGATATGCAGGAAACGAAGGATGAGGAGGAGGAGATGGAAAGTAGACAGGTGGTCAGTATTAGCAAGTAAGTTTCATGAGAATGCAAGCCATGTTACCCCGACAGGTACTAACAAGAAATCAGTCCCGAAAAAGAGTCAAAAAGAAGTGTTCAATATGGTTGGCTACAAAAACCATGGAAGGCTGCGATACCAAACAACAGAAATCATAGATTTAACTGATGGACTGCAGTCACTAATTAAGACAAAGAAAAAGAGATCAAAGGGGCGTACTGTGGTGAACTTTGCTGGTCTAACTGCAACTCCAATTTGCAACCAGTTGCCCAGAGCGCTTCTCAGAGAAAGAGTTGGTGAAAGGCAAGAAACTGAGACTTTTCAGAGGCTGGATGCTAATAAAGCCGTGTTATTTGCAAATAAAAATGGAGGAGCGGTGATAGATAAATGGACTGCCATGGGACATTCCCTTGTCAATTTAGAGCTTCACAAAGGTGAAAGAGAAAGAAATCCATCGGAGCATGAGGGTCCTTGCTTCACCAACTTAAGACGTAATTATGTTTGGCATAAAGCTCTTTCTTTTTCCTTTTTCTTTTCTCTGCTTTTTTTCTTTCCTTTTTTATTTTAATTTTTAAAGCAGAAGATCTCACTTCAAATTCAGGTATTATTTACTTCAGGAAGCTTACAACTTTCACTTATTTGCAGAACATGAATGCAAAGAAGGGGCAGCAGAAGAGAGGTTGACTAAGATGGTACCCTCCCTTCTTAATTTAGAGTTTCGTAATGATAAAACTGACAGAAGCCTACTGCAAAATGAGACAATGCAGCTGACTGACAAATCAATAGGTACTTGTTAGAGATTATTTTTCGTTTCTAGAAGCATATGCTACAGAAGTAAATTCAAGAAGCACAATGCACTTTAATGCATTTTTAAAGCTTCTATTTTGCATTCCATGCAGATTCACTGGAAGACAGTTTCAGTCCACTTGTACAGAAATGTCCATATGTGAGCCATAGAGGTAACCATGACCAAGATGCACATGTTGCAAGGAACGACCAGAGAATACTAGTTCCTTTTCAAGGACAACGAGATCAGGGTACAAATAGTCCTCATGGTCAGCTTGGGATGTTAGCTGCATACAAGGGAAAGAACAACAAAAGGCTTGCAGAGCTTTCTGACACAGAATATGAACTAGCTTTGACATGGAAGGTTCAAATGAAAGACAAGGTTAATGAGGATCAAAGGAAAGAAGGTGATGAGGATTGGTGGAGGAATGAAAGAGAAGTCTTTCATGGACGGATTAATCTACTTATATCTCGGATGCACATAATCCAGGGTACAAGCCCAGCTAATACTTGTTGAAAATATTACAGAGAATTATATGCAAATTTCCTAACCTAACAGTAAAATTATTTTCTGAGCAGGAAATAGGAAATTTTCACCTTGGAAAGGTTCTGTGGTGGACTCAGTAGTTGGGGTTTTCCTAACTCAGAATGTGTCAGATCATCTTTCAAGGTAACTTCACATTTGATAAACTAGAATTTGTCAAAGATTTTTCTGTTGGAGGTTCATAATGAGACTTTTAACTTCATATTCTCTTCTACAGCTCTGCCTTCATGTCACTTGCCGCCAGATTCCCCTGTCAGTCTACTTCCAACAAAACAGACGGTAAAGACATAAACATGGTAGGCAACCAAGAATCGATTGGGAGTAGCATTGTTTCTATCATGCCAGTATCTGATGAGGAGTTGCTCACATGTGAAGCTGCAGAGTGTGGAATTAAGGAGTCAAGCTCTGACAAATCTAATGACTTTGAAGGGGCGTCAAGGTCTCGGTGTGATTCCTACAAGCCTCCAGAGGTTTCCCAAATCCATTTCAATGAAAAGGTAGATCATGTGGAAATCTTGGAAGACAGTTTAGTGTCCTATAATCCCCAAGTTCAGCAGAAACTTTCAACAGAAGTTGGTTTTCATGCATCAGAAGGGATGTCTAGTCTGCCACCAGAATGTAGCTCACCAACGAAGGATGAGATGGCTGCACTCTATTATGTCAATATGCCACTTGATAAGCCTGAGAGCACAACTGATACTAATATGATCCAAAATCCGAAACTTTGCTCGCAGCCACCTAATGATGCCAACAGCTTCAACCAGACAGAACAGAAGGGAAACAAACTGCAACAGTCAGACATGAAATCTGGCGAGACAAAGAAAGCTACTCGAAGAGGAAAAAAAGAGAAGGCTATAATGCAGGCCAAAACTGATTGGGAGTTTTGCAGAACGATCTTTGGTACCAGTGGAGATAGAAATAGAAATCACATGGACTCGGTAGACTGGGAGGCAGTTAGACACGCAGAAGTTGGTGAGATTGCTCATGCTATCCAAGTGCGTGGCCAACAAAATATAATTGCTGAACGAGTCAAGGTAAATCAAATTATTCCTCTTCCAAAATAGGATTGTATAGTTTATTTTATTTTTGAACAACTTTGGAAGTTACCTATTTTACTCGCTGTTGCAGAAGTTCCTTAACCAAGTATATCAAGACCATAAACAAATAGACCTTGAGTGGTTGAGAAATGCACCACCTGCGCTAGTGACGTAAGCATACATTAACAATACAAGCATGCTAAAATCTTTCTGTTAGTTCATTCGAGTTATATGTATTTGTCAAAGTTTGATCATTCACCCGTCTGTAATTGTAGGAAATACTTGAGAGACATTAAGGGTCTTGGCTTGAAAAGTGTGGAGTGCGTGCGGCTTTTGACACTCCAGCATGTAGCTTTCCCGGTATGATTTTAATGGGCATATTGTTTAGGTGGATGTAATTTGTAAATGTTTTATTCAAAAATGTATTCTTTTCTTGTAATAGGTGGACGTAAACGTTGGCCGGATAGCGATTCGTCTAGGATGGGTTCCTCTTCAACCATTACCTGAATCGCTTCAGATACATCTATTAAAAGAGTAAGTAAGTACAAAATATATTAACAAGACATATCACTTGTATTTCCAATGACATTATAAATTTTCTATGTGTAGGATGCCTGTGTTCGATTCAGTTCAGCAGTATCTTTGGCCTCGACTAGAAACCTTGGATCCGTTAACATTGTAATCCCAAAATTTTCCCTTTAAGATTATTTTTATCTTGTGAAATCACCTATAATAAATTAAGAATTGTACTCATTTTAGTATATTATTTTCAACAGGTATGAACTGCATTATCAGATGATAACCTTTGGAAAGGTATATCTCTTCAGAGCATATATTTGCAAAAATGTGTCCTCAAAATTGGTTAGACGAAAATTCTAAATTTGTATTTTAATATTTATGCAGGTTTATTGCACAAAGAAAAATCCAAATTGCAATTCTTGTCCGATGAGGGGAGAGTGCAGACACTATGCTAGTGCATTTGCCAGGTTTTCCTCAAATTTGAAAATGATATCACAACACATGATGAGATTCAGGATATCACTTCACTAAGCATTTGAAAATGGAAATTTGGATGTTGCATCACAAACTATGGAAACTAAGAAACATAATGAGGCACTACTTGTAAGTTGTAACTCTTAATCTCACTAGGTATGATATGTATCTACATGTTTGATGCAGTGCAAGGCTTGCCTTACCAGGGACGGGAAAGAAGGCGAGGCAAACAAAGAAAGATAGTTCTACTGCTACTCCGATTGTGGGTTTTGAGGCACTCAATTCAATATCGCTATCCTTTCTTGAGGCCAACCGTGAATCAGAATACCAAACCAAAAGTTGTGAACCTATCATTGAGGAACCATCATCACCACAACCTGAACCTGCAGAACTACCAGACATTGAAGATCTTTGTCGCAGTGACCCTAACTACATTACAACAATTAAAATGAGAGATGGAATTTGCTCAGAAAATTTAAAGCCATTCATGGGTGTGTTTCGAGAAAATCATATGCCAACAGAATTAGTTGCTTCACAAACTGCTCACATCCCAGCTCCCAAGCTGAAGCTTGTTGACCGTTTAAGGACAAAACACTTAGTGTAAGTTGGGTTTGGTTATCCAATAAACCTTGATCTGTTTTATATTTTACTTTATGATAATTATATTCCTGCGAGCATACAGGTATTAAAATAATAAATGATTTTTTTTTAAATTGATCCTATCTCATTTTTTTTAATTGGGAATGGTTGGTTGGTTTGCAGAGAAAAATAGTTCCAAAAGATAGAGGAATAAATTAAAGCATTTTTCATAAATGGTATTCTATGATTATTTGATGGCCCCTTACCATTACATTGTAACTAATTTTAATTATCATGCAGCTATGTAGTTCCAGACCATCATCCTCTATTGGCAGGGGTAAGTCAGTTACTCTTTTCCTGTTCAAAGAACTTTCATCTGCATAGTTGTCTATTAACTTCTGAAAATATGAACGTCGCAGTTTGAGACAAGAGAGCACGATGATCCAAGCCCATACCTTCTTGCTATATGGACATCAGGTACAAACTTACTTCCAGAAAACATATTCTACAATTGTAAAGTGTTCAGAAAGATTCATGTTTTCGATAGTAAAAGGACTATGATGTCTAAGATGAGAGTTTCCCAACTTGAAAATATGGTACAATCTTTGAATATGTGCTAATCAATTATTTGTGGAAATGTCAACGTCAGATCAAATTTCAAATTCATCTCAATCACCTCAGAAAAAATGCAATTCCCAGGAGTCTGGAGAGCTGTATAATGGTGAGATGACATGCTTTTCACACCGCCGTCTTCCAGAACAAGCTTCTGATACAATTCATGGCACAATTTTGGTGAGTAACAGTCGGGATCTACGAGCACTTGTGCACACTATTACAGTTTCAACTTGCGATAAGTACTTTAGCCAATTATGTAAAAGGACTAACACATGAAACAGATACCGTGTCGAACAGCAACCAGGGGGAGCTTTCCACTCAATGGGACATACTTTCAAGTTAATGAGGTGAGCTTACTCAAAATTTCTCCAATGATTCATATTCTGTCTGTCAGCATATAAAATTATCAATAGTGTTTTAGATCAAGCTACTGTGCTAAAGCACATATACTATATAACATCCTTTTGCAGGTATTTGCTGACCATGAATCCAGCGTACGCCCGATTAACGTTCCTAGATCTTGGATATGGAGACTAGATAGGCGAATTGCATACTTTGGAACCTCAACAAGTACAATTCTCAAAGGTGAATAATCCATACACTAGATGAGTTGTATGTATTATATGTAGAGTGATTCTCTCATGCAAGACAGTTTGGCATGCTATTTTGCTAGATTGTGATGTCTGAGCGTGCAATGCGATCTCTGCATTGTCCACAATTGAGATTGACAATGCCAAACTCTCTGAAAAGAGAGTGTCACTCACACTATAAAGAGTCAAACAAATGTCTCAAATATTTCTTCTTATTGCAGGCATAGAAACAGCGGAAGTTAGGGGATGCTTTTGGGCAGGTTTGTAATTCCCAGTCCTGCAGCTTCTTATTGATAGCTTGTTGTAATACTGAAAGAGCATCCAACCCTTTGTAATTCATAAACAAGGTCAAAACACAATTAGTTATATTAATAGGGCAAAACTCATTCTTAACAAATTTTTCGAACAAAAAAACAGAACCATCTTTTAATTAGAGCCTTAACAAATCTTATAAATAAAAACCCTTTGTTTGCCCCTTTACTGCTATGTAAGTATCATTTTTATTGTTTTCCAACATCAATTTGGTATGAGGACGAATCCATAATATGTCATAGAGGAAGTGATGACTATTAAGATAAGTTCTACACAACAAGGTTGGGAAACAAGATCTGAAAATAAAATGCAAGAAATAATTAAAAAGATTCCTGGGTGCAAACTGTGAAATAAAAGCACTCATTTATCAAGGAAATTTGTAAAGAAAGAAAACAAAAACTACAAGCTTATAGCCATCCATGATATCATATGAAATTTAACAATCTTACTGGTTAATGATTTTTTTTTGCTTTCAGGTTTTATGGGCGTGAGAGCATTTGACCGCAAAACACGCACCCCTGAAGAGCTCTCAAAACTGTTCCACGTTTCAACAGCCAAGGCTGGAGGAAAGAAAAACAAAAAAGAGGACTAGTAATGAGTAGGAGGAGATGATGTTGCAGACACAAGCTGAAATAGCATGCTTAAAAATGTTGCAGTTCTGTAAATAGGTACACCTTATAATTCTCTAGCATAACATGAGAGTCAAACCTGGATGCTAAAATGTGACTCCAGTACAGTGGAATCTTATTTTTCTTACTTAAATCCTTATCAACAGTTCTATTTGAAGCCTCCAATAAGAAAGAAAGAGAGGTAATATTTATAGATTTCACATTCAGAAGAAACCCTTTTGGTTATAGATTTCACCATCCCTGCTTTTGGTCAATTTGAGCTTGTAAATTTGTCTAGTCGGTCCTCAAATAAGGAAAGTTTTCAGCTGGTTTCAAGTATTGATAGAAGACATCATATATTAATAGAGTAGAGGGAGGGCAAGACATTAAAAAAATTAAGATTTGAAGCTTAGATGCATATTACCTGATGAAAACTGTCTTTTTTCCTGTCTTTTTTTTTTCCCTCTAATGAAGCATTTCTGCCCCAATCAATTTGGACCCTCTTGTTATTTTGGCAATTGTTAGTCGTCTTGTTAGGTAATACTTAAATTTTAGTTGATGGAACTCAAAATCACCTTATAACCCTTGACTTTTACTGGACGATTTTGTTTAGAGGAAGAAAGGATATGGTTCCTTTGGTGCCTCTTGATTGGTTCTGTTAAGTTGATGAAGCTATAAAGATGTGGTCAATGCAGAAAGAGCATCCAAATGACTCAATTTGAGTGGCATAATTTGTTTGTTTGTTTTTTTTTTTTTTGAGAATCTCGACGGTACGAGGGAAATTTTATTAATCATCAAAATGAAAATGGGGGACTTAAAACCTTACCCCAATTTGAGTGGCACAGTTAAAAGCTAAAGTTTGAGGGAAAAAAATAAAAATCTCCCTGTCATCATGTTTCAATGATGGAATAAAAGTTTGTAATTTTTATGGCTGTTGGAGCATGTAGAGGATATGTGATGCTAAGTAATTATAACCTAATAAATATGGTAAACTTTCTCTCAGTTCAATGAAAAGTATGATAAATATAAGTTTAAAGATGCTTTCTAAAAGCTTCTATGGTATAGAGAAATATCAGAGCTTTTTAGTTAGAAAAATATGTTTCTCAATTTGAAGAATTTTGAAAGCACCATGTCTGGTGGACAACCAGGAAGTCACTACCCCTCCTCTGATAAAGGCAGATTATATGGCTCTTCTGTAATTATAAATTAGATAAAGCAAAGGGGAAAGGCACCGAAGAAGATGACCAATTTAGCAACAGTGCTAAAACATGCATTAAGATTCAGTTTGATGGCTTTGAAGCTTGCATGCACTATACTCGGTTGGCCACAGCTTTTTGATGGAATGCATGTAAATTAAAGGGATCCTGCATATTATATAGTAATGCAAACCATCGGCTCTTGTAAAAAGTTAAGTGTATGAATGTAAAGTAAGGAAACAAAAGCAAACCAACCAGTCAGACTCCAATGAATTAAAGTGGTTTTGAGTTTCCATACACAAGATAAATTATCAAAGCTTAAGAGGTCTAATTAGAGTTTGTAACCATTTCAAATCCTAAATTTGGTAGACCTATGGTAAGGGGCTTGAATTATAATTCAAGTGGTTAAAAGCATTTATCTATGTACCCAAGGTTCTAAGTTCGATTCCTCCCTCCTCCAATTTCGCTTGCATCAAAAAATAAAATAAAAAATTGGTACACCTGTGAGAATGCACCAAAATAAATTAGTGCAGAAGAGAAAAACAGAGAAGGTGGCTGACCAAAGAGTGGAGCCTTCATTGCGGATTTGGTATCTGCATAGTAATTAAGGTATATTCTGTGTTCTTGTGGTACCTTTCTACCCAAAAATATAGTAAATATGGAGAGAAGCAATACATTGAAAAATTAAAAGAAAAGAATGGCGGTGGTGATGATTTCATTGGCTTCATCACAAATATATAAATAATCCATCCCAAAAGCACATGGCTCGTAAAGAGCACATGTGCTTATTATATTGTTATTTTGAAATTATTATAGTGAATTATAATACATACATTATGCTTTATTATTACAATAGATACGTTCCCTTGAAATTTTCACTTGGTGGATATGCCTTGAAGGATTAAATTTAACTTTCAAGAGATTCCTTCTTTGTAGTAGCTGAATCCATGAATGTTGCCTTCTTAAATTTCAGAGAGACGGATTAGCGGTCTACTATCAGTAACATCGATATTGTTCAACTCATTATAAATTCAGGTTAGGTTTTTCAACTTTTCAATATGGGACAAATACTCTCAACACTCCTCCGCACATGTGGCGAACTTTCAAGCCTAATACGTGAACACCGTATATTGAGTAAGGGATAGAGGTAAACATTTAAGCCCTCACATACTGGATAAGAATAAATGCCCAATTTAGGCCCAGTTAATCAACCTGCTATGATATCATGTTAAATTCAAATAGACGGGTCAGCAGCCTCACTACTAGCAATATTGATATTGTCCCCAATTTAACTATCTACAAAAGACCTCGGTGATATTAGTAGTGGAACCATTCATTATATCTTATATTTTATTTATTCAAGTTTTCGATGTGAGACTTATATTCTTCAACAGCCCTATTTAGTATTTATGCAAGTTTCATATGACTACATGCAAAAGCTGTTCTTCCTATGAGAAAAAATCATAATTGGTGAATTCATGATTGTTTAATGGAATATGCTACTGATGAATGGCAAACTCGCTAACAATGTTGATATTGTAGGAAGGGCACCTAGGTTCAAAACCCTCAAACCTCCATTCCTCTTTTTTTCTGTCGTTGGAATCCGATAAAATAAGAATGCACGCAAGAAAGAGTGTTAGTTTGAAACTTGATATAGATTGTTGGCTTCTTTGACCACTTAAGAATTTAGAGTCCAATAATTTCTCTGAGTCCAACAATTCAGGCTGTGAGGAGAGCTATCTTAAGTTACCTATCACTTCCCATTTCTCTTCAAGAAGAAGAACAGAGAACATATATCAGTATTGGATTCCAAACAACTTATAATATTATTACTGTTGAAGTAAAAGAACTGGGAAGATGTACACTTTCCTTATAATATTCTGTAGTTTCTCATTAGCGGAAAACTTTACAAGCAGATATATTAAGATGAGCAGTTTCCTTCTGTAAGCATAGCATTAAGTGCCACCAAAGTAGCTACTAAAAACAAGAACAGTTCAGAATTAAAAGCTTTGTCTTCATAGTGCCTGCCTGCACGTGAGCTTTTGGACTACAAGTCAAAATTTGGTTGACTTCCCAACTGTTTTGAAAGATCCATGCTACTGGAAACCAGTCAATGGATATCTGTTATGTTATCTGCGTATAAATTTACTAAGTCCAACTTCCTATCTGTTTTTAATTAATTGGAAAGCTTTAATCAATGCCCTACCCCAAAATCACCTACCCTAGATTGTTTTGCTTGGCTTTTAATTTTTCCACCTATATAGTTTTAGAAGTTGTGCAGATTCTGTTTAGCTAAGTTGGCTAGCGTTGATGTGCTTCCCACCCTGCACTCGAGTTCAAATCCCTCTTCTCGTAGTTTAGATTAGATTAAAGTAGAATATTGTTAGTATAAATAAAATAAAAGGTCTTACAAGTTGTAGCTGCTTCTGGTAGTAATATTTTATTAAGAACATCAAATGATGATAAGCTAAAACTAATTTAGGTTTAACTTGTAAACAAAGTCATCATAATTAAGAGAACATACATATATAAACATTCATATTATCTACTAATTAGATGTAACAGTTACATTATGAAGAGTATCAAGGCTTCTGGTGCTGGGTGTAGATGTAGTCCAAGTGAGCTTCAGCCATTATCCTTCTGTTTAAACAGTCCTCATCTCCATCAGTGCAATCTTCCACCCCAATTAACTGCTATAATATCCCAAAAGCAACAAAAAAACAAAGAGTATAAGATCTATAACTTGATGACTAGTTAGGTTTAATTAACAAAAAAAGAAAATAAAAGAAATTTAAAATATACATTCATTAGTTCACTGCCTTCCAACTCTACAAGTGAACCCCCATCAGTGATTGCATTGAGCTCTACCTGATCCTCTTGTCCTGCAAAGACACCAAGGTTTTAGTTCATAATTATAGCTAAGAGAAAGAAGAAGCCAAGGCTAATTTGTTTTTCTTTTAATTTCTGGTTTGGGGAGGGAAAATTTTAACTCATGAGACCTCATCTTCATCAAACAAAGCAACAGCTAGTTGATTGTCAATGCACAATCGTTTAGGATTTACCTTCTTTGTTGCCTAGTAGACGAGCTGATATCATTGTTGACGAAGAAATGATGAAGAAAATGCATAGGACAATAGCTCCTGAGGTAAAGCTTTGCTTCATGGTTTCAGCTTCAAAATGAGAGAGAGAGAGAGAGAGAGAGAGAGAGAGAGAGAGAGAGAGAGAGAGAGAGAGAGGAGCTGAGAGAGTTGGAACTTGAGATGCGAGAAGGAAGCAGATGAGGGACATAAATACATGCAAAAAGAAAACAAAAAGCCACTGATCAGCCCCTGTAAGTCACATGAATGAGAAACTTTTGTGTGGAACTGGGATAACATTATTTTGCTATTTTCAATCAATTAAAGTATGTCACGCGTAATAACTTTTTCATTTAATATACCATAATTAATTGAAAATAGCAAAATATACCATAATTAATTAAAAATAGCAAAACAATGTTAGCGTTTGATGCTAATTTTTCTGCACATTGAAGGTCTCTCTAAGTAAGGCAGTCTCAATACCTCATATCAGAGGCTAGGGCCAATCACCACCATCCTCTTATTATATACTATACACTCCATGCCTGTTGTGACAACACCACTACTAGATATGAGAGAAAGAGAGAGCCTTGGTCATTGTCTGCCATAGTGGTCCAAAAGAGTCCAAATTGTTATATGGTGGTTGACAGTGTCAACAAGTCAACCTTTCGGACAGGTTGACAGCTGCTGCCCATCATTTTCTCTGCTATATATGGTGATACGTGGCATCAATCTTGTTGTTGTCCTCTGCTTAATCTATGAAATGACATCATGCTTCAAATTGCTCCACATCACATGTATATTCAATTGAGTGGCCTCATCACTCAGACCATATTCCTACTTAGTTTTTGTGCTGTTTAATCCGAGCCCTCTATGTCACACAGACTGAGCATGTATTTTGAAATGTGTACCAGCGCACGATTCTATGTCACACAGACAGAGCATATATTTTGAAGTGTTTTTTAGGTATATGGTAAGACTATTAGTTATCAATTTGTTTCACCGACGAGGATTTACGTCATTGATGAGATAAAATTAATTCTTGCTTAAACGTATAGGTTAAATTTATAGTCGAACATTATAATCTGTCTAGTAATATAAGTATGATGAGGAAACAGTATCTATTAAACAAATCTGGGTAAGATAGATGCATGTGGATATTTTTAAGCATTCGGTCATTACAGGGGTAATGTCTTTTGGCAATAGTGGAGGGCACACCATGTTTAGGGTTTGCAGATGTGTCTGTCTCTTCTTAAAAAGAATGGTTATAATAAATTGAAGAGGAGATTATGCTTCTCTCTTTTTGGAAGATTTGAATCTATCATTTCTTGCTGAAGCATTAAACAATTAGCCAAGGGAAGGCCATTATTGGAGTTTTGAGATGGAGTTTTGAAAGATTATGTCCGCTAGTCCCAGACAAGTGTGATTGGAAAACATTATCATGATCTAACTCATGAACTGATGGAAATGCTTTTGACCATGTTTATGTGACAATGGCATTGGAAACTGATCATTCTGTTCTTCATGATATCATACAACCCACACTAGGGAGAAAAAAAAACCCATTTCTGAAAGTAAAACATAGTTGGAAAAGCCATTTTATCGTCGAAAAAGCAGTTTTTCCAAAGACAATAGACTGTTGGACTCCATTATAAATGCTTTCATTCCAAAGAATAGAGTTTTGTTGTTGGAAATAGTGTTTCTTGTGAGAGCATTTGGGGCCCCTAAAAAAAAGTTTGTCGCAAATAACTATTTTGTTGAAGTGCCATCAATGGGTTGTGTGCCATAATATCATGTGTATATGTATTAGCAATGTGATCCTATAAAACCCTAAAAACAGAGTATGACAATCAATTGCAAAGCTTCACAGTTGAAGTTGTTAATTGAGTTGGTCAGAGAAGAAAAAGAAAGTTGCTACTCATAGGCCCATAGGCATGATATGACCTGCCAAGTTATTTGCTTGAACGTTTTTTACAAGATAGGATCAGCTTGCTATACAAGCATTCAACCTAAAAAGCATCTAGTTGTTAGAAAATTGACCAAACAATATAATAAAGTTGATATCTCCCTCTTAGCAGCCTCTCAATCTGCAGATTAAGAGAAAAACATAAAGTAACAAATAATTAAGGAATATTCGATACTAGAGTTCTGATATCATGTTAGAAAATCATAAAAAATAATATGATGATGTATGTCGACCTAACATAACATTATGTGCTCAAAATTCATCTTTAAGTACTCATCCCACTTAAATTTAACTTCCTTTTCAAGTTTTTGGCCTTGAAGATAAATGAACCGAAATTATAAAAGCCTACATATGCTCAATTATATATACGAATCATTGCTTCCTCTTTTTTTCCAAGAACTTTTTCGAGGCCAGCAGCTTTCACTTTCTTATAAGTTAGACATCTTCAGTAAGATTCTATTGCTGTACCATGTTTCTTTGTGAAGGAGAGTCATGTTTTGTCAATTACCAGTGCCTTTCAACTTTTAAAATTTTCAATTTTCAAGTCAGAAAGAAAGGAAAAAAGAAAAAAGAAAACCTTTCTCCTGTGAGAGGTGTCTATTTTAAAAGGTATAAGTAGTGGAAAGTACGTGTGGAAGTAGCCCCCAGGTCACCAGCATAAGCTGGTCTTTGTTGTTCTGCTTTCTGCTGTTGACATCGACTAGCACGAGCATAAGGCATATGCACTGAGTTGTCTATGTTCATCAAAGTCAGGAACTCCAATGTCTGATATCTGTTATAATTATCTTTAGAAACATGGAGGAAATGCATGGAATTGTGAAATCAAATGCATTCTTGGAGAGAGCTTTGGCAGGGAAAACTGTAAACTATAACTCTGCTTTGATTTATTTAACATTTTTCTTGCAAGACAGAATAACATGTCATGCAATGGCTTATCTTTAAGTTTCTCTCCTTGGGGAATTTTATTTTATTTTTCCTTGGCCTATTCCAACATATTTGCAGTTGGTGCAGTAGGGTTTTGGATGCCAAACTCTGTTGACTAATCTTTCTAAGATTAACTAATAAGTCGAGGGATTATACAAGGGATTTGTAACTCAAGTGGTTAAGAGCACTTACTCTTGCACCTGAGGTCCTATGTTCAATTTCTACCAACCCAATATCGTTTGTATAAAAACAAAAACAAAAAAAGGTGAGGGATTATCCGACCACTATTCTGTTGTGGGAAAAGTTACATATGCATGCTACTTCCATATTGATTAATTTGTCTCATTAATTTTTAATTAATTTATAACCTTATAGCTTAGTAATTAATCTCAAGGTATGTGAATGTGAAAAAAAAAAAACAACAAATCAAAAAAACAAAACATTATGGCCGGTTTTTATGTTGGCAAGCCTTTTTTTTTTTTTTGGTTCTCCCCTTATGTTGCTAAGATAATTTGTTTGGCTCTCTTAAAACAAAGAGGTCTAGTCTAATGAAAAATGTCATTGATTTGCAAACCATTGGTTTCAGATTCAAACCCCAATGACATCTTAGCAGTGTGTATGAGAAAACATCTCCCCTTTATAACTTTGGCCAAAAAGAAAAACACTATTGTTTTAGGCTTTTAAGGGTTTTAGTCCAATTCGAGTGCTGGGCTGTTGGAAACAGAAAGAGGCTTAAGCTTCGTTTCTATGTCATCTAATTTGGGTTGGGCTGAGCATAAGACAGCCTATCGGCAGTGCTAATTGGGCTTACAATTTAGTATCAACATATTTTATATTTTTCTCCAGAATTTTTCTTTTCGAACTTTTAGTAATACTAATTAGCTTTTTTTCTTTTTTTTTGGTTGCCAAAGTTAGGAAGGAAAGGAGGGGTTTTGGCACACAAACACAATCAAAGTGCCACGAGAGTTTGAACCTATGATCATTGGTCTATAAGTTGAAGCCATTTTTGTTTGGGCTAGATCCTGTTGGCATACTAATTCGATATTAATATAATGATATTTCTCTTTGTAGTGTCAAAAGCGGTTTCAAGGTCGATTCCCTGCCTTAGTGATAATATTCTATATATAGAAGAAAGTATCTAGCATATAAAAATAAGATTATTTGAGCTTGATTCCAAAAATGGTTTTTGGACAAAAATGTATTTTAGCAAATTTTTTCTGAGACCCACATGAATTGAGTAGCTGTAATGATGAATAGTCAATTTGGAATATCCTTCCAACATAGCAGGCATGTCCCCGGATTGGTACAGTCTCTCTCATATTGTTGATACAATATACTGTTTACAAATGACACCTCCATTTACAATTTACTTAAGCACATGTATACACACATAATGACTAATCTAAAAAAAATTACAACTAATTAGATTTCCCTTAATTTTAAAAAATTCGTATGATTTTAAAAGATTCTTATAATAAACAATCCATCATGGTTAAACATTTCCTAATTAATAAATCATAGCATAGGTTTAAAATATTTTGTACTTTTATATTTTAAAAAATGTTTAATAATCATACACAATTTGAATTTTCTGAATTACACGCGTCAGTATACTAGTAGAAAACAATGCAAACACCAAGAAGAAAAGAAAAAGGATTTCTTGGTTTATTATTTGTGCAATAAACCCAATCACGACTCAATCTAGCTTTTAGGTTGGTGGCGTATATGAATAGTGTCCATATGTGCAGCCACCACCATCACCATGTGTGATGCTTCTACACCAACTCAATTTTTAGACCTACCAAAAATGCATGACTTTGCATAAAATGCGCAAGTGCAATGTGCTTGTGGTTGGTAAAGGGCACAAAATTTTCAATGTAGACCAAGCATTACCAATCAACTAAGAAAAATAACTCAATTTTGGCCTTTTAAACACATTTTGGTTTACCATTCTCTTAGTCTTAAGAATATAGCATTGCGTAGTGTTCGAACCCTCCTCGAGCAGTACTCAAACTCCTCTAATCGTGTTCTATTTAATGATTTTCAGTTGATCGAAAAAATTGCAAGACGAAAACTATGTAGATTATATACAATTGTTTGATATTAGTGAGACATTTCACTAAACATACCAATTGGGAACATACAACTCTGCACACAACCGGTTGTAGGGAAGAATTTTTTTTTGAAATAGGGAATTTAAGTTTGAAAACAATTGTT
This sequence comes from Prunus persica, assembly GCF_000346465.2. NCBI lineage: Eukaryota > Viridiplantae > Streptophyta > Magnoliopsida > Rosales > Rosaceae > Prunus > Prunus persica. The sequence continues at coordinate 8,800,117 of NC_034014.1, forward strand.
GGTTCTAATATGGCCCCAACAACAACATGGCACTAAATGAAGAAAGGAAATGTCGACGAACGTCAGGGAGAGGTGGGGAGGGCGTCATAGTGAAGTGAAGTTGCTATCAACCACTTGTTAGCAAGCAAAGCTGCCAAAGCACAAATTGCACAATGCTCCACCTACCACACACAACATCATGCCCCTCCTTTCCCCACCAAACCCTCTTTTTCAACCCCTCTTATATTTCTTTTTCTAAACGCTCGCTCATTATTTTATCCTAATTATCATCCCCACGTCATCTAATTTTATTCTAAATTACCGTTTTTAACATTTGATTATTGTTCTATTTACTTGGACGAATAATGACACTTGTATAATTTTGGTCATAAATGGATCATTTAGGGTCTACAAAGCTTTCTTTTCAAGTTTTTAAGATACGAATTTAATACCTAAGTAATCGTTTGTGCATGAACTTGTATGAATGATTGAAATGTATTGATTGAAATAAATCATACCATGAGAGATTTACATATCAATCAATGACAATTAATTTCCCACGTGCGTGTCGCATACATCATTCTTCCTTAAAATAAAAGAAGTTGCTTCAAGTAAAGTAAGTTCGTATTTGAAAGAGTAATGAAAGTTTGAAACCTTAGATTGATGGTGTTCAAACTCATTGGGTTGGTGGGTGTAGAAGCAAGAAGAAAGATAAGTGCAAGAATGCAAAGTTTATTGTATATTTATGTGGTTTGGACTTGACTTATTCTCAATAGCTTGAAATCAAAACTTAGACTTACGTACCTCACTCGGTTTTGGTTGGTGAAAACAAGCCTGAATAAGCTTCTGAACAACCCAAGCACGAGCTTCTCCAAACATTCTCATCCATTCGCAAACTACCTCGTTGCTTCAATCTATGTTCACCTAGCCACTAAGGGAGAACCATGATTAGATTATAAAAATATTGGGAAAAACATAAAGCTATATATAAAAAATAAAAATAAAAATTTAGTGTAAATTATTGTATGTTCTTGTTGCAATAAGACCAGGTCTCTCCCTCTCTCCCACTTATTTTCTACGTTGGCCAAGAGTGTATTGTTTTAAGATTTAGATTTTAGTGTTTAGATTACAGTATAAAATTTAAAGTTGAAGAGTATAAAAAATTTCATTCGTAACGTCGAGAGTTTCTTTTGAAACAACACAAAAAATGTAAATAGACACATGTATTGCGTAAATGCAGATATTTGATATGGGAAGATTTTGAATTTAGCATATGTCATCCAAGTGAATCTTTCAAGCCCTTGCAAATGGTTTGTCCAGTTAAACCGCAAAAAATAAAAGAGAAATATTTGATGAACAATTTTGCCCCAAGGGGCAAGAAAAGGTCTTCCCCACCACAAATTTCCTGGCAAGAGTTGTTCCCGTCAAGTGTCAAGGCTGATACATTTCTGTATAAATGTGATATGACAAGCAAACTAATGATTTCGTGTGAACAAAAAAAATAAAAAACAAAAAACATTTTAGAACAAGAAAAATGGGTGTTTTTGTGCCAACTTGGACAATGACATATTTCAACCAGGTTATTAAACCTAAGAATCAAGGAACTTTTGATTCCATTAGTGACTAATAAAGCACAACACTTTAGTCACTTCATAGGCATCGGCCACTAAAATATTCCATTAGTAACTTGGTAAACAAAGTTGATCAAAATCTAAGAAACCCATTATTTATAAAAATACAAAAAAAGTTCCTAGATGGGTTTCTTTAGAATTATCTTAAATATTATATATGAATATTGAGTCATTGAATGACAGATGGAGATTTTACAAGCTTACACGTAACACCCACAAATTTTTCAAATATATTTACGCAACAGCAAATTCCAAATTCTTTTTACTTGTTTGGGATGGGATGGAATGGACCGAACCATGGGCATGGATGTAGATTTAGATCCACCAAAATTAAAAATTAAAAATTAAAAAAAGAAAAGAAAAGGTAACAAAGTGAATGAGAGAGAAAACTCGAAATTATTCAAATTTTCTCCCGGGTCCTTGTTTTTTGCGGTAATAATTTACTATCGAGGGGCCTAATGAATCAAGCAATTCCACTAATCGCCCCTGGAAGGAGACCACGGAGTCATATCCATGGGGTAGCTTCCGAGGACTCTCAAGAAAGACGTGAATTCCTGAACCTCCGCCAACGCGTTCTGTGCCCTAACCTCCGCCATGGACGCTTCGAAGTCCACATAGAACAGGTACTCGAAATGCTTCGCCGTCCCTTCGTTCGAATCGCTCACCAGCCTGATCGGACGGTTCCGGTGCGGCCTCGACTCGATCTTCGTCAAGCTGATGTTCCTGAAGGCGAAGGCCGATAGGACCTTGAACAGTACGGAGGTCCCTTTGTCGTGAGCAAAGACGATGCTCGTCTTGAACGGCCGATCCGTGCGGGGAATGATTGGCTCCCGAGCCAGCATCACAAACCGAGTCACGTTGCTCGAGTCGTCCTGGATCCCAGTCTCCAGGATCTCCAGGCCGTACAGCTCGGCGGCGCGAGCCGAGGCAATCGCTCCGGTGTCGCGGAGGTTGTTGGCAGCGACGAACTCGGCGGCTCCAGCGGTGTCGTCGACGGCTTCGCGCGCGACGTTGAGGCCGAGTTTGGTCAGAGTCAACTCACACTGAGCCAGAGCTTGAGGATGCGAGATGACTCGGTTCAAGTACTCTTTTCTGACCCCTGGGAGGGCGAGGAGGCAGTGGTGGACCGGGAGCTGGACCTCGCCGACGATGTGGAGGCGGTGGCGGAGGAGAAGATCGTAATTTCGGTGAATTGAGCCGCCGAGGGAGTTCTCGACCGGCAAGACGGCTCGATCGGCGATCCAGAGCTCGACGGCTTGGAAGGCGACTTCGAACTGGTCGCAGGGGATGGCCTCGCATTTCGGGTAGGCTTTGCCGGCGGCGGCTTCGGAGTACGCGCCGGGGACGCCCTGGTAGGCCACGCGCAGCTGCGAGCCGTGCATCGGAGCCGGGGAGAGGTCGGTGATGGTGAGGGCCCGGGGAGGCGGAGGGGGAGAACAGGACTTGTCATCACCGGAGGAGGAGGAGGAGAGCTTCTCGATGGGGACTAGGTCGAGGTCAACGTTGGTCTTGTGGCCGTTGACCGAAGCGACGTGGTCAGCGGTTCCGGGTTTGTCGGGAGGTGGCTGGGGCTGCTGGGAGACGACGTTGCTGGCGAGAATGGCGCAGGAGCTCTGCCAGTCGGCGCGGCTGGAGCCGATGCCGTTGTGAAAGTGGACGGCGTCGGAACGGTAGGCGCATTTGACCACGGCGAGACGGTTCGGGGCGAGACGGGTGAGTCGGGTGGGGACGTTGCTAATTTTGAGATGATTAGAGGAGGGGGGAAGAAGGGCCTGCATTGTGCTTGTGTTGTGTTGTGTCGTGCGGGAGTGTTGGGGAGTTAGACTGAATTAAGAGAAAAAGAATGAGAAATTGGAAAATGTTTTGGTAGGTGGAAGAAAGCTTGGTGTTCTCTCTGGAAAAGGGAACGTCAAGCTGAGAAGAAAGGGAGGCTGGAGATGGGTTTTTATATTGAGAGAGAGAGAGAGGGAGGGAGGCAAATGGGAAATGGGAAATGGGAAATGGGAAATGATGATGAGGAGAGAGATAGGGAAGTAGAGTGGAAGAGTCTGTTGTTGTGAAGAGGAGGTGGTTTGGTCAAATCTCACACCTACCCTCGCTCACCTCACACCTCCCCTATTTCTGTGAGTATTTTTTATTATTATATGTATTTCTTTATTATTGTGAGAAGAAAAAAAGAAAACATCAAAGTTAAATAGGCAAACCAAAAAAATTATGGGTCCACACCGTTTCCCCGAAAAGCAACTGTTTCTCAAAAAAAATAAAATTATTTCTAAATTTGTTGTTTAAAGGTGCATTTTAAATGTGGGGCGCTCTACTTTGTAATAAGCAAAGCTAGGATTAACGTGAACTTGCTGATTTACTGCCTAGAGTGAGAAGGACTCTCCAAATTTGGGAAGGGAGATTCGAACTTGAATGTAAGGGGAGCTGGATCAACTAGTCTAATTCATATCTAAGTGATTTTTATTTTATTTTAGGGTAAACAAAGATGGTAGAATTTGTGGTGAATGGGGGAAGGGCATATATAATTATGGTAAGAGCCAATCTGGGATAGAACTGAAAGTGGAAAAGGGAATGCTGTAGGGGCAACCCCTTACCCATACCTTAATAGGAGGATAAATTAAAGGAAAAGAAAATCCAATTGCAATACAGTAATAAGTCTGTACCTGCCAGGATTACAGACTGTACCATTATGGACAGAAGCAAAAAACAACAATATGTAGGGTATGGTTCCAATTCCATTGGAAAAAAACCAGATTCGAAATTAACCACCGAAAGTAACTTATTTATTTATTTTATATATATTTTTTCGTTGCTGAAGAAAGGAAAACTGCCAACAGTACAAACAACTCTTAATTTATTTTATAACGTGGATAAAAGTGTCGGGGAATGAACAGCCAAACTGTTGTACTCTTAATATCACGCCCCCAATTTGCTAGCAAGTTCTCACAACTGCCACAGAAAAATTAATGGACGGCCACCAAACAAAAATATCAGGACTCAAATCTCCATAGTCGCTAAAGCTCACATCGAATCTTTGCGAACCTGAACGCTCGGGATTTTTCTGTCCAGGACATTCCTGCTTTGTTAAAGTATGAGTTTTGTTGATATTGTCGACAATCGATAACATGTTAGTACGTTTAACATGCTAGTATGTTTTGTTATTGACATGTTACATGGATAATGATAGCAATAGCTTATCAATACCCTATTCTGAGCAATACAACACACTTAGACCAAGTGCTTCTCAACATTTATTGGAGGATGACAGTGATAACACATCAAAACCCGCATATCTGAACATTTCCTATACATTTACAGGTAAAAATGAGTGTGTTCGTAAAAAAGAGAGCAGAGATTAATCATAGCTAGCAACTTAAACATGTGAAACATTACTCATCCATCAATCATTTTCTTTCCATTGTTTCCTTCAATATATATTGTCCCAACCGAGCACATGAGAAGGATTGCTAATGTTGGAAGCTAGAGTGCCCAACACAATTTTAAAGGGCGCACGGTGAAGTAGGTCCCCAAAGAGGACCTTTTTTTTTTAGTCTAAACCCCAAAACCAAGAGGACGTTATGTACTCATGCATTTGGTCAGTCGTGTCATTTCATCGTTCTTTCTTCCACACCATGATTTTCACGCGACTGGAATACAAGTGCTCTCACTCCCATTTAGGGATGGCAAAAATCCCCATAGGGGCGGGTCCTTGTCGAGTCCTCGATCCTAACGAGGGGAGATTTCGGAGCTCAATGGGTATCGGATACGGGGATTCCGGAACTTGAAAAATCCCCGACAGATATGGGGAGGGGATGATATTGGCATTCCCATCCCCGAATCCGACCCGAAAATATATATGTTTATATTTAAATAAATAAATAAATATTTATAATATTTATAATATTTATGTTTAACCCTAAGTTAACTTCTCTCTCCTAATTCTTCCTAATTTTTTATGGAATTTCATATTGATGTGATTTTGAAAAGTTGAGTTGAACTTTATAGTTAATTTGGATGTATTGAATGATAATGTAATATGAAACTTAATGTTAAAATGTATGATAAATATTTTTTTATGCAAACAAATCGGGGATTCGGGGCGGATATGGGGGATAGTCCCCCGACGGGGACGGGGATGGGGATTCCCAGAAACCTAATAAACGGGGATGGGTTCGGGGACGGGGGCAGGGATGGAGAGCGAGGATGGAGATGGTATTGTCATATCTGGCCCCTACCCGACCCGTTGCCATCCCTACCCTACCACTCCACATGAGATTATGCCAGCCAAAATAATAAACTCATTACGAATCTTTTAATGTTATTAAGGAGATTTGACAACGTGTCATAATTTTTTGTGTTTCATATCTGAATCAAATATTTTAAAACTTGAACTCGATACGATAATTTGACATGCTAATTTTGCGTGTTGTGTCATGTTTCAGCTGCTAATCCATTAAAACATTTCAAGAGCTCAAATAATGCTATCTTAATTGTCAATGTTTGAATTATACCAAATTCATCGGAATTATTTAGAAAAATGATTGCATGAAGCCACATTAATGTTGATAACAATGGATAAAAATTTATTGAGACGAGAAACATTACACATTAATTGGCTATACTCATTATTTAGCTTTAATTAATAAAGAAATGAGGAATTCGAACGTAAAATCTCTTCGATGTTGTGAACAAAAGGACTACCATTGAATCGAGAGATAATACCCATTAATTATGAAGAGTTCAAGCACCAACAACAACTAAGTGTGTGACATTATGAGCCTCATATTGCTAACTTTTCACAGCTAGTTCTTACTTTAGTGGTAACATCATATCATCTTCACTGTTTGGTGTAGTTAGCTCATAGGTCAATTAAATCATCACATCTGGACCTCCAATAATTCAACAATATTGGATACAGAAACTAGCAAGGCCACTATTAATCATGGATGAGAGTGATGAATGGCGACATTTTTCTGACTGGTCACGGGCTTGAGCCACCAGTAGGGACCTACTTCAAGCAATCATGTCTAATGGGACATGAGTCTTTTGGAATAATAAATAGAGATAACACTGTTTTGTTATCCTTAACCAATCATAAATTGTTACATGAAAAAATTATCATACATAACATATCGTGATTTATCTAAAATAACAAAATAATATTATCCTCATTTCAGTGTTCACACACACAGAACCTTTTGTCTAAAGGCTGCAGCTCCTTTTTTTTTATTTTATTATAAAAATGGCGTAACCATATAACCATTTTAGTGACCCCCAATGTACAATGCCTTTACTACAAGTTGTTTTTATGCAAACCCTATAATCATTCATAATAATAATAATAACTTCATTAACAATTATATAATAAATGTTTGTACGCCCACTTACACAATCAACATAAAGGGAAAAGAAAAAAAAAAAAAGTTCAGCCATATCAATGGATTCATCCTCCAATACTCAAAACCAATGTCTTTTATTATGTAAGTTATTTATCGTTGAAAGATTAAAATTTTCTTTTAAAGCCTTGTGTTATAATTCGTCTAATTCTAGCTATTCTTCTTCGGATATAACATGGTTCTTCAAACTAACGGGAGTGCATCTAATTCTAACTTTTAAAGACTTTTTGTAAGTAAATGACTTTTATAGAGTTGAAAGATTCTTAATGATTTTTATCTACTTTATAAAGTTAAGTGATATACTTTTATTTACTTTTTGTAATATTTATTTATAAATAGTATTTATCTTTTAAATATTTATCATAGAGTAGTATAACGAAAAAAGAAGTTGCTTCTAATATTTATGTTTTGTGTGGTGAATTAACTCGTCCGCAAATGGAACAAGTAGCCCAAAAAAAAAAAAGGATACAATTGTGTAAAAGCAAAGAAATATTTTTCCATGTCTAAGAACTTTTCACTTGAGAACAGTGTCAAGTATGGAGAAAATAAGGTTACTGCTCTTGGATGCAACTCAAATATAAGTTGCGCAATCAATATTATGGATTTAATTAGTTTAGCTTGTAGAGCTGGGTCTTGGGGAAGAAGGAACAAATTATCCGATTGTTGGAACGAAGTTAGGATCCTCAAGACTTTCTGAAAGTGTACTTTGTTTGGGTGGGAGATACCAGTAAAGTGGCATAATGATAGAGCCAAGCCAAATAACAGAACTAGAATGTGGGGTTAGTTGTAAACCCCAGGATGCTAAGAGCTAAATTGCTAATGGAGAATGTGGGTTTTGTAACAAAATCATATGCTCCTACAGATAGGCCTTAAAAATTGCAAATGGAGGCAAAATAAATTTATTGAAGAAACCAATGCAGTCCCACCGTAGCTCATAGTATGTAGCAATTGTTTCAAGCATTAAAAAAAAAAAAAAAAAACAAGCAAGAAATGGCTCATCATCATAACAATTCCCTGGACAGATAATGGAAGCCAAAAAAACAAATCAAATTGAAGGTGTAGTAGGCCATCTCTTGATAGTACACTGACCAAAGATGGAGGGGGTCTAGAGACCCAAACATGGTGGCACACCCTCGAACGGCCAAAGCTACAGCATGATCGAATTCATTGATAAAGTCTTGGATAAATTAGCTAGACTTTTGGTGTTAAGAATTAGGTTTAAAAGTATTGAAAAGTCATTAATTTAACAAAGTTTTCAAAAGTCATTAATTTTTTGGATACCACAAAACTTTTAAAGACTTTTTAAAATCACAATTGAATACTACTAAACTTTTAAAGACTATTTAAAAATCATAGTTGAATACTTTCAGACTTTTAAACTTATTAAAAGTCTTTAAAAGTTAGAATTGAATACACCCCCTAAGTTTCTTGTACTTTTTTTTTTTGAAGGAGAAACTGAAACTCTAGTCGCTCTTTTTGTGAGTTCCAAAGAAAAACTATGTAGATGGGGAGGAGGAAGAAGTGTTATTGCCCCTCTTCCCCTCCTATCTCCTTGCATTTTTCTTTTGGGTTAATGAATAAGTCTACTGGAAAGTTTTAAATAAGAAACCCTTTATGGTGATTTCTTCTAAGCCATGCTCATATTAAAGTTCTCCATCACCCCTTTTAGGCGATCTCAAAAAAATCATTCTCCTAAAATTCGCTCTCTAACATTACTCATGCTCTCTAAATTTGGGTCTACATCGTCTTTGATGAAGGTTGCTACAAATCACCAAATTATTTTTTATTAAGGTAGTTGTTTTCGTTTATTTGTTCACTCTTATACGCATGTAGATCGCTGAAAACTATGTTTTCCCCAGATCTGTTACGGATGCGATGGTGGATATGGCCGTGACGATATGCTTCTTTAGGTGGTGGTGGTAGTAGGGTTCGTTTAGGCTCATGGGTTGCTTTATGGTTTCAATTATGTTGGGTATATATGCTTTATTTTGGCTTATGGTTAATTGTGGTGATGTGGACTAGTAGTTTTAGTGCGGCTTTTGTCCACTTTAGTTTTGTTTTTATTATGTTAGTTTGTTGTCCTCTTAGAATTGGTACTTTAAATGTCATGTTGATGTCTTTAATTGTACAGTTGAAGTTTATCTTTGTTTGAAAAAAAAAAAAAAAAACTGTGTCTTCTCCCACCATCACTATGTACCCAACCCCACCATTTCGACCACCACCATCGAAGGACAACAAAGAAATAACTTAGTCACCAGTGAAGGTCTAATCCCCAATGCCTTAACCACTTCCCATTTCTCCCCCATTCTCAAACTTCATCCATAGATCCCCTTTTTCTTATGAAAAATAGACTTCGTAAACAATAAGAAATGTAGGGTGGCTTGCCGTCGTGTTGGGTGGAAGGAGTGGTCCACTAGTTGTTGTTTATTATCAGAATAACAATTCGACTTGGGAAGATGAGTTATTGTTAAATTCGACAAGGAACAATGATTTTTTATACAATCAATAGTGACGGAAGGGGGCATCAAATTAAAGACCTTGGTTGCAGTGATAAATGTTGTTAACCACTCGAGTTACAAGCCTCTTGTAACGATAAGTTTTCTATTAGCATAAAAATATATACTTATTCTAAATTGAGTGCGATGCTATTGTTTCACACCGTAACTTAAAGAAAGTATCACTTTTCAAATTAAAATCGTTAATTAATACTGAAATTCAATATTCTAGAACAAGTAGATGATGAATACTTAATTAGTTTGAGAGCAGAGCATCCTTGTTATTTTGGTCAAACCCAAAAAATGACGCCCATAGATATACTTAATTAACTTACAAATTTCTAATTGTGTGTATAATATGTGTTCATTATTCAACTTTTATGCATAGATTTTCTTACCATGATAAAACCACACGGAAACTATTGAAGTTGGTGAGCAAAATAATAATAAAATAATTCTTCATATTATATATATATATATAATGAGCAACTCAACCCTGCACACGTCACTTCCTCGGTACATGACATCATAACTTTGCCTGCTTGGCAACTTCGAGCTGCCACATTACAAAGACAACTTTTTTGCTTTTTTTGGTGTCGAAAACATCACAAAGACAGCCTGGGCAGGTGTTCCAATATGAAATGCTACGTATCATATTCTTATTGCATTACTCAAACGTGCGGCAGCAATATACACATGCAGGCACACACTTCACAGTATTATTATTTTGTTTGCCCTTCTTTTTTATTCGTATAAGATTTAAACGTGACATATATGCCTGATAAACTAAGTCTCAAATTTAGGTGAAGATTACGTTATTATTCATTTCTGTAATAGGTTTTGGATAGTTTAGCTATTTTTTTTTTGTACTTTCTTAGAGTGCTTCTATTTTATCGAAGCATCTAGTCCGACTAAGTTCTTTAATAAGTAGAGAGGCTTCATTTTAGCTTTTAATTAGCGTATTCGTATATGTTTTTTATTTTTAGGGTTTGAAATGGTTTTTATTATTTATTTTTTTAAAAGCGATAATTTATTTTACTTTTATCTAAAGCCTGGAGAGAGGGATTCGAACTAGTTTTAGAATATGGAAAGAGAGGTACACACATGTTTATAGACTAAAATTTGATTTGTCTTTAACCTCTTGAATCTTTATTTTGGACAACTAACAAATTAAAATTGCAAGCTCCAAAGAATCGTATAGAGGTACACGATCAGCATTTTGTTTTTATTTCTGTTTCACGTGGCATGGGATGCTTTAAAGTAATGGGAGGTCAGATGTAAATCCAGAACATAATAATATTGTAATGCAACATGTGCTGGTGACTCAAGCAACAGAATGAAGACATATATAGCAATCAAACGGATCTTCCACTCTATCCAATTTCTTATGCAATATGATTTTGCAAGTATGTATTGCGAGAGTAAGAAACCTCATATATGACTTTGGTATTGTATTTATATTTTTAAAAATATATCGATAACACGTCGATACATTTTCTTTGCAACAATACTATGGACACATTTTCGATCACATATGGACAATCACACACATCAAATCTTCGGTACATACAACCACCTAACCTTGGTTGCTTGGCAGCTTAGTTGCCACATTTTCGAAACGTGCTGTAGCAATATACATATGATATGCAGATCACAATTGACAGTCTTGTTGGCTGTTTTCTTTTATTGTCCTCAATCGCTAAAAGGATAGTGATGGATTTTCATCATCAGAAAAAAGAAAAAAGGATAGTAATGGGTGTTCTTTTCTACGTCGTGGCGGTCGCTATTGGACTAAAATATAAATAAAACTAAAACGTGGTGTATATGTTTAACATGTTTGAAGCTTGCGTTCCCATGTTTCAGATCACATGAAACTTGCCAAAACGCTCAATGCTTGTTCTTGTTTCTTAAATTTAGCACCAAATCTAGATAAAAGCATAATATGCATGCATAATTTATACAAAAAATATCAAAATAGTTAATAATTCTGTCAACCTGTACAGATGTTGCAAAGGACAATCCCAATTGGTTATTTTAATAGTAATCAATTACTAATGGATATTGAAGCTCCATATGGCGTCTAGTCTAGTCTAATTCAGTAAAAAAAGGTCTTAATTTGTATTTTAAATGTCTCATATTTGAATTATAATCGTACCGTGATGTGTGTGTGAGAATCTCCTCCCCTGTAATTTAGATTATCGCTTATATTAAACAAAATTATTTAGAAAATTAAAATTGAAAACAATATATAAAAGATATTTTAAGAAAATACATGATCGGAACCATTTGTCTAATAGAAGAAATAAGCTATAAACTCGATCGGTCATGGAATTTTACTCCTTATAGGTAACAGAAAATGTAAACTTGAATAAATATAGTTAGCTGACGAGAAGGATTCATAAGGAGGACCAAGTCATCGTGTCAAATTTGCCTTGTAAGTAACATCCCCCTTGGCACATCCCACAATTTGGACTGTGAGATATTGAATTTGGCAACATATCCTGCAATTTTCCTTGCAGAGAAAAAAGTAGAATAGAACATGAAAGTCAATCGTTTGTGTGTTAATTTTAGGTAAAGAAACATTCTTAAAGGTTAGCTCTAACTCTAAGTCGATCATCTTACCTAACAGCTAATTCAAGTAGTTGTGTGTAGCGACACAGAGGAACAAACCTAAATAAAGAGAAATATATAAAAAGTAATTAGCAAATGATATAGAAAATTTATTGAACTAAACTACTCTCACTTACAGAGAAGGGTATTTAAATCCGAGAGACAAGATACTGTTATAGTTAACTGACCTAACCTATATGTATTTAATTTTAGTATTTATTTTCATTGCTAGGAGAGAACATTATTTCATTTTTTATCATGTTATGAAAATTAAGGTGTGATCCGTGGTCCTTAGAAGAGTACGTTGACCCTAGAAATTATGGCAAGTGGCCTCCCTATATATACATACATCCATATATGATATATACATGGATCATGTGGTACCACATGTCTGCAGGGACATAATGGTTATGTCCATGGAAGGCGTATTAGATGGTGAAATCATACAATTTCAAAATCACAAAATGCCACGTTGGATGGGAGAAATTATAGAATGGTACCACCACGTCAGTTAGTGGTATTTCCATTCAAAATATGACATGTGTTATTTTTCAAAAATAAATTATGCTGTTTTTACAGCTGGACTTTTACTCTCTAGAATAATACATATACATATACCAAAACGCCGGAAACCAGCTCTCACGACGGCAGCCCAATCTTCTCTACCTTGTACTGCTACCCGACCAACCACCCAAGGGTTTTGGTTAATCTGAAACAAGAACCCACATAAAAAAAATCACTGGAAACTTAAACCCATAGAAAGTTTGAGCAGTGATGTTGAGAAATTGATTGGAGGATATCAGAAAGAAGAAGGAAAGAAATCGATTGTAGGATCTCACGAAAACTGATGATCCCCTTTGTAGTTTCTGTACAAATGATGGTCAACAAACCCAAAAAGAATTACCCGCATACTGTAGAAACATGTTCTGTCCCTGAAGGGGCGATTGGGTTTGGTTGCACAAAGATGGGGATTGGGTTGTGGAGGTGGTTTCCAGCAACGTATTTGGGTTCTTTAACTTTTTAAATAAATAAAAAATCATGTTCAAAATAAAAAAAGAATTTTAAATCCATCTGTAAAAAAAGCTATAATTTATTTTTAAAAAATGACACATGACATATTTTGAATGAAACTACTATTAGCTGACGTGGTAATATAATACCATTCTATAATTTCTCGTTGGAAAGTACATATATTACCGCAATAAAATGTAACAATAGCTAGCTAGCTTAATCGGGATTGTAAAAACACCAGTATGGTGAAACAAATTGAAAATCATAGATTTTTTTTTGGTTGATCGAAGAAAATCATAGATCAAGTCTGCAGGGACATGATGTTTCACCATATTGATGTTTTATATAGATATGTGTGTGCGTGTGTCTGCTTTTTTTATTTCCAAATAAAACACCAATATGATGAAACAAAACATTGATGTTTGCAAGTTGCAGAGAAAGTTGTGGAGGATGACATGACACTGAAAATGACTTTTAATATGAGCGATTCAAATTATGCACTATAACATTAACACTTGAGATACAAGTGTGAACTAGTTGGTCCCACATAAGAAACAATATTTAACATGTTGTTATTAGCAGATATTTATCGTAGACACGTCATATTCGAAGTTATTTATTTTCTAAATTACCATTTAAATATTATCTCTGATGAAAAAAAAGAAAAAAAAGAATCATCGTGATGTTCTTGTTATAGACCTATTCTTGCCACATCCAGAGTGGTAACTTTTTTCACCTTTGGCCTGAACATAGTTGTAGTAGATTGGTGTGATGCTTTTGTCACACCGCCCCAACCCTAGAGAAAATATCATTTGTCAAATTACAGCCATTAAGAGAGAAACTGAATATTCTAGATTAATGGTCAGTGACACACATTATTGTCTTGATTATTATTAGCCAAATCAAGTCTGTGCTGCTTGATAAGGATCCACTTCTTGTTGTGAAGGAGAAATTTGGAGAACTTATATGCAGGAAGGGCTTCATGAATATAACCGCATGATCCACTTGCCATAATTTCTAAGGCCAACAACATACTCTTCTAAGGACCACGGACCACACATTAGTTTCTCTAGAACATTACAAATAAGTTTATATTTTAAAGACGCTCTTGTAGGGCTCATGCCGCATTGTATTTTACTAATTCAAACCGTATATTTTGTAGATATTCATTCGAAGATCATCTCTACAAAAAATCACTTGAATCCGATATCATTTTGACCATTCAATTAAATTATTGAAATTTTAGTACTTTTTTGAAGCACAATGTTCATTAATTTTGTAAGACACAATTGAATATCGAAAAGGTTTTCGATTTGTCTAATTTTTTTTTGCAAAAATTATCTATAAATATAGATTTAAAAACCAAATAATTTCAATCGTTGGAAAAATATTTATAGAGTACCCCTAAAAGATGTCCATTATTTGAAAAAAAAAAAATCAATGAAAGGGACTATATATATCTATCAATTCCTGCATACTGTTTGGCATCTTAATTGCCAGTTACTAGATGCCACAGCAAGAAGACAGGTCTTATAACTACAAAAGCTACGTCTACCAGATTCATATATATAATATATATGGTGGCACTTTTTTCACAGTGTTCTTGGTTGTTTGAATTTTGTTGTGTCCCCAATTATTAGAGGACAGTAAATGGATAATATTTTGTATGTTGTGGTGGGCTATTTGAATTAAATTATAAATGAAATGAAAACGTGCTATATATGTCTACATGTTTGAAGCCTGCCTAGATGACATGCATCTTGCCCAAAGGCTCAAGGCATATGCATGCATAAGTAATTTGTTTATGTTATGACAAAAAAAGTTAAAACGATTTAAAATAGAGCCGTCAACTTAAAAAGTAAGAACATTATACTTTGAAGTCTCAATTTAACCCTAAATTAATCTAAATTCTTTGGTAACGCGTCAAGAAATATTCACCAAAGCCGCCCAAGTAAAGTCTATAGTTTCAATATAATTGATCCTAAACGATAGTTTCAATTATAAGAGAAAGAGAAAGAGTTTTCTCGCACACACTATAATGATTCGAACCTGAAATCGTTGATCTACAAATTAATACCTTTTTTTACGGGAACTTATATTCATTTTAAAATAACATTAGATAATATATCTACTGAAAAGAGGCACATGTTTATAGACTAAACTTTAATACATATGAACTTTTTGTTGGTCATGGAATCATTGACTTTAAAAATCTTCAACCTGTTTATTTAGCCATTGGCCAACTAAGAAATTAAATATTGCAAGCTGTACAGAATTTAGAGAGATATGATTTGTTTTTCTTTCGGTTTCAAGTGGCATTGGATGCTTTAAGTTAGTGGGAGCTCAGATGTACATCCAATATACAATATATAAAAAAACATTGTGCAGCATGTGTTGCAGGTGACTCGAGTATTATATAATTGTAGCAAGATCTGAATGAAACAAATCCATGGCATACTGCCACTAGTACTGCATATAATTAGCTAGATCTGAAGCTTGAAATTAACTATATCACAACAAATAGAGAGAGACCAGAATTTAATGTCCTTCACTTGAAATAAGACTACGTTCTATAAATTGTGTCTCTAAACATATTGTTCATCTCTTGTGTCTCTAAACATATTGTTAATCTCTTGTCCTTTTAACTTGTTGGTTTGTGATACAACTAAAGGTTAGTAAGTCCTAAATTCGATGACTAACACGCGTTAGATAAACTAACGTATCATCACGACCAGGCCAAAAAGAACATGTTTACACTATAATCAACCGAGCGCATTCGGCATTAGACGACTAATACCTGGACAGGCACGCCAGCTGCCAAAGGGGAAAGAAACACTCCAAAAGACATACAGACAAGCCCTTAGAGTGCGAGTGACATCATCACCTTCTTAACCTACCGAAGGGGGACTCCCTTCTGAAGTGGTAAGCCACCTACTGATGCTCTCAACTACAAAACCTAGGACCACAGACACGTGTCGCTTCCACAACAGTTTGCACAAAGTCCCACATTGAAACTTTGTGCAAAACTCTCATTTTCACTTCCCTATAAATAGGGAATAGTGCCTAAGTAAAAAGGGGGTAATTACTTTTCATGACAGGACCCGATCCAAATTCCACTTTGGAATCCGAGCCAGACCCTGTGTGTGTCCGACACCTGGCGAATGTCGGGCACAAATGACCTATTTGCCCTTCTATACAAAACATGATAAAAATAACAAGGTTGACTTCTACCGAAAAACCGACAGAGTTTCCCTTATATCTGGCTCAATACCAAAATCTTTACACCTGTCAGAACAAGTATATATATATACAACCAACTGCCAGCATATGTATATATACATTCCAAGAGATCAAAACTCAGTCTAGGGCAAAACATCAGAGCGACTGCTAAGAATTTACAAAAGAGTGAATCGTTGTACAAAATATAAATCCTACATCAAAGAAAGGCACGGAAGATGGGAAGTGGCCCGGTGGTGGATTCCTGTGCACGTCTACTGCCTGGGGGCGCAAAACAACAAGAAGGGTGAGTGGACCCAAAACAAAGCTTAGAAAATAATATATGAACATACTAACCCCACTGTAGAAACAGTTATACAAACTAACTTATTTTCTTTATTTCTGAAATCCATGCATGTATATAACTATACATTTGAAAACAGTTGAAAACTATCACCTAGGTGTACCCCTATTTCCGTCAAATCCTTATATCCGTCAATTTCTTGCATCACCATGGGTGACACATACTCGCAGGTCTCAGTGACACGAAGTCAGTCCGAGCCGCAACTCGCAGGATTCAGGGGACCGTAGTCCACCTTTATCCGCATTACTCGCTCCACACGAGTTCGAGTACCAAGGAACTCTTGGGGCAACTGTCAAGCATGCTGACTAAACCGAAGGTAACAAATATAAACCGAAGGCAACATTTAATAACTGGGTACAAGGTGATTTAAGAAAATATAAAGTTTCTGAAGAAACGTTGTTGAAGAATTAACTTTTTGTAACCTTTAAAATTTTGCTGCCATTTATCTGATAATTAACGAGAATATCTGTTCATACAAGCTTTAAAGGAAATTGCACTCGGCAGCATGCAACATAAAATAGTTAACAGCATAAAACAGCTTATAACTGAACTGCTTAAATTCATTTATTAAAACAAAGAGTCCACTCACGGATGGTCCGAGCTAATTGGACCCTTCAAAGGTCCTTCCTGCAAGTCGACTGGACCTCTGGTGCCTGATTATCCATGAATACTAAATCAATAAACTACTGAATAAAAAGAATCAAATTAAACACCCTGCCCCCGGCTCCTAGAAATACGTGCACTCATTTTAAAGTTACTCTTATGCCCACATTAGCTTTTTAGACAGTTAGAACGACCTTAAGAGACCCGAAGCCTTACTAAGCGATATACTGCCAGATCGGCCGATCCCGGACCCCGTGGGTCCACGGTCTCCGATGGCCAATCTGGGCTCCTCTGAAGGTTCCTTACAGAGAAGGAACCATATTCTGCGAGTTTGGTCCGAAACGGACGGTCGGATTAGCCAAAATCGCTGAGTAAAGTGAAGCCGATGCCGTCTCCGAGTACAAGGAAAGGCACGCCTGAGAGGAGGAAGGCGATGATGCCGTTTTGAGCGGATCAGAGTGAGAAGCCGACAGAGCAGCAACGATGGCTTGCATCCATTTTGGGGCTTCTAAGAAACCATGGATTCTCTCAAACCTAGATCTCAAAGTTTTGCAAAACTCGCCCAGAAAGTAACGGATTTTTTTCTTGCTTTCTGGCTTTGTTTGGATGCTGAGAAAGTAGATTTGAGTGTATGTTTTGGTTGAATGAAACAGAACAAATGGTTTAAAATTGTGATGAAATCCAGTCATTTGCACTATGTGATGTGTTTTGTATACTCATTCAAATGCTTCATTTTGGATATGGGTAGTGGAATTCGACTGAGCTGAACTTGGGGTTTCATCTTTTTGGAAGAATCAAAGAGGTTCTCAGTGTTAGATTCACGAAATTTGGTTTGCACAATAACGAAATAGAGGGATTATAAGCAATTGGGCAGGATGATGGCTGCGACGGAGAGGGGGTAGAGATGGAGAGGGCCTGGGAAGGGGTGGGCAAGGTGGTCGGGGTGGTTGGCTGGGTTGGAGAAGAGAGATGAGAGTTTTTTAATTGTTAATGATTTAAATATTATTTAAAAATTATTTTTTTCATGTATATAATTTTTTTATATTTATTTGTCCACCTATAAGTCCACGTCAATTAAAAAATGGGTCCTAAAAATGCCACATAGGCAGATAACAGATTTTCTAATGATCTCGCTAACGGAGGGGGCAAATTGTAGGTTTTCCGTGACGTTGAGTACGTACTCGTAAATGTCCCCAAAATCAGGTATGGACTTATAAATGACCCTATAGGTTGGGGGGTTTACTGTAGTTTACCCTATATTTAATTATTTAGCAAGACAACCTCATCACCTACCAACTAAAATTTCAAGAGCTATGGAGAGGATGACACATAACTTGAATTTTATTTCCGCTCAAATTAATGCACTAGCTGTGCCACAAAACCAAGACGGACTTAGCCTAGGGGAAGATTTATACTTAATACTCCAGCGTAGGGGAAGATTTCTAAAATATTAAATACAGTTTAAATTTTATAAGCTCATTCCTACTCTAATAAATATTAGCTCACTGCACTAAATAAATATAGCCCATATATGCATTATTTTTATTTTTATTTTATCACTAATATAATAAATATAGCTCATTCCTTTATTTAAAATAAGTCTACTCCTCTTGAAGCATATAGGAAATAATAAATATCAATACAAACCTATATAAATTTGATTAGAAGCAGAACTCACGCTAAGGGTTTACTAACTTGAGCTATTCTAATCGTACTGATATTGGGCTACACCCACAGTGAGTAAACATTGAAAATTTTCTTCTAGCCACCCAAAACACCATATTTGAACCTTGAGAGCCTAGAGGAAATATCTCTCCTCCTCAAAAAAAATTGTACCACCTATCTTCAATGGGTTTTTCAATCTTGGTAAATTTTTCTCTTTATATATATATATATATTCAATTTCCAATTTTAATTGTTGTTGTTAAGTTTTTATAATTTACGGTTTGGGTGAAAACTTTTGGAGATTGTTGATATATGTTTTATTTTTGCAACTTGAATTATTAATTAGCATATATGATTTTTGGTATCTAGTATTTCTTGTTAGGATATCATGTCACATGATGATAATAGACCGGCAAAGAGAGAAAAAACTACTTATTCATTCATAAAAAAAAAGTGAATTTTATTTATATTTTGTACTTATTTGTGTTATATTTGCTTGTAATGTGACTTCGTTTGATTTATAAAATTTTATTTACATTTTTGTTATAAGGCCGTTGGAGTGTTGAAAACGGTAGGTATAGGGAATGGGTAGCCGAACTTGGTAGCTTGGCGATGGTGGCACTGAGCTTGGAAACTCAGTGAGTTCATACTACTCAAGAAATGTGGGTATCTAGAGGAATCTGGATGTAAAAGGTAGTGCTCAAGAAAAATACTTGAGAAATGCAGGTCTCAAAATACTTGAGAAATCCATCGGTCCAACATTTGGTGCTGGACCCTATGAAAGTTGTTAGGGGTCCTCTATTTATAGGCTTGGCAACCTCTCAGGCCGAATTAGATTTCTGACCGTGACTTTGACAGATGTCCAATCACTTTCAAATCTTGCTTTATATGCTATTGCTCGTGATTGGTTGATCTGGGTGGTGACCAAGATATCCTTCGTTCAAGTTCTGATAGTGTGGGTGTTGGAAAAGGTAACCTTTTATTGCGAATGGTCGATAACTCCTTAAAAAAGAAAAAGAAACAGAAAAAAGAATTGAGTTCTCATAATGCAGGATCTGAGTCAAATTCTGCACATATGCACCCGATCATCAAGTGATTACATGTGCCCTTCCTAAGCTTCTGGAATAACTAAAACACTTGAAGAAGAAGAGAATGTGAATGTGTGCTGGTTTAGGAAAGTTTTGTTTTCATAAGAAGACATGTGTAAAAAGTTTAATTGGATCATATCAAAGAATAAGAACTCCACATGGTGGAAATCTGAGTAAAGATATTGTATAACATGCATGCTTCTTGAGAAATATCGTTTCCTTCAAAGTTTGATTGTTAATTACAGCCTGCAGGAGCACCATGTGTAGCATGTTGCAGGTTAATTCATATCAAATTAATTTCTTATTATTTTTATAATTAAAAAAAATTGATGAAAGTTTTTAAATAAAGAGTGCAGATTGTGATGCACATATAAATATACACAGTAACCGACCAAATAAATAAATATACAATACACAGTATTTAATTACCGATGCAAAGTTAGCTGAGAAAACAGACATGAAAGTATGGAGGGATAATACAAAATACATGGCGTCCGTATGATAATGACGTTTGGATGTCCGCATAGGATATATATTTCGAAAATAAAACAGTGGAAATAAAAAAAAATTCATTTAAAACAGATTAATTTGGATCATAATCCAAGTAGACCCATGAGGATTTGGGCCTGTAACAAGTCAATTCTAAATCATGAGGGCCAAAATCAAATCAGTAAAAGACAAGAGACAGAGGCAGAAGAGGAGCCAGTGCTGCAGAGGTCTGGAGAGGAAACAAAGTGAGATGCAAGCTATAATGCTTAAACAGTATCAGTGGATACTGAAGGATCGTTTACATGTCCTATGGTTTAGGATTTAATGGTCAACAACAAAATTAAGCTGCATACATTAACTTGTTAGTTCATAAGTTCACCATTTATTGTTGAGTTTGTGTGGCTCGATACAAGGCATGAACACAATAATTTGCTCATAAAATGGCATTATAGCCAAAAAATGGGCCAAATTCTCCCCTCTCTTCAAGTGCACCCGAATTCGATTCATGTAGGAGACAATCTTGAGGCAATCCAACATAAATACTCCCCCTTCCTCCTCACTAGCTAATGATTAAAAAATACACACAATAATTTAAAACTTAAAAGTACATAGCCTACCATTAATTGCATCGAAGTCATTTTAGATATAATCTTTTTTTTTAGGAGTCAAATTTTAGATAAAATCCTTGTTCGTGATCAAGAAAAAACGGAGTTCAGACCAAAAAAAAAAAAAACAGTGAATGAAAGTACCTAGACAAAAAAAAAAGTTGTTTAACATTTGTGTTAGTGTAAAAGGGTAATGAAATAATTAAAACAAAAAAGAACAAAGGACCTAGTGCATATTTTTGCATATAAAAAGTAAAAAGAGTTTGGTCAGAGTAACACAGCCCACTATATTATTTGGCTTATATTTCTTGAGTCATTCTATAGCGAGGGCCTTATATCTAAGGCCTTTAGTAAGGTCCTATCTCTTAACTATTAGATCAAAGGTTAAAAAATAGGACCTCATTTAAAGACTTTAGATAAAGCCCTCACTGTAGAATTCTTGTATATTTCTTTTGACTTTTTCAAGGCCTTCTTTGGGTATGAAGTTAGTGAGTGGCCTTCAATGCCCAGAGGCCTACTTAGCTCTTTTGGTACTTCAGACCCCTTCCAAGAGGGGAAGTTTAGTGAGAAACCACAATTTGTAAATCTTATATGAGGACACCGATGGATTTAATAAAAGGGCTTATCATTAGTAGGCCTATTTTAGCACGACATATTATACAATTACCTATATAGAGCCTATTTGGAGCGAAAACTCGAAAATTAGCCACTTGTCATTTTCTAATTGGTTCTTAGTGTGTTAAAAAAACTTCTAAAATCAATTAGAAAATGACAAGTGGTTAGTTTTGAGTTTTTTTTCTCTCTAAATGGACTTTATATGGGTAATTGTATAATATATCATGCTAAAATGAACTTATTGCTAAGAACTAATTGCTCAAAGATAAGCAGTTTTAAGTCAAACAGTTGTACTAGAATCAGTCCCTCAACTTATTCTCTCTCCTCCGTCCACAACATATGTTATCTTTTATCAAGAACACATTTCGTTTTTTTGGTTTGGCGGGTTGGGCCTAGACGGGCTGGGCCATCTTTATTGTTGTACTTTTTTAATTAAAATTATTAATTATATTTTTATATTAATTGGGTTCAATAACAAGATTGCAGCTTTGAAATCGAGGTCGAATTCATTCCAAACCAATTTGGCATGACCAAGTAGGTCATCCTTTAGAAGGAGTTCTAGTGCTTAGGGATTGAAACTTTTAAATAAAAATTTAGCAAAAACATGTAATTAAACGACATTTGAAATTTACGTGTTATAATTAAACGACATTTAAAAAGTATGGCATAGATCTTCTTCGCAAGTAGTAGAACCAATCTATGAAATACAAAACATACTCAAAAAATCCTTGGTGTAAAATTCTCTCCTATTCATATCATCTAACTTACTAGCCACATTCTCTTTCAAAGCTTCTAGCAAACCCTTATATTTTTGAAGTTCATATATCCCCAATTCATCATCAATAGGCTCATCCCACCAAAAATTGACTCTGTCCTCATCCATAACATCCTCAATTTCATTACTCCCTTCTTGCGATGCTTCTAAATCTCCATGATCACTGTCTTCAGGAGTGGATCCAAGGCCCTCCTCATCATGATCATTAGATGTACATGAATCTTGTTCACCAAGAAATCGATCTAGGACAGCTTTGGCGGAGGGGTTTCCAAAGAGGAAGGGCTTGTTACCAGGTGAAAAGGTAATAATCGCAATCTGTGCACCCGACAAGCAGCACAGATCAGTGGCTTTGCGGAAGAGACCCTTGCGCCGCTTTGAGAAGGTGGCCTTGAGGTAGTTCTTGTTGTTTATTTTCATGATGTTGATCTGATGTCTTCCCATGATGTCGATTTCTTGTTCTTGATCCGTAGTAAACAGTACCTTGTTTATTTATAGGATTGATGAGTAGAAAGTTTGTGAGTGCACCAAAGAAAAAACTGCAGCTTTATATATGTAAAGATGACTAGGCTTCCGATCAATGCTGGGTTCCCTTTTCCTATCAAGGTTCCCTTTGTGTGATAAATCGAAACACTTTATTTTTTAAATTTCTTTTCCTTTTACATTACGGGAAATAGATTCAACGCTATACTTAATCCTTGACTCTTTTTTATGTTTACAGCCCAGCACCGCGGTAGCGATACGCAGGAAACCTCCCTCGTTTGGCCGCATAACATAATGGTTGGGCTGTAAAAAAAACATAGATTAACAATTTTGACTCCAAACTCTAATAAAAGAATCCTACTCCTACAAGGACTAGGTATCTTCTAACTATATAAACCCAACCCTAGGTTATCAATTTCACTTTTCTTGAGACGTCTCAAAAAATTATTCTTGAGACTTCTCAAACACCATGTGTTCCTGGGTTAGGGTCTAGGCTTGATCTTCGAACGAATTGGATCTGAATTAGGGGTTTCCAATTCAAATTCAAATAGTTTTGGAAAGTAGTTCAAAATTTTGAAAGGTTAAAATTGGCTCGACAATTTGAAACTTTTCAAAATCAGAATTTCCATAACTCAAAGAGTCTAACTTATTATCCGTTTGGAGCGATTCAGATATTTCAGTATGACCTACAACTGCAAACCAACAAAGTGCCTGTCGCCGCATGCCTACATTCAGAGAGTTTCTTTTACTTCTGCCTTATAAAATTTTCTCCTTTCTAAACCAAATCAAGCATGTAATATCCCGATCGATATCGATTCCAGAGTACTGAGAGAGATCTACGACTTCATTAATTTGTTTCGGAATTGGTTACTTGTAATTTCTTCAACAACAAAAGGACTGGGACTATCAGAATCCTAACAATTTAAATTAACTTAGAACTAGAAGATGAAACAAAAACATTACAAAATTAAATGAAATCAAAGGCTTGAATTCAAGAGTAAATACAAAATTCTCTGTTCAACAACAAAGGGTTGATGAATTAGAGTTTTCTAACAAAAACAAAAACCAACAAAACTAATCGCATTTAAGCATTAGAAGTAGAACCGATCTCTGAATTAAGCATTGCCAAATAATCCTTGGTGTAAAATTCCCTT
Organism: Prunus persica; assembly: GCF_000346465.2. Classification (NCBI taxonomy): domain Eukaryota; kingdom Viridiplantae; phylum Streptophyta; class Magnoliopsida; order Rosales; family Rosaceae; genus Prunus; species Prunus persica. The sequence continues at coordinate 8,824,296 of NC_034014.1, forward strand.
TTATTCATCTCATATAACTTACTAGCCACATTCTCTTTCAAACATTCTAGCAAACCCTTGTACTTTTTAAGTTCATGTAGTCCTAAATTTTCATCAATAGGCTCATCCCACCATACACTGACCTTTTCCCCATCCCCACCAGCCTCATCTTCTTGATGGGCTTCTGAATCTTCATGGCTATCCTCAGCATCAACGGATCCAATATCCTCTTCATCATGACTGGCTTCTAAATCTTCATGACCATCCTCACCCTCAACGGGTCCAATGCCCTCATCATCATCACCATCCGTTGTACATGAAGCTTGTTCGCCAAGAAATCGATCGATGACAGTTTCCGCGGAGGGGTGTCCGAAGATGAAGGGCTTGTTACCGGGTGAAAAGGTGATAATCGCAATCTGGGCACCAGACAAGCAGCAAAGGTCAGTGGCTTTGCGAAAAAGTCCCTTGCGCCGCTTTGAGAAAGTGGCCTTTAGGTAGTTCTTGTTGTTTATTTTCTTGATGTCTATCTTCTTTTTCCCCATTATAGATGAAGAGGTTGTGAGCGCACACAAAAAAAAGCGTGTGATTGCTTATATATACGTACAAATTCTTAAGTGCCCTGTCAATTCTGGTTTCCTTCTCTTTGGATTGTCTCCCAAGTCGACACGCTTTCCTTCATTAGTATTCAATTGGAAACAATTATCTATACAATATTAATTCAGAATTGGAAACAATTTTATGAGAATGGATTTATACATAAGGTAACTAAAATAGGTAACTAATTATTCGAGTTTGGTTTCCTAAAAAACTTCTGATATTTTAGAGTTTTTCTCAAATTCAAAATCTTTATGTAACGTTGGGAATTGGTTTCGTGTTCCTTCATATGAAAAAATACTGAGAAGTTGTTGCAATTTAGTTTTTTTTTTCCTACTCGAATTGCAGAAATTGAAATTGAATTTGAGTTTCAAATTTGAGTTGAAGGCTCTTTGTTTAATTCCTGTCAATTATCTCAGTCACCACTCATCAAGTCTTTATTATTTATTTGACTTTTATTTCTTTGTTTGGTTAATTGTTTCGATTGTATCCTTACCATACGTTCATTCTCTTATGTAAATTTTGGGTTTGCCCCTTTAAATAACTCTTATTCAAAAACCATCTAGGGAATCACTCTTGTATTCCTATTTTTCAACTAATTTCCAGGTTTATAAGAACCCATTCTTCAGTCTTCTACATTTAAAATATCATTCTGCTCAGAGTTTTCATCAAGTCAATTGACCTTTCTAGGCTCTGAGACACTTTAGCCGATCTATGCTACATAAGAACTTCCAAGCTTTCAACCAAAAGCTAGATATGCCAATGCCAATGGGGTCTAACCTAGTGAAAAAAGACCTTGACTTGTTGATAAGGGATTTTAAGTTCAAACCCCTATGACATCTTAGTAACACCCCTACCCCTTGTAGTTTAGACTATCGCTTGTATTCAAAAAAGCTAGATATACAACTCATCTCATCATTTAAAGGCATGTATGCATACAAAGTTCAAAAGTTGCATATAAATTCAAGACAAATAGATCCGAATATGCACAAATAGTTCACTACTAAAAAGAAAGGATAAAAAATAAATCTCACAATCATGATATTTAGGGATCATCTAAATACTAAATAAAAGAAATACAACATTCCACATTGCAGATCTCACTCACTCGGTGTGAATACCCTTCTTTTTCTTTTTCCATTGAGAGTCCAACATTCGGGAAAGTAGAGGTCTAAGCTGATCATGGAAAGAAAACAAAAGAAAAAAGCATATACATGAAGATCACTTGACCGCATGAAAAAGGTCCCAATGACTCAACACTAGATACATTAATCTAAGATTACAACACAACCAGATCTTCTGGTTCCTCAAATGTACACAAAATATCTCTATAAGACCTATAAACCTAAGAAGTAGAAAGTCCCTTCGTGTAGGAAAAAACAGTTTCCAGACCAATAATTAAGAATATATGCCCCGAACTTACCTTTAGAATCACGGTAACACTACAATCATCCCCCTGAAAATGGTTTCTGAAAAGCTTGAATATCTGATTAATGCTCACACCAACCAAAAATTCTATCAAAGTCCAACCCATTTCACCCATCTGAAAACCCGGCCAATTCTGAAGGGCAGCCCATAATCCTTGGCTACAGCGGGCTCCCTCTTTGCAACCTCAGGTTCAGACCACACATACACTCCACGTTCTTGACGACTGCCAGGTACGGTGTTGTCCAGGATGACAGCCACAAGGAATGCAACCACCATGTGTAACGATAGCAATGTGTTCAGCACATAGTTCACCTACAAAGAGAATCTTAATTAGAGTTTATTGGTTTGCAAAATCAATTACGCAGAAAGGTCCAGCATGTGAAATGATATGTGACACTGATATGTAAGCATTTCTTCAAATTGTTTTGGGATATTAGTAGTATAAATTGTTTGATTTTTCCTATTTTTGTAGGGTCTTCCCTTAGTACGAACACAATTTGAACAGTAACAAATATCAGACCAAAAATACAGTAGAACAAATAAAGAAAGGCAGCTGATTTCTATACTATTTTTCGCAATCTCTTAAACTATGCCAGTTATTTTATCTAGTTTTCCTTTGTTTCCTCTAGTAGTCAAAAAACGTAAAATAAAGAGTGGGTCAGTTGACCAATATTGTTCGTTTCTACCATTCAACAGGGAAAGGCAAATACATGCCGAACAAATGTTTCTTATTGCAGAAGGTCAAGTGGAAGCATACCCCTCCATATTTGCTGCGGAACGGCCCATGAGAAGCTACAATGTATGGTTGAAAATAACTTGGAACAGATAAGTTGGAGTTTGGAGAGATGCCATATTGCTGAAAGTAGGCCGGTATTGAAAGCGAGAAAAACAAAGATAAGCCAACTATGATAATATTCCGAGAGCTTCCAGCTTCACTATAACGTAGATTGGACAGGCCCAATGCAGCAAGCATCGCCCACATGAAGCACAGCAGTGCGGCAACCATGACTTGGGGAATGGATGCTAGAAAGCCTCCAACTTTACCTGCAAGTATAACATAACAGTAATTAGTTTCAGCGAGAAGAATGCCCTTGATTCTACATTCAACATTGTCTTTTAAGTTGTTCAAGTGGTAATGGATACCAAATCACCTTGATGTGGTGATATCATATAAAGAGAGAGGAAACATTGAAAACAAATGTTGATTCTAAGTTGCTAATAAAGAGAAAGATGGTCAGGATCTAATAGCCAATTTCAACAGCTGAAAGGTTGGTTGGGTCCAAGATCATACAATACACAGATATTCTACTAACATCTTGGCAAATTGAATAATGTAATGTGTACAGAATACAATCAAGTTATTTTGAGACCAACCTCAAACCCTTGGATGGATCAATCAGCCCAGAAATCAAGTTTACTTGCATGTTCATCAAGTTTCATTAACTTAATTTGATGTACTATGACCCAAAAAAATCAAACTGATATTTGTGTTCGGCAGACAATAGTAATAAGGATGTAGATCTTGTCAAATCATTTCATGCTGAATCAACCTTATCTAAAGAAATGCAACTAGAAACTGAAAAGTGACCACAATTTTGAACACCCTCTTTCACCTATAAAACATTTTAGAGAAGAATTAGGCTAAGGCAAAGACAAAGCCTACATTCTTAGAGAAGCTTTTTGGTTGACAACAGTCAAAGAATAACTTCTGGTTCCCAAAGATTGTGTACTTCCTTGAAAATTCATGCCATTTTAGCAGGGTTGCAAGGGTTCTCTCTCTGGGTCTTTTGTGTTTTGTTCAATAGGGACGAACTTGTGTCAAATACTTCAAGTCTGCAATTCAATATATTCCGGGTCTTTTGCCTTTCGTAATCTCCTACCCGTTCTCTTTGTACCCTAACTGATTTCTTATAAAAACTATATCTGAAGACTAATATTTAGCATATTCAAATGTTTGAAAGTAAATCACAAGATTGGCTTAAACTAACCACTGAGGATCCTCATTCTTTTCCCACCCCATGTGCATTATTGTATACTTCAGGAAGAAAAATAAAACAAACAAGAAGAAAAAGAGTTCATCAAAAAATGCTCGGAGAGTAGTATTTCATGGAAATCACAATCCCCAACCATCATATGCCTCCAACTCTTCTTAAAATGAGCAGGCAAACCTTATGCATATTTTTCAGCAACATATGGTAACAAGTAAATTTCACAAGAACCAGTGAAGGCCAAATAACTGCAGAATAAGCAAATAGTAATCCCAAAAATTGAATAAAGAAGACTGCGGCGGATATATTACCCAAGCCACAAAGAAATAATCTGAGCAATTGCAATCTTCAAACAACCAGAACCAAATGGATAAACTTGCCATTTTAGATATTCAAACTATGCACTTGATATTGAAATGCTAGTATGCCCAACCAGAAAAGAAACTAATGTCGAAGTAGTAATCGTACAGATACTTGTATCAGTACTAGTAGTAGCATGCTATAACAAAATGATCTAAGCATGCACTAAAAATGACAGAAGATTCCATATTTATGTTGTTACAGGCTCATTGTTGCAATTGAAAACAGAAGCTTAACAAACACTTACCGACAAGGGATAAGACAATCAAAACACATGCTCCCAATTCAACAGCTCTACGGCTTCCCATCTTAGTGACAGCTAGTGTGTGCACATTTTCAGTTAAACTTGTGGAGCCGGTTCCAGTACCCCAAAGACCAGCCAAGACACTAGAAAGACCTTCCAGACCAATCCCTCGACTAAGAACACCAGGGGTTGGAGGTCTGGAAGCCACCAATAATGAAGATGCATGATAGGAGCCAACCTGACATGTTCATACACAAAGCAAATTCAGCAACCAAAGGAATCAAACAGCATCGCATGACAAATCAAATAAGCAGCTTGATGGAACAAAGAATAATGCCTAATGTTGTAACTAATAATTTAGTATTAGTTCAGTATTTCCGCTACACAAGTGTAGAGGGCACTCTCAAGGAGGAATTTTCATACAGTGATGTAATTGGGATCTTTAAAGAGTAATACATGTAATCAGATTGATGCTTTTCTAAGAGGAAAATTCAGAACATGGAACAATAGTTATTCACCTAAAAAAAAGGACTAGTACGGAGTTGCTGTTAGCTAACTACATTGTCACAATTTGCAATCTCTTCAATCTCAAAAGTTCTATGGGACCAATGTTAGAACACTAGACTAATGAAGATGAAAAATGCTCAAGAATTAGTCTAGAACTAGGATGTATGTCCAAACCTTCCATTCAGGCAATCAAGCAGAGTTCAGAACTTATTTATAAATGTGAATTAAAGCCAAATCATTCATCTCATACCAAATATAAAATTTTTAGGACCTCATATATAAATATTATTGCCACGTTCATTAAACTTACGAGTTCAACATGTGCTTAACAGTGGGCTAGAAAAGAAAAGAGAATATAAAGTTCAAGCTTTAATAAAAGTATGAACTCCAAGAAAAGTTTATATCCAAAAAAAAGTATAATGCATAACAAATGACAGAAAACTAACCGAATCCACTGATGAGATAATGGAAACCACACACATGATAAAGGCCATTTTCCAGTGGAATACAGGAGTACCCCATTGTAACGGATAGGGAAACCTAAACCATGGGGAAGATCTTAGAGCATGAGAGGTATCAACTCGACAGTGCTTCATCCTCGAAACATGCTTTCTGCAATGTTCAGATATTATGTTTGATGCAGGTACATTTATATCACAACCTTTGTAGCTATATGCTCCGGCTTCAGTTAGTAGGAAAGCAGCCGACCATGTGATTGCCAGACCCAAAGGAACCTGATAATTTTGATAGATTCTACCACATTAGTTTACAGAAGGCATGCATACAATTATAAAAGAGTGTTGAATTTCACAATCCCATTTTCCTCTTCTGTACTCCTCCCCTTGTTTTTGTCCCATGATTCTCCTTTGGTTTATTCAATCCTAAGGCTACAAAGGAAAAGGGAGGGGTACACAGGAGGAAAAGGGAGGGGTACACAGGGAGAAAAGGGGAGTGTGAAAACCACTGCCCTTATAAAATATATGCTGAGATCAATAGTGGTAAAAAGTATTAACACAATATAAATCTGAATCTTTCTAACTCACCGCATATATTAGAAATACACGATGACCAAAAATAGATACCTTCCGTAGGTACTGCAGAAAGTACAACAATAATGAATTAAGTGTTTTGACACAACAGAGAAAAAAAAACTGTTCACTTGTTCAGCAGCAACAAAATCATATTGAACCTATATGACCAAATACAAATAAAAGGTAGCTTCACTAAACTTACAAGAGAAAAGATAACAACCAACAATATCTGCACCGCACCAATCTCAAGACAAGTACCAACTAACGGGAAACCATAGCTGTAGAAAGAAAGTCCAACAGCAGCAATTGTGGGTGACACAACCACTGGATTGATTAGCCTGAAAAGTAAAAGGCAAATGAACTGAGGTTGAGTTAATGATTTTGCCATACAAGACCCAATTATTGTGAGTGTTGCACAAAAATCTAAAAAACCAATATGCAAAGGCCCTATGAATTGTGTGGCATAGCATGCATAATAACGAACTCAAACATGTTCTACTGAGATTTCTTTCTTCAATGGCCATATATCATTAAAGTTTAAAAAATAAACCCTCAAACACACAAGAACGAAAACTGACTCTTCGAGACTGCCCAGAAAATGAAAGGAAACTGACTCATCTACCAACTAAGCCACGTAAAATGGGTCAAATCCCAAATGCCCATAGTCTGAAAAAACTTCTTATAAATCTAACCGGTGGTTTCAAGGAAGCATCCTATGCTGCTTTTTTTCTTCAAACTTCAAAAATGTCTATTTCAACAATTTTTTCAAACTCATGGAGGAATCCTGCCTATCGGGCAAGAATCGAGAGGTAGCTATTACAAGCCTCAGACATCACTTAAATAGAAGCAGCTCCTATCTACTGAAGATCGCTACATGAGTGGTGTATAATTTTTTTGTTAAGACATGGTAAGGATGCCAACTATCAGCATAAACACCAACAAACAACTGAAACCATTAATCAATTCCCTCTATAACAAATGAAGAAATTTAAACATACTTTTCCACTCAAGCTCTGATTAGGCAACCCCAGTACATGGCAAGTATTTCAAAGTAAACTATTAAATATTACGCATTTTGATTGTTTCCAAGTAGCAAAAAAACTATTATATTTATAAAATATATATATACAGATATGGGTGATTGGGGCTTAAAAATGCTGGAATCATACCTCAAAAATATTGACATTAGTCCACTATATCCAAGTATTGCTTGAAAAGCTGAACCTATTATTATAGCCCCCTGTAGCTCCTTCATGATATGCTTAAAATTCTGCCATGACAAAGGATTACCAGCAGACATTACTAAGAATTCAACAGTAATGAAATGGCAATTCTATTTCAAACAACATGTAAAAGATGAATGAAACTAGTAAAACAAATACATGAAAAAATAAATAAGAGCAGGGATTAAATATCATGAGAAGCGAAATATATACATTGGAAGCATGACTCACTTCCAAACATTACTTTGTAATGTTGTTATTTCATTAATAATAGAACCTCCAATTTGGTAAAGAGATTTATTGAGAGCAAGAATGCATCATGCTTGTATGTCAAAAGAACCTCTAGTTTAGTGCTAAGTTGCAGTTTGAGGGCAAGCATAATAACATGAAAATTTAAATATATTGATAGGGGGCTTGACTAATTTCCAAACATTTACTGTGTAATGTTGAGATTTCCTTCCAAAATGTAGCAGAACCTATATTTCAGGATTGAGATTATTCAAAGCAATTATGCATCAATGAGTTTCTGAGTTGATTCAGTTAAACCCAAAACCTGATGTGTATCAGAAAATACCTTTCTTTAAGTACATAATTATGGTTAAATGCATAGACTACCCACTCTTTGGCACTGGATAACTAAGAAATCTTAAGAGGTTCTTTTTTTGTTTGTGTGTTTGTTATATATATATATATATATATATATATATAGAGAGAGAGAGAGAGAGAGAGAGAGAGAGAGAGAGAGAGAGAGAGAGACCTAAGTGATAAGAAGGTGGGGGAGTTAACTTTGATACTGTCTTGCCTAGAAATTGTTCTGTTGGTCCCTTGTAGAGGGGGAAAGGAGAATCTTCAGATTGGAGTAGTCAGGTGTAATTCTCCTGCAAACGCGCTAATGGACAACTCTTCTCTTTCTTTGCTTATTCCCTCTCATGTAACTTAGAAGGCTCAAGTACGGCCTAAGGTACTGTAGGGTGCTAGCTTGGATAATCGCTCATGGTAGGTTGCATGCTTTTTGACATGGTTCAGAGGAGACGATTTTTTTTCTTGTCTATCTCCTCATTGGTGTGCTATGTGTGAAACAGATTTTGAAGGCTTGGACCATTTGCTTCTTCACTATCCAATTGCATTGTCTTTGTGGCCAATGTTGTTTAGGGAGGATGGCATAAGTTGGGTGATTCCAGTCTCATGCGCTGCTTTTTACGGGAGAGGTTTCTGTTTTCTGGTGGAAAGAAGAAGGGAATGTATTGGGGAGGTGTGCTGTGATGGCTGGTTTTGGGGTAGTTTGGGTGGAAAGAAATAGAAGGATAGTTGACGAGGGGGCAGGACGTTGATAATTTGTGGAAAAGAGACCGATTTTGGGCATAGGACTATTTTCTCTGTTTACCATCTGATTGTAAAGTTATAGTGACTTGAGTTTTATCATTGTTGTCTGTTATTTTTATGTAATTTTGTTGTGGCTAATTTTATTTCTTAGAGATTGCTAAATCAAGTCTTATAGGCTACGAGGACACCTTGTAGAGAGAGAAAGAAAGAGAGTAATAACTCATACATGCATACACAAATGTGTGTGCATCTTAATGTACAGTTCATGGGCAATTAAGGAATTTAAAAAGAAATAGAGGAGAAAATTAGGAAGATATAAGTTATAACTGATATGATCCACTGAAAGATAGATTTCTAATCACTGAATGTCTTTCATCTTCGCAAGTCGGATAAAGTAATAGTTCACTGTATATTTGAAAACAAACAACAAAATAAAATTTATCCCTTGCATCATTAAGGTGTACTCTACTGAAAGGATTCTACTAAATTGCATCCATGAAAAGACAACACCATAACTATCCACTTTCTCTTTGACTGAAAGCTTAACTATTAGGGTGATAAATGCAAAAAAGGACAGTCACTAAGCTTTCCATCAAACTAAACAAAATCAAAAACAGAAGCATACATTTCCATTGAGTCCTCGAAATTCTGGGGAGTTGATTATCGCCAAAGCGGGAGCTAGGTAAACAAATGAAGGACCCTGTATCAAGGGCAATCTTGATCCAAACGATGTCTGCAAGAGAGTGGTCACTCCCGAAACAAAAAGCACTGTAGATACAACATTTCCAGTATCCTCCTACATAAACTAAATCCAGTCAAATCAAACGATCCAACATTGTACCATCCAGTAAACAAATGTATAACATTTTTTTTTATAAAAAAAAAGTATATTTTATAACTACTCACATAAGTCCCACCCATTGCCGGAACTATGACGAGTGGAATTAGAATTATCGAACCCAACATGGAAAGATAATGCTGGAACCCGTAGAGACCAATGGGAACTGAAACATTGTACCAACAAACACAAACCATATCAATCACATGAAAAAACATAATTTTAAAAAAGCAAAAATTGTTACTTCCACAATACTTCATGACAAATACACAACTAAACCTCCAAACAATCACAAAAAACATAACCCATTTTGAATTATCCATAAAACCAATCGAATTCTACAACCTACAAGAGTACAAACACCCCCAGCTTAAAAATTATCAATTGAGTTCAATAAAAAAACAACACACATTTGTACTATACCACATGTAAAAACGGGCAATAAACAATCGGGAGAAAAGACACTCACCAAGACCAGGTGTATCTCTGAGCTCATACTTCATATGCGAGTGCCTAGCCACATTCCCATCATCATCAACACCGTGTGGCAAAACATCAACCACTTCTTCAATCCTCGCCGGCCTCCGCGGCTGCGAATTGGGCTCCGTGGGCCCAGCAGCGGCCTGCCCATTGGGCCCACTGGGCCCATTGGCCGCAACCTTCGACCCTCCATTAGAGTCCTTCCTCCTCTTCACCGTCTGGTCCTTATCCGAAGGTGCCGCTGGAGCCGGTGCAGCCACCTCGCGCTCGGGCACGCCATTCGGAGCCGGTTGAGGCCGGGCCCGTCCAGCTTCGAGATCAGGCTGGGCTTCAGGCTCTCGGGGCCGGGGCGGCGGCAGCGATATCTGACCGGAATCACTGGCATTGGTCTCGCCAGAGAACTTGGGGCGGAAGCCGGTTTTCTTAGCCCAAGAAGAAGGGGGCATTGCGGAGGAGTCCGGAGCGGGAGGCCATGGACCCGGACGAGGTCGGGTTTTCGGGTCGGAGTTTGACATTTTAGGGAAATGGGTTTGTTCAGTCAAGGGAAGTAAAACTAGTGGCGCATAGCTTTGAATTGAATGAAATGTCAGCGCAGATCTGAAAATGTACTCCAAGTTTAGGGCTTTTGGAGCAAAGCACAAAGTACAACGCCAATAAAACCCAGAGAGAGAGAGAGAGAGAGAGTTGGAGGGTTTGACGCTTAGAAGTGTGAAAGTGAGTGCAAAGGGGCGAAGAGAGTGAGGTGAGCGAGAGAGAGAGAGAGAGAGAGAGAGAGAACCAAGATAGTGGTGGAGAAGCTTAAACCGCGTTTTTATTATTTCTTTTCTGTCTTAATAATTTTGTTTCCTGAATTTGAAGGATGTGATTTGACAAATATTTTGGATTTTCTTTTGTCTTTTTTAAGAACAACATTTATCTAACTAGCCTCTCCGCAGGCGCTTCCGCATTTGTAAGATCTTCTCCAACTCATGAGGGGTTAAACCTAAATTTCCCCCCTTTAAAAAGTAACTATTTGGGTTTTGCCCGGATTCAAATTATTTTTTTTCCCAACCCTCCAGACTCAAATTTTAAGTACACAACTTTATTAAATTGTTTAAGAATGGTTTAAGTCTAATTTTTTTTTTTAGGGATAACTTTTCTTCATTCAATTTTTTAAAATAACTTCATAATTAAATTTTTTGAACAATTTGACCTAAAAAAAAAATTTAAAATTCCACAAATATAATTTGACCTAGATTAATTTAAAATATTGTTTTGACCATTGGATTTAAATTTTAGCCGTTGGATCTTTTTTTTACCATTAAAATAGTTTAGATTTAATCTAGATCGTTGATTTAAGTTACATTTAGAATATTAAAAAAAAAATCAAATTCAATTGTACAAGCAGACAAACAGCAGCTTGACAAGTGGCTGGACAAGCAGCCAAACTACAACAGTCCAGCAGTTCAGCTGGGGCCCGCATCAAATGCTGTGCATATGGGGTTGTTTTAGGTGCAGTGGGCTCCATTGAATAGTGTTGGGTCCATGCAATACTTGGACCCATATTTGGGTTCAAATTTTCTTGGATTGGGAGAGGTTTTGGGCAATATTTTGGGTTTAGGTCCTTGGGTTGGAGATGGCCTAAGAGGCCTTTTTTTTTTTTTAATTTAAAATTTATTTTAGAATTAAAAAAGATAATGGGTAGTTATATTTCATATAGTCCTGATATCTTGGACTACAGGGGTCCAAGAGATTTGTGGTCACTCACCGTCGGATGTAAATTCAACAGTTCACTCACTCGTGCACTCATTTTAAAAGACTTTTTTGAACCATTGGATTAGGAGTCCAAGAGATCGGGATTGATATTTCATAACAATAAGATCCATTATCTGATTTTTCTTTTAATTTTAATTTTTTTTAATATGAAAAAGTGTGAATTTACCATATTATCCTCATTTAATTAATAATTTCAATTCTTAATATTTGCATTAACTAAGGGCAATTTCTGGTATTTTGAATGTTTTACCATTCTCTACCTTTTGCTTTATATATACTCACGCATGTGCCAATTGATTTTATTTTTTATTTTTTATTTTATTTTTAGAATTAAGAAGAGATAACATGGGCAATTATGTTCTATAAAAGTAGGACCTATTATCTGATTTTGTTTTTAATTTTAATTTTTTTAATATGAAAAAAAATGTGAATTTACTATATTATTCTCATTTAATTAATAATTTGAATTCTTAAGTTTGAATTAACCAAGGGTATTTTCTGGTATTTTGAATGTTTCACCATTCTCTGCTTTTTACTTTATATATATATATATATATATATTAAATTATGGTTGCCCAAAAAACCGTTCAATCCTTCAAACGGGCCAAATTGAACCATTTTCAGGCAGTTTTGTTCAGTTTTAATATTGTGAATTTTTCAACAAATAATAATAATTTATATATAGCAAATGACCCACTGGTGTAGTGGTTTGGAATATTTATTCCCTCAGGCAAGGTCCTGGGTTTGAGTTCTACCATCCGTGTAGTGTGTGTGAGTTTAGTATACTATCACCCCTCTCAATAAGAAATAATAATCTATCTATATATATAAAGCAAAAGGCGGACAATGGTAAAACATTGAAAATACCAAAAAATGCCTTTAGTTAATGCAAACATTAATAATTGAAATTATTAATTAAATGAGGATAATATCGCAGGCGCGAAAGCGTGTGTGGAGAGACTAGTAATAATAATATTGTGTAATTTTGAACCAAGTCAAATCAAAATAACTATAGTATGATTTTAGATGTAAACTGCTTAAATTGTTACTTGCTATCATCATTTACTATGATATTCCACCTCACATATTGATATCAACCTTCAAGTATGTTTGATAACCATTTACTTTTCACTTTTCATTTTTTTCAAAACCAAGTACTAAAGTTTGTTTTAAAAAAAAAAAAAAAAAAGTTAATACAAGGACTCTTAAAATGTTAGTTTCTTTTTTGGTACAATTAAATTATTAGTTTGTTACTTTCATGGAATGTTGAATGTTAGAGATTTAAAAGTGAGCATGGTGGTTACAATGTTGACTTTATAAGTACTTGAAACTTTTAAGATGGTAAAGTTGATAATTTTGGTTACAACTAGATTGATTATTTGATTTGTATATGATTAATGAGATCAGCTTCAAGAAAATCCCTTTAAGCACACACATCTAGATAAGAGCAATCTAAGGGCCCCCTGTTTGGGATTGCTTTTTTTCACCAAAAATCAGCTTTATTTTAAAGTTAAGCATTTTAAGATATTTGGTAAAAATAAAATATGCTAATTATTTTAAAAAACAATAATCTCCCCACAACAACTTTTATCAACTATTGAAAGCTGTTTCACAAGAAATATAGAATAGCCTTTAATGAATTTTTGTAATTCCCATAATATCATTATTAATTTTTTAAAATGACATCGTCTACCATCACCACCGTCACCTCCACCTCCATCACCACCACTACCTTACCTCCACCTCCATCACGAACATCACCTTCACCTCTACGTCCATCACCAACACTACCTTCACCTCCACTTTTACCACCACCACATGCTTAGCACATAACACTCTCAACATCATCTATGTTTTAGTCATTATTAACAGTTACAATGGTTTTATATTAAAATTTACCAACAACATCATGTTCATTTTAGTCATTACTCACAATTACAACAGTTTTATATTAAAATTTGCCAAACGGTTTTGACACTGCTCATCCATGATACTCTCTCATCATCATTCATCACTAAACAAAACCAATTCATGTTTTCATCCCAGTTGATGCAATCTATCACTACAGTTTACTTTTATAGAAATTTTGGGCTTACATTCCTAATTCAACCAAAAAAGCCGCTTATAAAGGTTCATTACAATAACGGAGAAATGTAACGTCAAAATTAAGACAATCTGGTGCGTCTCTACTAACGATCTTGCAGGACCGAAGAAACTCTAGCATAGACATCCCAACTAAGATTGCAAAGTTAGAAGAATAAAAAAGAGACAAAGCTTGGAAAAACCAAATCAGAATAATACAAATAAAACTCTCACAAAAGAGAGGTGGAAAACTCTCACAAAGAAGAGGTAAAAACTACATAGAAAACCCGAAGATAGTTATTGCAACTTATTCCAAAAATAAAGAAACTAAACGATACCGAACTGTAACCTTGTTGTCACAAAGCTAAAAAAGATGGTACGCAACACCCAAGATAACGAATCCGCACCAATCGACTTTCCTCTTATGCAAATAGTGCAAATACATCGAAAAATAATAGATTCCGTGAGATCTGTTGTAAAATTATGCCATAAACGAGCCAACAAAATAGAGACGAAGACAATGTGAGAGGGGAAACCAAAGAGGATAGGAACGGAGGAGGTGGAGAGGAAAGACAAAAGAGGGAACAGAGGACAAAAAGTATGTTACACCTAGGGGTGGGCACTCAAACCGGCGAACAGGAAATCCGAGCCGAACCGTACCGAACCAAACCGAAAAAAAACCGAGTTGACCAAAAAGTCAAAAACTGGTCAAAAACCGAACCGGACCGGTTTGGACCGGTTCCGGATCCGGTTTCATGTCTTCAAAAACCGAACCAAGCCGAACCGAACCGGTGAAACTAAAAAAATATATAATTTTAATATATATTTATATTTAATGCTATATTTTTAATTTCACTAAAAAAAACCTAATATTTATCCAAGTTCAATGTCAAAATATCTCTCTTTTCTCACTTTAATATTTATTTTTTATATGAAATTTAATAATTTGTTAATTTTCAAGTAAAATAATAATATTTTAGTTGAGAATTTTATTTAAAATTAATTATTTTTTTTTAATAATCCGGTTCAAAACCGAACCGGAACCGGAATCGGATCGAAACCGATTCAAACCGAACTGGACAGTTTTTGAAATTTTTTTTATTAAAACCGAACCGAACCAAACCGGATGAATAGTATCGGATCGGTTCTAATTTGAGGCAAAAACCGGTCCAAACCGAACCGTGCCCACCCCTAGTTACACCCTATAACACATTTTTGATAATACAATAAGTTGAAAATACAACTCCATAAGGTTGTTAAATAGTAAACCTAAAGTCTTATTAAATGTTCAAAATTCTGATATTCCTAAACCTTAACTAATAACAATATATTGAAGCTCTAAATTTCGCATGGAAGACATAAATCTTACTAGGAAAATAATATCTTAAAAGATTATTAATTCTAAACTGAAAAACATACATTGATTATTTGCAATCATTTTGCTCCTTAGCCTCGTGTTGATTGCCATTGTCCTTTTTTCTTCTCTCTCCAAATCAAAATAAGGAATATTGATCTCGATATTTTTTCTTGGTGGAACCAGTTTTTATTTTTGTCCGAAAGTTACTTCATTAAGGGAAAAACACCCAAGCAAAGACATAAAACATGAGAAGAAACTTAAGAACCACTCAGGAGAAAGAAAAGATAAAGCAAAGGACTAGCACCAACACTACATCTGAAATAAAATATCTACACTACTGGATTCTAGGACCAGAGTTCGGGGGGCATGGAAGGCCGTCAAGTGCGAGAATCCGAACCAAAGAGGGAGGAGGCTATAGTTTCCCCATCGATAAGATCGCACCCTTAAGTTGGCAAAGGCTGCAAAAGCATGAGCAACTTGATTTTGGAGACAAGAAACCCACTCTCATCTAATCAAGAGAAAGAAAGTAGCAAGCTTCCTAATCTCTGAGATAATAGGAAAATTCTCCAATCCGCATAATAGTCACATTGCATAATCTAGTTGATAACCACTTGAGAATCACTTTCAACTATCACATTCCTATGGCCACCCTCATGGGCAAGAAGCAAGCCACCCAAGATAGCTTCGGCTTCAAATTCAGTGGATGAGGACTAGGAAATGAACGTGCTAGAATAGCAAACAAATACATTTTCAGAATTACAGATGATACATCCCACATCTCCTTCCAAGGAAGATCGATGCCAAGCACCATCCATAGGGGCATGCCAAGTGCACAACAACATAGTAGTATTTGAGGTGCAAGAAAGTCCAACGGACCCATGAAAAAGCTCAGAACGAAGAGAGGCGGATTGCCTGAGCACATCAACAGGGCAAAGGCTTCTTCCATAAAAAAATGGCAGAGCACATTTTTTTCCAAATCTCCCAACAAATGAACTCAATGTGCTTCAAATCTCCATACGCCTAGTTTTTCTTAGACGTGAACATGTGAGCCAACCAAGAAACCAGCTATCAAAGAAGGATATGTGGTTCACATCGATCCTGTAATTGAGAGGGGATCCAAACCAAACATAATGAACACATGGACAAATGAGGATGGCATGTTCAATAGTTTCCTCCAAATTAGAGCAAAACATATACAGAGACAAAGGAGGAAGACGCTAAAGGAAAATATTAATTTTGGCACCACTTTCAAATTCCGTATAGCTTTCCAAACAGACTTGTCAATCTAGTGGGAGGAGTGAAGGGGAATAAGCATAGCCCCGTGATTATTTCTAATGGTATCCACTGCGCATAGAAAAAGATCCATCTTTAGTCCAAAGCTAGATAAGACAATCACCCAGACTTGGATCCTTGAGAGGGATGGAATGAATGAGGATGGCAACATGAGGATCAATAAATCTGGATATCCTATCCAAACACCAGCTTCCAGTATCCAGGTTGATCATTTCATGGACCATTGTGGGGATATGACCTAATGTTGAGGATTGAAGAAGTGGGACCCTATAATGTTCTCCAAGTAGAAATTGACAATGCAAGTAATTATGTCGCATTTGGAAGAGAGATTGGAAAGGTAAACGAGCATATTTTTGTTGGCAAGTCCTTACTTAGTTAGAATTTTGGTTCTTTACTATATTAGAATTTTGGTTACTTACCCATTTGTCTAGTCATATTATAATTGAGATTTATTTTGTATTCTAATTTATATTTATTTTCTATTATATTTAGGGTTAATACATCTTTGTACTTTCTTATAAATACCTCCATATTGGACAAGAATACATATATGAGATATATATGAAATAACTGAAAATTTGCCCTACTTTGTTTGACTTGGTATCAGAGCCTTGTTCTCTTGTGACATGTGCTTGTGTTCTCCTTGTAATTTAAGTGTTCTCCTCCCCTCATCTTCAAGGGGGGAGGGGGAGTGAAAATGAGATGTATATTGATGTATCCTCATTACCTTGATGTATTCCCATGAAGATATAACCTATTTCTTCACTCCAACGACCTTTCCTCTACAAGAGGAGAGGGGGAATGAAGAAAAGTTTTCGCTGAATTAGGTGGAATTCTCCTTTGTAATTGTCGATGATGTTGATGTATTTCGATCCGTCTCTACAACATAAAAAACCCTAACCTAAACACTACCTATTTTCGATGCATTATACACCTAGCCTATAATTCTAACCCACCACCGCCGTCTACCTTACCATCGTCACCGCCACCTACCTTGCTATTGTTGTCGCTGCCACCACCGCGCCATCCATCACCATGTCGAATGTTGATGCCTTTATTTCTTCACATGCTTCTATTTATACTTCACTTACTGCTTCTCATACCCCTATCGTTATGGTTCATACTGAATCATCCACCAACCTACTCTTGGGATTCAAATTTAATGGACCTTTCTGCCGTGCTCATAAGGTTTATGTGTTCTACCTTACCTACTGTCGTGGTTATAGGGTTTAAGTGTTCTGCCTTATCTATTGTCGTGCTCATAGGGTTTCTGTGTTCTACTTTTATGTGTTCTGCTATGTGCCCTATTTGTTAAGGTTTGCTCTTGTGTTTTTGCTGCGAACTTTGATTTGGCTTGTCAGTTGTTTCACTCATGGTTTACAACAAGACCTTCTCTACAATTGTGACATTCTCTACAGTTGGATAATGTTGAGTATGATGTTCTATGGCTCGTTTGTCAATTTGGGCATGCGAAACATCTTTGCGCCAGTGTTGGCAAGTCCTTATTTAGTTAGGATTTTGGTTCCTTACTATGTTAGAATTTTGGTTACTTATCCATTTATCTAGTCGTATTATAATTGAGATTTATTTTATATTCTAATTTATATTTATTCCCTATTGTATTTAGGGTTAATACATCTTTGTATTTCCTTATAAATACCTCCATATTGGAGAAGAATACATATATGAGTATATTTGAAATTTTACCCTACTTTGTTTGACTATTTTTTGGTCTCCATGTGTTGTTTATACCTTAAATCTCATTTTAAAAATCTTGCACAAAAATTTGAGTGGCTTACAAATATTTATAAATCTGGAAAGTCAATTGTCAAATTTTTTGTAAACTACACACATGCTTTGGCAATTTTTAAGAGTGTGTCACATTTGGAGTTACTAAAAGTAGCTATAACAATATTTGCATCACACTATATCTTGTTAAAGAGGGTAGTTGATTGTAGAGAACCATTACAAACTACTGTTATTCAAAGAGCATGGAAAGATTTGTTGAAAAATTTAGATGAAGGCAAAAGGAATTTAGCTACTATGGTTCAAAATACCATGCAAGATGATAATTTTTGGGAACATGTTGAGGCAATATTAGATTTCACAAAGCCAATTTATCTAGTGGTAAAATTTGATGTTGTGGTTATGGATCTCATTGTTTGGTGGTCAACATATGATGCAGAAACAACAGAATTAGCAAAGGTCAGTAAAAATGTATAAATTTAATTTCAATATTTTTAATTATTATTTTTTGTCTTAAATAATTTATTATATATATTTTTATTTATTATACAAATGATAAAGGTGTTGGCTCAATTGACATCAAGTTCATCGGTAGAAAGAATTTGGAAAACATATTCTTACATCCTGTTGAGGCCCAAAAAATCCAAGCAGAAAATCAATGCCAAACCCCTTCATGCTCGAATTTCATCGTATTGTAAAGGGACATGCAATGCGATGAAATTTGAGCATGAGCACGCGACATGCAATGCCAAGCGAAAAATCATTATTATTACACCTAGCCACGCTACAAGTTTAAGTGGGCCCAAGCCACGCAAATGCTCCAGGCTTGCGGAGTGGGTTGTGGTGTGGATGGTAACGAGCATTCATGAGGCCCATTGATGAATTGAGAAATGGAAGTTTTAGGTTGCTTGGGGGCCCCAAAACTCGAGCCCATTTCTTGAGCCCAAATGTGTAGGTAAGCATAAAGAGAGAAATAGGTAGCCCATTATTTTAGAAAATTGGCCCATCACCTTAATAAAAATGGTCCATCACTTTAGGAGGTTGGCCTATTCCTTTAGTACACTAACCTATCACCTTAGGAAGGCCTAAATGACCAATAAAATATCTGAAAATCTCCAGCACATGGTTGGAGACAAAACAACGACGAAAGCCAAAAGCCACTCACGAAGGTTGACTGTTGGGAGGTTCCAACATATGGCCAAAAGCAGACTTTAAAGTAGATCGTCCAAAAAACCAAAGAGTAATAGCTCGCGCAGGTTGCTAGGAGAAAAGACACCCTTCAAACCAGCGCCCTTACCTATTTCTTTCTTCCATCAGCTCTTGCCATGGAAGAGGGGAGGAAAGAAGGTGAGGTGATAACCAAAAAGAGGAGTTTAACACTGAAGCAGCTGAGGGAAGACTTTTGAGCTCTCAAAAATCTTGTCTCTGTGTGTTTGGACAGAAGAGGATTTCACAAATTAGGATGAATCAAAGGAAGGGTAGAGAAATGAAAGAGAAGACTTGGCAAAATTGGAGAGAACCCATTAGGGTTTCTTGGGAAGAAGGAGCTTTCAGCAGCTATAAAAAGGGGGTATCCTCTACCCATTACCTCAACCCACATCTAGAGAGAGCAAGCATCACCTCTCATCCCTGGAACCCTTCAAATTTGAACCATATTCCTCCATTTCTTCTCATTTTCTCTTATGGCAAGCTATTCTAGAGTCTGACAGAGCTTTCATCAGGTTGTCAGAAAATTGCTCAAACCACCCACTTCTCATCCCTCATTTTTCTCCCCCTCTCTCTCCTCAACGAATCTTCTTAAGATCTCTTCACCCTTGCTTTGAACCTCTGTTTCTCATAGGAAATCACAGCTCTCTCTCTTTAATGCTAAACTTATGAGTGCTTAGCTTCTATGCCACAAGCTTCTCAAGTCAAGCTAAGAATTTATCTGTAAGCAACTATTGGTTTCATTGGTGAAGGAGACCAAAGTGTTTCCTAAGGCTCAGCTACCCTTTTGAAACACTCTTGGAGTCTGATCCTTGAACTCAGACCCAGGGGCAATTTTCACACATTTGGCTTTTTACAGCAGCCCAGGCCCATCAGTAGCTGCTGGAATGAAAAAGCCCGTACACATCCATAATGTGAAGAGAAACTAGCTGAATTTTGCAATAGCTGATCAATTCGTTTATATCCATTCCAATATCCGTCTCCAATCACGTTTCAGTGAGAGCTACAAAGATGGGCCTATCAAGAAATGAAATATTAATCTAGAATCCTCTTTTTTAGATGACTCTGCTCAGAAATTGGAGGAAATGAGATAAAAAGGGTTGGAGGGCGATTATGTAGGTGTTCACAACCAAGCATCATCTTCACCGTCCTTTATGCCCAGTCACTTTCATCTTGGAGAGATCTCAACCACAAGGACTAATGCAAAAGCGAAGGGGAAACAACCAGTTGGCTAAAGTTGCTATTTTTATTTTAAGTATTTTCAATTTTCGTTTTGTTTGGTTTGAAGTTTCAGCAATAAACTTTAATTTATGTTTTTGCATGCAAATTTTAATTATGAACTTAATTATTTTATGAATAAATAATTTTTTTATTTATTCAATAAGTTATGTATTTTATTGTTAAATGTATTGAAAGAACCATGACTTTCATTATTCCTCACCAATTATTGAACAGTCCCATTCTCTTGGACCCTAGGGTCTAAGGAAGTTTTGGTCACTCGCCATTAGATCTAACTTTAAGAAAAAACTGATTTAAATATCAATATGTCATTATTTTATTATTTTTACTGTACAAAATATTAATTTAACCTAAACAAAAACAAAAATTTTAAAAAAAGAAAAAAATCACTCCAACCAAAACACCCATTCTCTTAGAAAATCAAGAACATGTTCTTCCTCCATTGTCGTTCACAACTACCTTCAACTTCGGCGTTACAGAAGGAACCAAATTCCGAGCCATCAACCCATCCCTTCACACTTTAACGTGATTGAATTTCAAGGACCCACAACCAAGTGATTTTCCTGATGTTCTCTACCTTTGTGACCAAATTTTTATTTATAAATGTTAGTTTTGAATGATTCATGAATCCAGTTTGGGAAAACTTCAATTTTTTACAAATAAATTTCAGGCATTTTTTTCCCCCAGTTCATGAACCTAGACTTAGGTTTTTGCAACTATATTGTATTTTCATGAAAGGTTCATGTTTTCTTATTCATTAGGCGCGAATGAGAAAGATGACTGGAGTCGGAGACGACGGGCTTAGATGTGGATGAGTTTTTTGTTCATATTTTTCATCTATGATATTAAACTCTTCTTAAAAAAAAAAGGTTTTAATAACCAAAATAGTATTTACTGTAGTAAAAAAATAAAAATAAAAGATGACATATTGATATTTAAACTAGTTTTTTTTTTTTTTTTCTCAACCTTTAGATTAGATCCAAGTGTTGGTAACCACAACTTCCTTGGACCATAGGGTCCATGAGAACGAGACGGAATTCTTAAAACTAGAAGTAGTACTTTTAGGGCTCGTTTGGTACACAGGACTGTCTTGGCATGGACTATGCTTAGGGACTGGCTTGGCTTGCCTTGGCTTGGTCTAAGTTGGATAACATTTATCCTGCGTTTGGTGTATGCTTGGACTAGGACTATAATTTTTTTATTTTTTCAAAAATATCTATATACATGTATATATGTATTTTATAATATATATAATATATATGTATATACATGTATATAAGTATATTATAATAATATTATATATTTTAAATAATATAAACGTACATATATAAGTGTATATAGATGTATCTTATAATATACATGGGTATAATACATATACATATATTTATATATATGTATGTATATTATAATATATAATATATATATGGGTATGTTATAATAATAATAATAATAATATACATGTATATACGTGTATATATGTATATTATATATGTATGTATATATACATATATATTATATATATTATAAAATACATATGTATATATAATATATGTATAATATATGTATATATATATATTATAATATACATATATATATATACGTATATACATGTATATAATATATGTGTATATAGGTGTATCTATATATTATAATATATACATGGGTATAATACATATACATATACATATGTATATTATAATAGATAATATATATGGGTACGTTATAATAATAATATACATGTATATACGTGTATATATGTATATTATAATATATATATATATATACATATAGTATAAATATATAATGTATATGTGTATATACGTG